>NC_143560.1:10771500-11128500 GCF_054136105.1 Typopeltis vanoorti
TGTGGAGAGTTCTAATCTGAGAGCTGGTCGGATTATATTCAATGGGGAGGTAAGTAGTACGGTCTAGTACTAAAGTAGTTAGCTTACCTTTGTAGTCTTTTTGATTGAGCACCACAGTGGCGTTTCCCTTATCCGCCTTGGTGATTACTATTTTTTTGTTGTTTTTCAATTCTTGTAGAGCTGCATATTCGTTTTTGGATAAGTTAGTTTTTGGAGGTTTGGCTTTAGTGAGAACACCGACTACATCCAGTCTAACATTGCTGGCGATATGGTTAGGCAGGTTGCGAATCCCACGTTCTATCTGGATCATGATTTCTTCGGCAGGTATTCTTTTTGGAGCTAGGGCGAAATTGTGACCATGTGAAAGTGCGGTGAGTGCTTCAGGCTTTAAAACTGCTGACAAGAGGTTGACTACAGTGTTGAGTGGTGGCTGTGGTAAGGAAGTAGAATTCTTTGTCAGGTTTTCGTATTTTTTCAAGTGCCGACTTCGTATTTTTTCGAATTCTTTTTTTGCCGATGCGCATGAGACGTCATAAAGTATCGACCATAGATCACGGCTGAGTGTATCCGAAAGCTCTTCCTCTAGCGCCCGTAAGGTTTTGTTTTCGTCGGCAAGGAGAACGCGCGTCGCGGTAATTTGTTCTCTTAACAGGGTGAAGCTAGTGTGATTATAAATGCGCAGAGCTTTCTCGGAAGTAAAACGGTGCTTCAATTTAACACAATTAGAGATCACTTTGTTATCCCGGCAGTGTTTTAGGAACGTCAGACGATTTATTTGCCTCGATATCTTCAACCTCAATTTGCCATATTGACGGGGCCTTTCGTGCGATAGCATCTCCGTGGATGATCACGATTCTAGTAGCAAGGCTTATACATTGGTCAGACATAACTGGTAATTAGTTTATGGAATTAACAACGCATATAAAGTATATTAATTAAAGGTAACTTTAATGAATAACTTCTATATTTCGGCAAAGTCACATTGCCATCTTCAGGAACATAAAGATATGGTATGCTAGCCTTGCTACTAGAATTTCAAAGACTGGTCGCACCTCGTAGGCGCGCCAATGAGCACTTGCGTTTAGTCACGTGACACTCTGGCACATTAGCCCATATACGCCATCTATCAACCTCTTTTGTTAATACATACATCAACATTTCTTTATTCCACAGAAATTAATATTGTGATGAGTGGTTTCACCACAGTAAAATTAGTCTTATTACTTATTGAACAGCCCACGTATAATAAGTCCAGTGATTTTTTTAGTGATTATAAAAGAGATAGAAAAAAGTGATCATAATTAACAGCTACCAAAAAAAAAAAAAAAAAGTGACCGATAAGCATGAGAGAGAGAGAAAGAGAGAGAGATCAAAAAAAGTGGCTTTTGATGATAAATTATGCATGAATCTTGTGCAGGAAGTGAACAGCAAGAACAGAGAAACATGATTGAATAAGGATTAATGACAGTATACTTATTTAACCAGTCAGACTATAAAAGTGTGTTAACACCTATAAAGCCTGGTGGCCAGTTGATACACATTTACTAATACCAAGAGTAATAATAGGAACAAATGGGAGTGTTTTTTTTAAGTGAAATTCAACCTGTAAACAATAAAATTACATTATATCACACATCAGTATGATGAGTGTACTATGGGTTGCATTGATAATCCAGAATTCTTGCTCAAGAAACCAAGATGGAACTTTTTCAAACCACTCAGGTTTCTAATAAATAGGGTGGTGGTTACACACTGGACAATGAATTTCATCTAACATTTAAAGGCATCAGCAAACATCCATGCCCATCACAAGAACAGACTTCATCATGTCGATGAAGTCTTTTCTTGTTACCTGGAGAGCAGTTTTTTTTTTTTTTTTTTTTTTTTTTTTTTTTAATGTGGTTGCCACCCACGAAAGGTTATTACTAAACCTATAGTACATTTGTATACCATGGATGGGCAAGGAGATTTTTTTTTCAAATTTATATATATATATATTGTATTTTTTTTTAAATTTATTTTTATGCGGTCTGGAGACCCTGCTCTAGAAAACAAACATGGAACTTTTTTTCCTGCCACTTCAGGTGATGAAATTCATCTTCTACCTCAAGACAAACATCCATGTCCATGGTGGGATTTGAACCTGTGACCTGTTGGTTGGAGAGCACGTATGCTCACCACTTAGCCATGCATGGAAACTGACTGATGCAGAGGAAATCCTTTATAAATAGAATAACTGAGAATCTTTTGACTACATTTTCTAATACATGTTGCTCAATTCCTATTCGCAAAAAAATTTAATAGAAACAAGGAGGCTCAGCAGCTCCCATTTTTAATTTCAATTACATTTAGTTACATGAATGATTTTTTTTTAACTGAAAGATGTATCATTAAAAATGCTTATCAGACTTCTTCAAAGGTATTCAAATGTCAATGAAGTCTGTTCTTGTAAAATCATCATTTAAAAAGCAAAATTATACTATGGCCATTTTTTTTGGACTTAAGTACTCTTTTCTTGACTAACATCATGGTGATTATTTGCCCAATAAAATGATGCAATAGTTCAATAATATCAACCCAGAACTGGAGTTGCAGAGGATGAATTTAGACTTTAATGTTTCTTAAAATTAAAAATAAAAAAATTGACTCCAAAAAATACAAAAATAAAAAAAATGGCTTAGGAATCATGACTGTGATGCTTGATTGATTTTTAAATAAAAACTGCACAAAATTATTAAAACTCTCAATCCATCAAAGGATAGTAATATTATCAATTATCACTCAAAAGAAAATAACATACTGTTAATTACCATGCTTATTGGGAACTGCTGTCGAGTATCACTGCCTTTCCTTTCTCTGGAACAGGGGCTAGATGAGTGTTTATTATTAGCTAAGAAAAGAAATGGGATAGACAAACACTGAAATAGATAAAAGTAAGAAATATACAGAAATATATATACAGAAACTTTTGTACATTAATGGTCTTGCATTATATTAAAAAACAAAATTTATAATAACTGATTTTATAAATTGTAAAATGATGAATTACAAAACTAAAATCTAAGCTTTAATTCAAAAGCATATAATATAATATATAATATATTATTATATAATAATACAGTTTGAATTGGAATCACCTCTATCACATAGAAACCTTAAGACAGTCATAAACTATAGACGAGAGCATGTTCTGGATTAAGAGAAATGGGATCTAAACACAGCTTTATATAAATATATAGAGAGAGTTACCTTTCACTTATCCAACCTTCAAATGAATGAACCTTAAATTAACCACCCCTTCAGAGGCTTAGGGTATCAATTGACTTCTGGTACAGCACCAAGTATTTGTACTTTAGTTATCCACTTCTTCAATTATGTTCGGTTCACTTAAACCTTGGTATTCTAGGTCTACCTACTCGTTGATGAGACCTCAATAAAGGTCGAAACTGGTCTGGGTAGTGACCTCACCTCATAATGTAAAACAGTAATATATCTCCTAGAAGCTGCGTTTTACATTATGAGAAAATATTAAGGATAGTGATGGATCTTACTCCACCTTTGCAACGAGTTGCCCTAGTGTTGTACTACCCAGGTGATCACTTACGCCTGGACTTGCCGATAGTTCTTCGGCATGAAACTCTTAGATTTCGATCTCCAAGTTTCGTACCCGGCTGTAAAATAATATGGGATTTACTATCCCTATTAACTTAATTTATGTCGCTGGAAAAATAGCCTCTTGGCTCTTTATCGTAGTAATATATTACCATGTATTCTGAAGGAATGTGCCAGGGTGTTGACACCTACCTCGACGTATTTTTTTTAATGAGTCTTGCACTGGGTCAAGTTCCTAAAGGGTGGAAGGAGGGCAAGATTGTGCTGCTTCATAAGGGAGGTGATAGAACTCAAGCATCAAATTATAGGCCTATCTGTGTGTCAGGTGATGTCAGGTTGTGGTTAAGTTGTTGGAGAAGCCTATGAGAACTAGGATCCAGAATTGGGTTGACAACAATGGTATTAACTTTGATGGACAGCATGGTTTTCTAAAGGGAGGTCATGTTTAAGTAATCTACTTACTTATTACAATAAGGTAACTGCTTCTTAAGACAGAGGAGAGGGATACACAGTAATATACTTAGATTTCACAAAGGCTTTTGATAGATTACCGCATGATAAGTTGATAGTCAAATTAGAGTGGATGGGATTGGATATTAGATTAGTGCATTAAATTGGAGACTGGTTATCTGATATGTATCAGTAAGTTGTGTAAGTTGGAGCAATATCCAGGAAAAGGAAAGTCACTAGTGGTGTGCTTCATTGGTTTGTTTTAGGGCCACTACTGTTTAACTTGTATATTAATGATATTGATGAAGATTTGGATGGAGATTTTCAGTTGTTTGCAGATGATGCAAAGTTGGGACGAACTATGAAAAGTAGTGAAGATGTTGTGGTCTTATAAGGACTTGAATAAATTGAGTGAATGGGAACAGGAATGGAGATGCAATTCAATGTTGAAATGTAGAAACAAAGATGAGATGTATAATTTATTGGAAGTGGAGGAAATAAGAGATCTTCAGGTGATAGTGGATAAGGATCTGAAATTTAGCGGACATTGCCAAAATTATGAGGATAACACAAAGAATTCTGGGAATGATGCAGAGGACACTGACTTGTAGAAGTAAGGAGATTCTTGTTCCATTGTATAGGGCTTTGATTAGACCACACATGGACTACTGGATTATTGTGCACAGATTTGGTCACCTGGTTTTCAAAAGGACGAAGAGATGTTGGAAAGGGTCCAGAGGCAACTGACTAAAGTAGTTTCTGATTTCTGGAATGTTAAATATAAGGAAAGGTTGAGAAGATGCAATTTACAGAGTCTAGTGGATTGGAGGTAGAGAGGTGATATAATAGAGACAAGTCAGTAAGGGGTTGTTATAGGATCAATGTTGGAGAGGTTTTACAGAAAACTGGGAGATCAAGGAAGAACCAGAGGTCATCCCTGGAACCTGTATAAAGAAGATGTTTGCAGGGGAGAAAGAAGCAGGTTTAATGCATGCAGAGTTGTGAATGACTGGAATGCCTTGCCTGAGAGTGTGATGTCTGCAGAGATTTAAGCATGTTTAAGGCATGGTATGATGAGCTGTGTGTGTATGGCAAAAGGACCTTCTAGATGATTCTTTGACTCCATGCAATCTTGGTTAATAATAATAATAATGTCTAATTTACATCAAACTGGAGCATTTTGAATAGTCATATGCACCTTGACATATGCCTTTTCGAGATTTACAAAAATTAAATACAGATCTTTTTTATATTCCTATGATTTCTCAACTATTTGTTATAAAGTGAAAATCTGACCCTGACAACCTCTGTTTAGTTTGAACCCAGCTTGTTCTTCCCAATACTTGCATTACTAAATCACTTAGGGAATTGAACAACGTAGCTACGAATATAAATTAAATTACACTTTAATAAATATTTCCGATATTTCAGCAACATCACCTTGCCATCTTCAAAAGGAACTTACAAAAAAAGGCACGTGCACGTAGGCAATACAACACAGTAACTGAGAATGAAGAGATGAAGCTATTGTTCTCCTAAAAGTCCTGATGGTGCCCTCTAGCGGGCTAAGTAGGTGTTCTTGGCTGTTGGGCTGAAGGTCTGCTGATGTAAGCCTCCCAAATTTGGGGTGGCAGTCTCATACAAGCAAATTTGTTGAGGTTTGGCGAACTTCAGTCCTAAGAAACTCTCCAAACCTCAACATATTTGGTTGTATGCGACTGCCCCAAATCTGAGAGGCTTACATCAGCAGACCTTCAGCCCAACGGCCAAGAAAACATACTTAGCCCACTAGAGGGTACCATCAGGACTTTTAGGGGAACAATAGCTTCATCTCTTCATTCTCAGTTACTGTGCTGTATTGCCTATGTACAAGTGCCTTTTTTTGTAAGTTCCTTTTGAAGATGGCAACGTGACATTTCCGAAATATCGGAAATATTTATTAAAGTGTAATTTAATTTATATTCGTAGCTACATTGTTCAATTCCTTAAGTGATTAATAATGCATAACCAACGTATAAGCCTGTCTATGAGAATCCCAATACTTGCATAAATCTTACCAGGAATACTGAATAGAGAAATTCCTCTGTAATTCTCACATTTAGCTTTATTCCCTTTTTATATATGGGTACTATGAGTGCTCTATTCCATTCATCTGGAATTTGACTCTCTGACCAGGCCATCTGAATTATTCAGTGCAGCCACTGTAAAACTTTTATACCTCCATATTTTAGCATTTCTGGTCAAATATCATCTACTCTGGCTGCCTTTCCACATGTCATGTTTATGATAGCTTTTTCTATTTCAAGTCATCATCATTAGTGTTCTGTCTCTTGACAAGTCCAACAGTATCTAAGCAAATTCTCTTCCTCCAGTTTCCTCTGACTCTTGCTTCCTCATTCATTTCTTGATATCCTGTTGTGCCTATTATATCAAGCATCATTAGTTGTCTTCTTCCTCTTGGTTGCTTTCCTTCAATTTTGCCTTCTATCATTCTTTTCAATAGGCTGTCTCTTCTTAATATGTCCTATCCAATTATGCTTTCTTTGTCTTATGGTCTTTAGTAAATTCCTGTCTTCTTCAATTCTTTGTAATACTTCTTCATTGGTAATTTTTTCAGTCCACTTTATTTGCTCCATTCTTCTCCATAACCATATTTCAAATGCCTTAGCAATATTTTAGTTTCTTTCTTCCCAACTGTCCATGTTACTGACCCATATAAACTCATACTCCAAATATAAAACTCAATAAGGCTTTTCTTTAAATTTTTATTCATTTTATTAATAAACAAATTTTTCTTACTATAAAATGTATATTTCCTCCCTCTTCTGTGAGAGCAATTTCGAGTTTGTGAAGTGATCATGGTGGCACCAGTCAAGCAGAAATGTGCCTACCTAAAGCATCCCAGGCATGTTCGATTGGATTACAATCTGGTGAATAGGCAGGCCAGCCCATTCATTCAATACCTTCTTCCTTAAACCACTCTTGTACCATATTTGCATGGTGAGGAAGACCATTGTCATCCATAAAAATAAATTCTTGGCCAATTTCAGCAGCATATGGATGAACTATAGGTTCCAAAATCTCATCATGATACCTTTGGGATGTTAAGGAATCATTTCTGATAAAACAGAGATCAGTATGGCCACCTATACTTATTCCAGCCCATACCATCAAACTCCCATCTTGATGTTGGGGTCTTTTACGAACAAACTGTGGATTATTTCTTGTTCCACTGTCACGCCATATCAAGATATGTCAGTTATCTTGTTGCAGACTGAACCTGGACTCGTCACTAAAAAGTACACAAGCTCAATCCTCATTTGTTCAATTCTGGTGTTCCTGTGCCCAAATTCTTCAGGCTCTTTTGTGATTTTCAATAGGTCAAATGCAAACCATTGGTCTTCGAGCATGTGAACCTATGACATGAAGACAAATTCGAACATTTCCCATCTCCAGAAAGTGATTCCAAAGTCACAAAATTATGCTTTGAGATACATGACATGCTTGAGCGACAACTTGCTACATTTGTCCAGCTTCTAATCAACCAATGGCTCTCCAAGCCATGGAATCTGGGATATCATGTTGTTCTGCCATTTTTAACAAAATAATGGGTAGGTTACACACGTTTACAACTGAAGTGATAATTATACACTGTGGAAGTGAGCGCAACAAGCTACGCTTTTATACCCCCCACACACACATGCCAATACAGCTAAGACACATTTCAATAAGTCTTAACATGATTTTGTATGCAGTTGCGTGTTCTACAATCCTTCAAAGTAATTACTCCATACATCAAGAATATCATTATCCTCAATTTTCATGTCCCCTTTATTATCTCTAATTCCTTTTACAAATAATCTTTCCTCCATTTCTGCGTTTCTTCAATAGCTTCCAGAATACTTTAAAAATTTCCTGATATTTATTTTCAATGTTCTTACCAAAGTCTGCTGATACCTTTTTTTTAGCTAATTTTACACAATGCTTTGCTTTCTTATATTTTTTCTCTCTATTACCTAAGAGTACAAGGTGACTTTCTTGCCAGGAACTTTCAATATGCTTTCTTCTTTTCCTTGACTGCCTTTTTAACTCTGAGTCCACTATGGAGTTATTATTATTATCACAAAGATATTCTAGGGTAATTACTTTGAAAGCTAGCTAAATGAAACAAGAAGTGATAGAACATTGACAGAAAATACTCCTGAAAAGCAGAAAAATACATTAAAAGCCTAATGTGGAAAGGTGGCAGGAATAAATGATGTTCAAACAGAAATGCTCAAATATGAAGATATATAAGTTTTACATTGGCTTCACTACAAAATTTTGAAGGTCTGGTCAGAGAGCCGAATTCCAGACAATAGGAGAAGAGCTCTCACAGTACTCATCTCTGAAGAGAGGAATAAAACTTATATTATAATGTATTCTGATCACTGTGTAAGCATGAAAGAAAAGAAAGGAATAAAACTTAATTTAATAATTATAGAGGGATTTCCCTGGTGAGTGTTCCAGGTAAGATTTATATAGGCATAGTTGAGAAAAGGCTAAGAAACAAAGTATGGAAGGCAAATTGGGAGAAGAGCAAGCTAGGTTCAGGCCAAATTGAAGTTGTCAGGATCAGATTTTTCACTTTACAACAAGCAGTTGAAAAATCATGGGAATATAACAAGGATTTGTGTTTAAGTTTTATAGATCTGAAAAAGGATATGACAATGTACCAAAATGAAAGCTTTTCAGAACAGTACAATTATATGGGATAAATGGAACATTATAACAAACAATATGTAGCCTATATTTGAGGTATAAGTCAGAATTAGAATGGACAGTTTGAAGTTAAATCAGGTGTGAGACAAGGATGTACATTATTTCTGCTGTCATTCATCATCCATAATCATCACACTTTGAAGAAAAGTGGCATTAGACCCAATATCAAATTAGGAGATATTCATTTCAGTTTGTTACTTTATACAAATCTTGTAATCCTAACCAAATCCATGAGAAGTCTGCAGGATTCCTTAACTAAACCAAATAATAGTTATATTAAATATGGTATGAAAATCAGCAATAAAAAGACAAAGATTATGAACATAGGCAGAACACTGAAAACAACATCCTTAATGGAGACTCTATAGAACAAGCAAAACATTTCTGCTATTTAGGCACAATTTTTAGAAGATGGTAAATTGAATATAGAAATATGCAACAGAATAAAGTTGGCACAGCAGGAAATCAACTGAATAAATCTATATAGAGTAAAACAGAAATTAGTTAAAACACTAAATTAGCTATATGCAAACCAGTGTTCAAACCAATTTTAACTTATGGATCTGAAAGATGGGTTAAAAGTAAAACACTTGATCAAAGACTGAAAATCATAGATATGACAGTTATAGGAAAAATTATTCAGTAAAGGAGTGAAAGGATGACATCAATGGCAGTATTATATTAATAATGAAGATATATAAGGGAACTTGACATTGTTAGCATTCTGGAATGAGTAAACAGAGCTATGTTTTTGATTTTCACTGCAATGAAAATAATAATAATAATAATAATAATAATAAAACTCATTTTTTTGCCAGGATAGCAGGAAAAAGACCCAAAGGAAGATTAAGATCTAGGTGGATTTATACAAAAAGAACTGCCTTTGAAGACAAATCACAATATTGGAGTCCTAGAAAAAAAAATAATAATAATTTGAAGGAAAGCTATTGATAGGAAATTAGCAGTGATGATGTAAACCTTTTCCAGTAGTACTATTATCATATCCTGCACATTTCCTAAGAATTACATATCAGGAATTTGATGATGATATATATGCTATGCTTAAACTGTAAGCAAGCAGTTAGAACAGAGGTACAGGTTTAATGTAAAATCAGGTGTAAGACAACAGGTGATACTATTAATATGATCACACTGGTGATCATATAAATATTCAGGTCACAGCTTAGTGCTGATATGTTCTCACAGTAACCAACCCTTACACGGCTCCTCCCATTAAATTCTAATACATTATCTAAACCTTGGTTTTCTAAGAGGAGTGCCGAAGCTTTTCAAAAAAAGAATTATACATTTCACAACTGTTTCATTACTATCTCCACCTTTCTTTTCCATCTGTATTAAAACTAAAAA
This sequence comes from Typopeltis vanoorti, assembly GCF_054136105.1. Classification (NCBI taxonomy): domain Eukaryota; kingdom Metazoa; phylum Arthropoda; class Arachnida; order Uropygi; family Thelyphonidae; genus Typopeltis; species Typopeltis vanoorti. The sequence goes on from NC_143560.1 coordinate 10,781,692, forward strand.
CATTCACTAACAAATTATCAGCAAATCAAAGACTGATTCTGAAAGAACAAAAGCACTGTCTCTTGCATTATGTTCAAAATACAGTGCTTTCTAAACCTAGTTAGTAAATAATTCACATTTGATGTCCACAGACACCATATGGTCACTTCCATACCTCATAGAGTTTTGAGAGTGAAGCCTTCTGCTAAAATAACTGGTAGGATCATAGATGTCCTTTCCAAACAGAATTAGTAGAACATTCACAGACATAAATGTCTGTCTGGATTCAAACCCACAACCTCTTGGATGAAGAACAGATATGCTAACCACTCAGCCAACCCATGCCAGCTTCTGAACCTAGCCAGAGCTATTACCCATGCCTCTTTATTCAACTATATTTTGAACCTCTCTTTCATCCACATGGATCTACTGCATAATTATTATTATTAACGCACTTTCATTAAGTCGAAGGACACATCAAAGGAGGCCCCACTAGGCATTTATACTAAAATGCCTATTGAAGTTACTAGCATCATCCTTAGTAGTGGCTGCCGGACATGAGCGGCTCAGATAAGTCATTATTTTTAGTAGATATTGGCAATATTGTTATATATAATTGGTGGTATTTTGTTTATTTTTGACTGTGTTGTATTGTTTAGTCATAATTATTATCAAATAATATTATTTCAAAAGCGTTCTTTGTTATGGTGCCAATGCGTATGAGAAAAAATAGCGACCAAGACATCAAAGTTGATTGATATCACCATGCAGGATTTAGTGCCATGTAGTGTGTATAATGTATTAATTGCTGAGAGTGAATGGTTTGTGGTATGAGAGAGAGAGAGAGAGAGAGAGAGAGAGAATGGAGAGAATATTTGTTGGAAATGTTTTGTAAGCAAGTTTCAGAAATTGGAAGTTTTTTCCCACTTGGCTAGACTATAATAAATTTAATTTAATCCTTTATCCAAGTGTAAGCAAACAAAGTTTGCACCTGAAGTATCTTCAGGACTGAGGCAACTTGTGGTAAAGGTGGACCAAGCTCTCATCACTCCTTGTCTCAGTATCTCCCATAATGCAAAGCACATCTCCTTGCAGACATGTATAATGCTATGCATTAGGGGAAGGACCACTACCCAAACTGGTTTCCCTGTTTAAGTGCAGGGCAACCTCTCCAAAAACTCGTGAGATCCCCAATAATGAGTGACCTGCAGGATCAAAAATTCAGAAACTCAGTGTTGTTTCCCTCAATAACAGGCTCATCCTGCCACTAAGAAGAACTCTGAGAACCAGTTGGCTCTACACCGTGGCAGGCTCTCCCCACCACCGAGCAGAGCCGCTCATTTCCTCATCTGAGGGGTAACAGCAACAGCCGTGCCTCAGTTAACTTCACAGGCTACAGCATTGCCATTCATTATCCCCCCACTCAGGCCCTGGGTGACAGTAACAGCCGAAGCTCAGTTAAAACTTCATGGGCCTACAGCATTGCCATTCATCACCCAAGCTTCCAACTGGTTTCGACCTTTTTTTGAGGTATCATCAGTGGGAGCCAGACCTCTTCAAAAACTAGTGAGATCCCCTGATCACCCAATAATGAGTGACACGCAGGATCAAAATTCAGAAACTCAGTGTTGTTCCCCTGAATAACAGGCTCACCCTGTCACTGAGAAGAACTCTGACAACCGGTTGGCTCTACACCGTGGCAGGCTCCCCCCATCCCCGAGCAAAGCTGCTCATTTGCTCATGTGGGGGGATAATGAATGGCAATCGCATTGCCATTCATTATCCTCCCACACTCAGGCCCTGGGTGACAGCAACAGCCGAGCCACAGTTAAAACTTCATAGGCTACAGCATTCATCACCCAAGCTTCCAACCGGTTTCGACCTTTATTGAGGTCTCGTCAGTGGGAGCCAGACCCAGAAGTGGTGATACTAAGGCAGAAGCAATGGAGAAGTCATATTTACCTATATCAGTTGCCAAAAGGTGTACCACCTTATTATTAAATTACTCTGGATTTAGAGAAAGATGGTGGAAGTTTTTTCCACTTGGTTAGACTATAATAAATTTAATTTAAACCAAGTGTAAGCAAACAAAGTTTGCACCTGAAGTATCTTCAGGACTGAGACAACTCGTGGACACTACTAAGACAGAAGTAGTGGTTTCGACCTTTAATGAGATCTCATCAGTAGGAGCCAGACCCAGAAGTGGTGACACTAAGGCAGAAGCAATGGAGAGGTCATATTTACATATACACTTGCTTACACTTGGATAAAGGATTAAATTAAATTTATTATAGTCTAACCAAGTGGAAAAAAAACTTCCAACATCTTTCTCTAAATCCAGAGTAATTTAATAATAAGGTGGTACACCTTTTGGCAACTCATGTAGGTAAATATGACTTCTCCATTACTTCTGTCTTAGTATCACCACTTCTGGGTCTGGACCCCCACTGAAGAGACCGCAATAAAGGTCGAAACCGGTCTGGGTAGTGGCCCTTCTCTTAATGCATAGCATTATACATGTCTGCAAGGAGATGTGCTTTGCATTATGGGAGATACTGAGACAAGGAGTGATGAGAGCTTGGTCCACCTTTACCACGAGTTGCCTCAGTCCTGAAGATGCTTCAGGGCAAACTTTGTTTGCTTACACTTGGATAAAGGATTAAATTAAATTTATTATACGAGTGCTAGAAATGCGAGTCATGTCGGAAGCAAAAGAATGAAGTGACTGATATTATGGATAAGGCAGGATGTGTGGAAGTGTTGTGGAGAATGTAGCAGAAGCAGTGAATGATAGTGCACGAAATACAAATGAGAGTTTGTAGGAAGTGGTTGAAAGTAATAATGTGGATGTCAGTATAGAAAGAAATAAATTGCATGCATACGCAAACTTCTTCACAGGACAAATCGTGGAAGCAATCAAGCATGTGTTTAGTTATCCCTGGGAAAAATGAATGTAAGTGCAGGAATGACTGTGGAGAGCTGGGTGCAGTTTCTCAGGTTTCAAATCTGAATGTGCAGGTAATGACATTATGTAAGGGTAACTGTGAGCCTGAAGGAATGTTGAAATGCACATACCTGAAGTAACAGAAATAAAGGAGAGGAGTTTTTTGCATTGGTCAGCTTGATGTGGCTCAAAAATTATTGGCAATAGCAAGATTTGGTTGTCAGAAAATGATGTAGTTACAGGGATAGAAAGTAATGGTTGCATTTTCATAGAAGAGAGAAGAAATAGGACAGGAGGAGGAGGGGTATTATTAATAATAGCTGAAGTTAACTTCTATTTTTGACCAAACAAAAATAGAAGTTAAGGAAGATTGTAGATCTGATGGAAATGGTTCATTTGAGGCCGTCTGGTGTGAGATAGAGGCAAACAGAACAAAATATATTGTTGGTTGCTGATATAGACCTGGGGGTCCAAATGTAGCTGTAGAAGTAGACAACATGCATCAGCATGTTAGCACAATGAGTGCAGGATGAGCAATTCTTATGGGAGACTTTAGCTATGGTGGTCTTCATTGAAAGGAGGAAAGGGCACATAGCAAAATGAAAATTGAATTTATATAGTCACTAAGGGATAATTACGCGAAACAGCACATGATGGAAGGAATCAGGGGTTTGAGAGTGATGGATCTAATAATAGCATCCAAAGTTCTATCCCTTCTAACAAAGCTGCGATTATGACAAACTTAGGATGCAACTTGGAGTAGTGTCAAGAATCGTTTGAGCAAGGCAATATCAGAGTGCATGGATTAAGTGGATGACTAGCAATATAAAGCAGGAGCTTCAAAAAAAAAGAAAGAAAGAAAGAAAGCATTGTGGAAGAAATAAAACACAAGGTGATCAACATGCTTATGAGCAATATAAAGCATAACAAAGAAGAGTAACTATGGTAAGGAAGTCTAAATCAGATTTTGAAAGAAAATTAGCTAATCAGGTCAAAGTAAATCCAAAAGAATTTTTTCGCTATGTAGCAAGTAAGAGAAAGAATGATTATGGAAAGATAACTTTACTCAGTGCTGATGGCAGGAAAGTGACAGAAGCAGAAGAAATAATTCAGTTACTAAATGATCACTTTGAAAGGGTATATCATTCAGGTGATGACGATTCTGCAGTTACTGAGGTGACAGAGATTGATGGGAGCATTGAAGTAGATGAACTGAAGTTACTCAGTATATTGAAAAATATCAATGTGAACATAGCAGTGGGCCTTGATGGTACATCAACTCATGTGCTACGAGAATGTGTAAGTGAACTGGTAGTGCCTTTGATGAAGTTGTTTAATCTAAGTCTCAGATCTGACAATGTTACAAGGGAATGCAAAGAGGGTAAAATAGTTCCATTACATAAAGGTGGCTCTAAGACAGAAGTAATAAATTACAGACCAATTAGTATCTCTGGAGTGGTGGTTAAAGAATTGGAAAAGTTGGTTAAAAGTAAAATTCAGGAATGGGTAGATAGGAATACGTTACTCTACAGCAGTGGTTCTTAATCTTTTCGTAGTCACGGAACACTTTTGATTATAAAAAAAATTTGGGGAACACCAAAAGCATTAGGGTCATAAAACTAACAATAAAAATATAAATGAACTTGCCTTTTATAAAAATGGAATTTATTTTAATGCGATATTTGAGCTTGTCGGCTTTTGCAGATTTCAGCAATATCAGGTCTATTATGTGATATAGCTACTCTCATCTTTTTATATCGGTTAATATTGAGAAACCGAGCTCACACAAATATGATGTTGAAAACTAACAAAATTTTCAGTGCCCTTGTGGAGAGAGCTGGGTATTCGGCTTGGACAAAAATCCAAAATTCCTCAAAAGTTATTTCAGAGAATTTCATTTTTAGAGTATGATCTGTTGACAAGGTAATTAACTATTCTTCTTGTAACGAAAATTCACAACTCGATGTATTAACTGTGTCAAATAGATTTCGTAATTCATAATTCGTAAGTCATAATTGTGTGTATTTAAGTAAGGAAAGTAACTTGAAATCTTTTCTTCCCATATTGTTAAATGTTCTTATAATGGAAATAATTCCCTCGACATTTTATTATGGATCAAAGGAAACAGATATGCGGTTTTTCCAAAAAGACACTTTTTTTCTGAAAAGCTGACAATTTTTCAGTGGATGTCAAAATATTTTCATTTTTTCCCTTGGATACTTGTATTAACGCTATTTAAGTAATTAAAAATATCGGCTAAATATGCCATTTTAGCACACCAGATATCATTTTGAAGACATTTTACAAAAGCATCTGTACCTTCTTTTTGAAAAAGGCCGATAATTCATTCTTAAGTTCTAAAATTCGGAATAGTACTTTGCCCCTGGATAACCATCTTATTTCAGTGTGCAAAAGCCAAGATTTGTACTTGGCTTCCATGCAACATTTTTTAAAAAGGCGTGCTTTTAAAGGTCTTGACTTGATGTAATTTACCATATTTACAACTTGGTCTAGTACAGGTTTTAATATTGCCAATAATGTTTTTGAAACTAGGGATTCTCTGTACAAAAAACAGTGTGTATATATAATATTTGGCTTTATTTTCTTTGAAAGGGTAATAAATTCTTTTATATAGCCTACAATTGATGGAGCACCATCCGTACAAATTCCTACACACAGCTCCCATGAAATTTTAAAATTTTCTAAATATGACGTAATAGAGTCAAAAATATCTTGTCCTGTTGTATTCGGTAAGTTCTCTGCAGCATAGAAATTGATTCACTATTTCGTTTTCATTAATGAGATTAATGAATCCTAGTATATGAGTTTTACCGCTAATGTCAGTAGACGCGTCAATTTGTAAAGCAAAATGTTGTTTGGAAAATTTATTGGTAACTGTTTTCTCAGTATCATCTGACATATCTTTAATTTTATTTTCTATTGTATCATCTGAATGAGAAATTTTCATAATTTCCATTTTGCTTTGTCGCCAAACATAATATTTACTATTTCACAACATGCTGGTAAAATAAGAGAGACTCTGCTTTAGTGTGTGGCTTTAATTTTACAGCAATTAATTCAGCTACCTTATATGATGCAAGTTGTGCCTTATTGAGTTTTTTCAAAATATTTTACTTATTTAACTTGCATGTTCAACAATCTCTTGAAATAATCTAATTTTTGAAGCAAGATTGGCATGCTTCGTAGTAAAGTGTCATGTGACATCTTTCACCGTCATAACACTTGAAATCAGTTCGCAGAACACTGGTTAAGAACCACTGCTCTACAGGGAGTAGGCAAGACTTTGTAAAAGGTAGGTCCTACCTCAATAATTTATTCATATTTTATAATAAGGCTATAGCAGAATTGCATAAAGGAAATGATACACCATGATACTAATGGACTTTGCAAAGGCAACTGACAGAATACTGCATGGAAAACTATTACATAAGTTGGAGCAAATAGAATGGATGTGAAGCTGGTAGCATGGACAGGGGATAAGGGCTAATAGACATCAGAGGGTGCTGTATGATGGAATGGAATCAAGGTGAATAAATAATCTAGGGCTCTGTATTAAAACCACTACTCTTTAATTTGTATATTAATGATATAGCAGAAGATTTGAAAGGGGATATTCAGTTGCTTGCCAGTGATGCAAAACGAAGGAGAGCATTAGTTGTTAAAGGTGATGTAGATATCTTCGAAGATGTTTTAAATAAATTGCCAGTGTGGGCAAAGGATAATGGTTATCAACTCAATGTTGTAAAATGTAAAGTAATGCACTTTCAGACAAAAAGATTACATGCTTCATATCATACTGATGGTACTAGTTTCCAGGGAATTGATGAAACTAAGCATCTGGAGGTGATGGTGGATAGAAATCTGAAATTCAGAGGGCATATTTGATCATAGCCTAAATGATCCAATTCAGCCTAAATGGCTAAATCATAGCCTAATAAAAAGGATAATAACTTTACTTGTCAATATGTTCTTCAGCATCATGTTGACTACTGTGCACAGATTTGGTCACCTACATTTCTTGGGGATCAGAAGGTAGTGGAGAGGATTCAGAGACTTGTGACCAAGTTAGTGACAGATCTGTGGAATGTTCCCTATAAGGATAGACTGAGAGTCTGTGGGCTGCAGAGTTTATTTATTTATTATTAATATTATTTTATGGCATCTCCATGGAGTCCGGAGACTCATCGTGGGGGAGACAAATCCTATCATACCTCTCCTTGAATCCATTCAGTTGTCAGAGAGCTCACAACCAATAACCCACCACTCTCCATGCAAAATATCTGGACTGCACACCTGCTAACCACACTATTACACAACTTACTTCCACAGATGACCACTAGTTCTCTGACTACTTGTCATATACTGAAATAAATTTTTGTGCATCAGTTTTATAAATCCCCTTTAATATCTTAAAAGTTTCTATCATGGACCCTCATTTTTGCCTATCAACTAAACTCAGTAATCCACAAACCTTCAACCTGTCCTCATAAGGAACATCCCACAGACTAGTCACCAGCTTATTCACTCATCTCTGAATCTTCTCTACTACTTCCTGGCCCCAAAGAAACCCAGGTGTCCAAATCTGTGCACAGTAGTCAAGATGTGGCTAAATCATAGCCTTATAAAGAGGGATAATAACTTCCCTATCTTTACTTGTTAGTGTATTTTTTAACATCCAAGTAATTTGTTTAGTTATTTTACCAACTTTTGCAATATGCCCTCTGAACTTCAATTCTCTGCCCACCATTATCCCCAAGTCCCTAGCCTCATCAATTTCCTGCATTCCAATACCATCAATGTGATACACCATATGCAACGTTTTCAACCCAAAGTGCATAATCTTACATTTTGCAACATTAAATTGACAATCATTAGCCTTTGCCCACAATGCCAATTTATTTAAATCATCCTGCAGGATATCTACATCACCTTTATCAACTATCGCTCTCCCCAGTTTTGCATCATCAGCAAACAACTGAATATCCCCTTTTAAATTTTTTCCTATGTCGTTGATATACAAATTGAAGAGTAGTGACCCAAGTACTGTTGTACTCAGCCATCCCCTCTCCATCCATTCATGCTACTAGCCTCATATCCAATCCCATTTGTTCCAGTTTTTGTACCCCTGTGGGTATTACAAAATACCCATATATATGGAGTACCTATATAAATAATAATATCGCTCTGAAGACAGTTTCCAAAAATGTGCTCAACATCTAATGGTAGTCCATTTCACACACTCACTACATGCCATGAGACCAGAATAGATCTCATATGCTTCCTAACAATATCTGGGGATTCAAGGGATGGTAACAAGATCTATCCTCGCCATCCATAAGCTGCAAAAATCTCATGTCTATTCTTGTAATTCCCCTTACTAAGGTTTATCTTTTTATCAATCTCCTTTCTTCCATTTATTGCTCAAAAGCTAAAAATCACATTATCCCAATGGTATTTTGCATTCACATGCAAAATACCATATGCTAGTTATCAACTTGGTTACTCACCATTAAATATTTTCCCACACTTCTGCTCCCCTTCTTGTTGGAACTCAAGTGACCATATCTGTACATAATAATTAAGATGTAAAGTGGGAGAATAATTTCCTTATTCTTGCAAATGAGTGATCTCTTGAACAGCACAAATAATTGTGCTGTTCAGGAGGTCACTACATGATCATACTAAAATAATTGAATCATTTTAGCAATGTGACTCTAAACTTTAACTGACTGTGCAAAACAATCTGAAGTCTTTAGCTTCATTGACTACTTCTACAAATTCCCAATAATATAATACTCTGCCTGTAATGTCCTCAATAGAAAATGCATTGGCAACATTATAATGATATTCATTGCATTTATCCATATAACTAATATGTTCAAATCAATTACAGAATTCTGTATCACCAGCATTCCTTATTACTCTGCCTAACTTAGAAGGATTACTAAATAACTGAATATCACACTCAAGCCCCTTCCAAATATCATTAATATCTGTTTTGAATTTGAAGAATTCAAAAAAAAGGAAGGAAAACAGAATATAAGACCATTTAAAACCATTTTAAAAAACCATTTCCAACTGAAGAGCAAATGTCACAATGTTCTTGCCTATCCTGTAGAACCAAAAGCACACATTCCATCTTTTATTTCTCCTATCCCCATTTCTCATGCAGTGTGAGGATACCTTTAAAAGGCATGCTAAACTTTCTGTAGGCTAGCCATTAGATAGCAATGATTAGGAGATTCCTGATTAGTTGGCACATACATCTCTTCCTGTCACTTACCATACCTGGAGGGAAGGGGGAGCCCAAATAGCAAAGTATGTGAAGCAGAAAATGTCAAGGTCATGTCATGGAAAGAAGACTTAGAACGCTCCCCCCTTTCACTGTACATATGTTCACTCTAAGTAAGAAATTTAAGTAAGAATGTTTGTCTTCAACTTTCCCAACTTTGTGAAGTGATTCTATTATACACTGAACATTACAGCTAATTTTTTAATTAATTTTTAATTTAATTTTGAATTTTATTTATTTAACTATTTAATCCCTACTGAAATGTAATCACATGTCAGGTGACCTAGCACACTGCCTGCAACATCATTCATATTATATCACAACTCATACTGTTATACATTTAACTCAAAATATTCTATTCCATTCTTCTACCTTTTTGGTACCCTTATAGCCTACCTTTTGCACCAATGCTAGACTTATCATTGGTTAAAAATATTGCAAGAAATAAAGAATATGTAAGTGACAGCTTTTAAATAACTTCAATTATGTACTCATCACACATTTCCTTAAATTCTCCATAAGATATTTATTTTAGTTAACAAATGAGAGGAAATCAAACTATAACTCTTACCTGAAGTAACTTGTAATGTAGGAGAATTGACCTTTTCTTTGCTAGGCAATGAAGGGACAGATTTATTCTATAAAGCAAAAAAGAAGATATTTTTATTTAAAATATTAAATAAAACTTTAAAGACAAACTAATGCAGATCTATTTCATGTATTATAATGATGATGAATGATCCTGCAAGGAATACAAAACTCATCAAAGGAAGACCCATTTAGACACTCAGATATCCATCATAGGTCTTTTTGAACACATTTTCCTAAGATGAACTCACAACATCTAATGGCAGTCCTTTCCACACACTCACTACATGCCGTGAGAAGAGCGACCCTTCATGCTTCCTAGTACTGCCCTAGCCAGTTTCCAGGAATGACCCCAAGATCTACCTCTACCATTTATAAGCTGCAAAACCTCCCTTGTGATTATATTTGTCACAAAGAAGGTTTTGCAGCTTATGGATGGTGGAGGTAGATCCCATCCCATCCTCTTCTCCATGCAGTGGGAGTGATACCTTTATTATAGAGACCCAAACCCTCCTCCATTTCAAGGGTACAGCAGTTAATCAGGCTAGCCACCAAATATTATACAGGTATGAGTCAGGAGGCTTCCCATTCAATTGGCACATAATCCCACTGCCACACTCTGCCAGATCATGCCTGGTGAGGCAGTGAATAGTGGTATGCAGGAGGCACTGCCAAGACTATGAATTTGCAAGGAGACTGATCACTCTCTTTATGGGTGTCATGTTCACAAGGTTATCTCTCCCACACTGCATGTCCCCACTCTTTCCTTCATCTAATAACAAACTAAAAATGAAACAGATACAAAATAATGGCAACACTACAAACATAAATCTCCCTCAACAACAACCAGTTCATCCAAACAATTCAAACTAAACACAATATTCCAAAGGATATTGTGTTTAGTTTGAATACCAAAAAAAAAATCATTTCCACATCTGTTTCACAAACATCCACAGCATAAACTCTAACAAAAAAAAAAAAAAAAAAAAAACATTCACCACCACTTATACACATCCAAACCAGACCTCCTTCTCTTAACAGAAACCCAAATTACAGCTATCAAACACAGATCACCTCCATTGCCCAAATTACACTTTTCATGATTCATTTCGACACCAAGGTGGCACTTTACCTTTGTACATTCTAACACTGCCTGTCAGAGAATGCCAAATTCAAAATCCCCTGCTTTTGACCTCCTCTGACTGAAGGTGTACTTGCCCTGCTCAGTAACATTAATCTGTTGCATTTACCAGTCTCCAAACTCTTAAAACCACAAAGATCTCTTTACCTTCCTCTCCATGAAACTTGACCATCTACAATCCAGTTACCCAAACAGTGAAGTCATCATCCTATGTGACTTGAATGTTCACAACTCCAACTGGCTCCCATTCTCCAACACTACAGATCAAACTGGACACAATGTGGAAGTTTTTGCTATAAGCAATAATCTAACACAAATCCTGCAGCTACTTTACCCTCAAATCTTTTTTAACTAGTTCTCCTTCAAAACACACTGTAGAAGTTATTGCTCCTCTCGGCAACTAAGACCACAATCCAATGCAAGTTTTTTCCAGTCTCACAGAATGACCTTCCTCTGACCACACCCAACCTTGTGTCCTCTGGCACTACAAAGGTACAAAGTGGATTATCTCTGAAACTATTACTCTTCTTTCCCATGCCATGACTATTATTTCTACTCTTCAGACCCAGACGACAGAACTGAGCAAGTCACAGAAATCATCCTAAGTGGCATGAAGGCATTCATCCCTCATTCCATTCAAAATTTCTGTCCACTTTCCAAGTCCTGGTTCAACAGATGATGTATAAAAGTAGTTGAAGAAAAAAAAACTCAGCTAACCACCGGTGGCTTGCTTCAAGAACCCAAGCTTCATCTCAGCTTTTTTTTTATATCATACCCCCCCCACCCACACACATGCTATGTCACAAGACCTATAGCAGATTAGCAAAAGAGGATAAGGAAGGAAAAAGAGGATAAAAAGAAAGAAGAAGAATCTGTTCACATTTTGTTTGAACAGCTGGAAGTTGTATTCTTTGGGGAAGACAGAGCTGTAGAGGTTGTTCCAAAGAACAGAAGATGGAATGAAAGAGGAGGCGGTGAAATTGGTTCAGTTTCAAGATGGACTGTAAAAGAGTGTTAGTTAGCAGTGGCTCTTGTTCTAATGATTTTGGAGCAATAATAGTGGCCAATTTAGCAGAGCACTGCCCATGAAAGTATCTGCACAAGTTTTTGCCATCAGGACCAGATACTGTGTTTTTTAGGTTATTAAGGATTCTTTGGATTTCTTTCTGTAGAAGAGGCACAAGGCAGAAATTGAACATCTGTGAGAAAGGAATTGAAGTGGGTATGTGAGAGAGGATCATTAATTAGCTGGATTGTTCTTTTCTGGATAGAATCAAGCAATCTTAGAGAGGATTTTGGTGCATCCCAAATATGGGAGCAATATTCCATGGCTGGGCAGATTTGAGATTTGCATAAAGTTAGCAGGCATGAAGTAGTGTCTTGTGTGAAAAAGTGTATCAAGCTTTTTGGCAGCAGCAGAAGCTATAGTTGAAAAGTGTTTGTGCCAGGAAAGGTCAGAGGTATAGGTCATTCCAAGAAGGGAAATCATATTGTGTTTAGATATCTGGATATTACCATATTTCCAATGAAGATAAGGGAGAGGAGGGCTTTTTTTGCAAGAGATCAGACAGGAGTGAGTTTTGACATTGAAGTTTACAAGGTTTTTCTTTCCCCATTGGAATATAGCTAGAGGTTTGGAGTTCAGGAGTTCAGGCCATTGTTCCTGATAGATCTTGAGGATTCTAATACTTGAGCACTACAAGATTTGTCAAATGAAAAGGAGAATGGAGTGTATTGTCATAAGCAAAGCTATGGATAGCATTGGAAGTCTCTGAGAGCAAATCATTTATATACATGAGGAAGAGAGTAAATGAGAGAATGACATCCTGAGGTACTCCTGCATTAGTGAAGAAATCTGAGGAGAGGAAATCATCCATCATGACATGTAGTGAGTGACCAATGAGCAATGAGCAACCATATTACCAGTGAGAAACTGGTAATATGGTTGCAGAATGTAGAAGACAGACTCTAGGATGGCAGTTTGCTAAGTAGGCTGGTGTGCCAAACCCAATCAAATGTCTAAAATGTCAAGGGCAACCATGAGTTTCTACAAATTTTTCCATAACTTGAGTCCAAGTGGGTGATAAAAGCTAGAAGATCAGCTGTAGATTGTAAGTGTGGAATCCATATTACTGGTCACTGATTAATTGGTAGGTCTCTAGGCAATTCAAGAGTTGATTGTTGGTGGCCTTCTCTATAATTCAAGAGAGAACAGAAGTGAGAACAACTGAATGATAGTTCATTGGTAGAATTTTATCACCTTTCTTTGAGATGGGCTGGCTGTGGGGCCTGTTTCCATCTTGTAAGGTAGATACCAGTTGAATAGGATAGACTGAAGACATGATACAGGATAAGTGTTAGATTAGTTCTCGAGCACAAGTTTTTAACAGAGTAGGTGGGATGCCATCAGGACCAGATGCTTTGTGTTCAGGTTATTAAGGATTCTTTGGATTTCTTTCTGGCAGAAGACTATGAGTATTATGGAGAGAGTAGTTCTTGGTTGAGTGGAGGGAGCTTTGCCTAGATCATCAATGCAGGTAAGAGAAGAGTGATACCAGTAATTGGCCTTGTCTTTAGGTTAGGTAACTACAGTACCATCCTGATGTAAGAGAGTGGTGGAGACCTGGGTGGGCAAAGGTTGCACCCAATGGTTTTGACAAGGGATCAGAAAAAATGACTGTCATTTGGGTGGGAGGCGAGTCTGTAGCATTTGGCACTTTCAAAGTCTGATTTGTATTTGGTGATGATTCTTTTACAGCTGTTGTGAGCTGTAGTATAAGCAGAGCAAGCAGCTGGAGTTTTGATCTTGAAATTTAATCAAAAACCTCTACATATCTCTACATTAGAGATATGTAAAGGTTTTTGATTAAATGATATATTTAGTTTAATCCTTTATCCAAGTGTAAGCAAACAAAGCTTGCACCTGAAGTATCTTCAGGACTGGGGCAACCCATAGCAAAAGTGGACTACGTTCTCATCACTTTCCTTAGTATCCCATAATGCAAAACATATCTCCTTGTGGACATGTATACTGCTACACATTATGGGAAGGGTCGCTACCCAGACCAGTTTCGACCTTTGTTGAGGTCTCTTCAGTGGGAGCCAGATCCAGAGGTGATACCAAGGTTGAAGCAATGCAGAACTCATATTTCCATATGACAGTTGCTAAAAGGTGTCGCACCTTATTATTAAATTACTCTGGATTAGAGAAAGATGTTGAAAGTTTTTTCTTCCACTTGGCTAGACTATAAATTATATATTTAGTTTAATCCTTTACTAAGGAAAGTGATGAGAACTTAGTACTTTGATACAAAGATAAGTACATTGGTTTTCTTTTGTTTATTTTTCAGTTTAATTTATTTTACTGGTGCTAGTGGTGATTTTCTCCCCACTAGCACCGGTTTCTTTTAATAAATATTAGGATTGCTGGTAGTGCAGTTAGAATCTGCATTATGGGATTACTATTAGCAGTATCACGGCTGCCATTTATAGTAGCTCAAATAAACATTTGCTGGTGGTGTAGAATTATTTCTGTATCATGGGATTATTTTATTCTCGGTCTTATGATTGAAACTTTCTTTTTTTCTTCCAATTTAAAACAGAGGTTGTAGTCTTTTTCCCACTTGAGATAATGGTTCCAATTCCTCCAAACGTGCGAACTCTAGGAATTGAAATTCCTGGATGGAAGAAGTGAGACAGGTAACTAAGATTTTAAAAGAGATAGTCAGCATCCATCTACAATCCAGTTACCAAAAACAGTGAAGTCATCATCCTATGTGACTTGAATGTTCACAACTCCAACTGGCTCCCATTCTCCAACACTACAGATCAAACTGGACACATTGTGGAGAGTTTCTTAGGGCTGAGGCTGATTCCATAAATAGTCTTTCGAATTTGTATTTGCTATGGTCTATTACTGTAGCTTTCTTCCACCGTATTCTGTGTTGTGTATCCAGAGCATGGTCTGCAAGACCAGAATGGCTGTACTTGTGGAAACGGATGTAGGTCTTGTGTTCAGAAATTCTGATATTTGCTGTCCTGCCTGTTTGGCCAAAGTAAGACAGTTTACAGTTGCAAGGGACCTGGTATACACCAGGTAGGTCTAGGGGAAGTGGTTGATCTTTAGTGGAGCTGACAAGGGATGCCAATTTTCTGTATGGCCTGTAACAAGAAAAAACATTTAAAAAAAACATGATCTGACCTCCATACAGAAAATTGGCATCCCTTATCCACTCCACTAAAGACCAACCACTTCCCCTAGACCTACCTGGTGTATACCAGGTACCTTGCAGCTGTAAACTGTCTTACTTTGCTCTGGATATACGCCACAGAATACGGATGGAAGAAAGCTACAGTAATAGACCGTAGTGCAAATACAAATTCGAAAGACTATTTATGGAATCAGCCTCAGCCATAAGAAACTGTCCAAACCGCAACAAATTTGGTTGTATGCGACTGCCCCAAATTTGGGAGGCTTACATCAGCAGACCTTCAGCCCAACGGCCAAGAACACCTATTTAGCCCACTAGAGGGCACCATCAGGACTTTTAGGAGAACAATAGCTTCATCTCTTCATTCTTAGTTACTGTGTTGTATTGCCTACGTGCATGTGCCTTTTTTTTTTGTAAGTTCCTTTTGAAGATGGCAACGTGACGTTGCCAAAATATCGGAAATATTTATTAAAGTGTAATTTAATTTATATTTGTATCTACGTTGTTCAATTCCTTAAGTGATTTAGTAATATACTTGGTAAAATCACAAAAAGTGCATGACCAAATCAGTTAGAAATTAGCCCCAAAATTCCAGATCTGGAGAAGCAACTTTTCCAGTCAAATACTGATGGAACATCAGTTGAAATTACCAATAATGAACCTAAAATAACAACTGAACAAGTACACAATGAAATGCAAAAACATTCAACTGTTCTACAAGGAGAAACTGGAGAAGAAACAGAGAAGCAAAATTAAATTAAACAAAAAATAAATAAATAAAAAGAACTACAACTAAAAGAAAAAGAAGTAAGAAAAAATGTAAAGATGGAGAAGGCTGTGGATCATCAAATGAAAACTCTTCAGGCTCAGAAGAGTTTATGGATTATGAAGAA
The DNA here is from genome assembly GCF_054136105.1 of Typopeltis vanoorti. Taxonomy (NCBI): domain Eukaryota; kingdom Metazoa; phylum Arthropoda; class Arachnida; order Uropygi; family Thelyphonidae; genus Typopeltis; species Typopeltis vanoorti. The sequence continues at coordinate 10,797,761 of NC_143560.1, forward strand.
CCAATTCATGCTAATAAAGAGAAAGCAAGAGATACAATTAAAGAAAATATAATAAAGTTTACTGATTCCATGGTTTCTAAGTACAGTTATCATCTACATGAAAAGAAAATAACTAGCTTCTAAATCAAAAATGATAGCATGAAATTGCAACTGTAAAAAAACTGGAAAACAGTTTACAAGAAGCAGGTTACACAATTGCTTCATCACAGATTGAAGACCTCATCGGGTTCATCCAAAATTTAGAAGTTAAAGACTTACCAGTGACACTTCAATAATCATAGCATTCCATGATTATTGAAGTGTACAAAGATTCCATGGGTAAATTAAACAAGAAACTATATGGAAACTTATGCTATGTCATAATATCAGGTTTTTGTTTCTCCAAGAAACATACTTCTGCAGATATAAAGATATAAAAAGTTTAATAGATAGATACCCACTTCTTTCTTATTGGAGCTTTGGAAGATTTAACAGGGCTGGAGTAGGATTTCTTATTCTTGCTCCCCCTCCTTGGGTCATTCTGTAATATCCAAAGAGATGCAGAAGGGAGAATCTTGACAATAGATAGGAAATATGTGTAATAAGGTTTATAAATGTTTATGATCCATCATGGAACAGTTAGACAAAAATTCTTCCAGGAATTGGAGCCATATTTATATGGTGCCCACTACATCATAGCAGTTGGAGACTAGAATTTTATTGAAAACCCCAGGAGTGGAAAAGTGGGATATGCACTGTTAAAAACATGTCTTGACAATGCTCAACTAGTAGACATATGGAGGATTCGCAATCCTAATCTCCAGGCATACACATACATGAATCAACTTATTGGTACTCGTATTGATCGAATTTATATCTCTTCTTCCCTTATAAACAAGATAATTCAGATAAAGCATTTTGACATCAACATGTCAGATCATAATCGAGTTATACTTTAGTTCCACTTCATCGAAAAAGTAGAGATCTCTTCTGGACCACGGAGACTTCCACCAAATTTTCTGTTGATCTTTTCAACTAAATTCCAGATCCTCCGTTTGAATAATGTTACCTGGAATTGGGTATGTGGTTAAAATCCAAACAAGCAGTAAAGCAGAATATGATGGAATGGAGAAAGGAACAGGCTTTCCTCAAAAGGAAAAGGTTGAAAGATCTGTATAAGGAGAGAAACTGGTTTGTAACAAACCAACGCAATGATATAGATTATAGCAACATCATTAGAAACATTAACATAGAGATAGAATTGGAAAGGCAGAAACAAGTAGAAGAAAGAAATTTTAGGATAAGAATACAACAGCACTTAGCAGATAGCCCTTCAACTGCATTCTTCAATAGACAATTTACAAAATTTCACAAAGAAAGGATCACTCAAAACTGTATTGATGGAGAAGACATGTCAACCACTAAAGATATCCTTGACTCCTTTCAAAAACACTACAAAAAAGTGTGTGGTGTTGTTAATACCATGAAAAATAAGTCATGAATAACCATCAACACCTAAGCTTATCTGTTAGACAATAGTAATGTTGGAAATTATAACTCTTGGAACATTAATGGCTTTGCTGTTCATATCCAAGATGGACTTGACAGCCCCATTACAGCATCTGAAGTTACCACAGCCTATAAAGAATGCTAGACAAGAAAATCCCCAGGGCCTGATAGTCTAGGGATATAACTTTATTGTGAGGCCTGAGATTTTATTCTTCCCATTCTAGTTACATAATTTAATTCCTTTCTTTCATCAGGACACATACCAAGTGAAATTGTAGCAAGCTATACTGTCCTCATTCCTAAACCTAATAGCAATCACACCCTAATCAGCAGCTGGAGATCTATTTCTCTATCTAATACTGACTATAAGATATTTTTCCGAATTATCAATAACAGGCTCAAAGTGAGAATGAAGTATATAATTAAAAGCACACAGGTGTGTGGAGCACCAGGTCGAGCAGTAGAATTTAATCTATTGCTGCTATGTGATCTAATCCACTTAGTTAACACGAATAAGCAGTCGATGGCAGTGCTATCAGTAGACCTTACTCAAGCCTTCGATAATGTCTGGCATCTCTTTCTATTCCACATCCTCCAGCAAACTGGTGTAGGTAAAAAACTGCTATCTGTTATCAAAAGAGATTATGCAAATTCAACCACCCACCTCCTAGTTAATGGGTTCTTGTCAGATCCAGTAAAAATTCGAAAAGGAGTCAAGCAAGGTTGCCCTCTTAGTCCACTGCTCTTTGCATTGGTTCTTGAACCTTTCTTACAACAAGTCAATAATACACATGCTGTGCGAGGAATAACAGTTCTTTCAACTAAAAAGGAAAATAAGGTATTAGCAGATGTCGATGATGTAGTCGAAACGTTGAAGGATAATGATTCTATATATATTTTTTGGTATTTTGGAAAAATTTAGCAAAAGCAGCAGATTAATTATTAATGCAGACAAGACAAAATTAAAAGTTTATGGAAAGTGGTATCTTGGAAACGTATCATGGACTAACCCCAAAGAGAGAACCCCTCATTATACTTGGAATTCCCTTCTCCATTTACCCAATATTACCAGTCCAAGAACTTATATACAAGAACTTGAAAATGTGAGAAGACTGGAAAATAGAGTCACTCTCCTTTTCTTCTAAAGTCATAGTACCCAAAACCATAATTTTTCCTGCTCGGTTGCACATAATAAATATTACAGACATCACAGAAGCTGAAGAAAAGCAATTATATAGTGAACCTATGCAATTTTTGTGGTCTAGCCAATACCAAGAAGTTAAAAAGAAATTTCTTCAACTAATGAAGCATGAAAGATTTGAACTTCCAGTCTTAAAATTTTGCTATTTAAGCAATACAGCTTCAAAAATCCATAACATATTGCAAACTAATCACATATGTGCAGACCTTCTCTGGTACTACTTGAGTTTTCATCTTCCCCTGTTTGGAGTTAATGATTATAAAGGTCCAAAAGTTGAATGTTCCTGAATACTCTAACACTGTGCATAACTCTAAGACTGCTAAAACACTCCGGAATTGACATTCTTTCCATTAAAAAAAGTAAAATTTGGTATAAAGAAATCTTTAATCTCTTTCACTGCAAAGTTCCACAGTTGGGTACTGACAACAATATTTTGTTTCATAACTTGATGAAGTTCCAAGGGTATCCTATCAGGAAGGATCTTGCTTGGAGAATTGCACATGGCCACCTTCCAGTCAATGCCATCAAATGGAGATACTAACATCGGAGATCCAATCTGTGACATCTGTTACCAATTGGAAACAGTAGAATATGCATTCTACAGCTGCCCTCTTGCTCTGCGTATTTGGAACAGATTATGTAATGTGTTGGGGATGCCGCTATTTACAACAGAACGGGTTTTGTTTTACAATATCCACCACCTGTCAGCAATGGGAAGAGAATTTTGATTTTTATAATTAATGAATTAAAATACCATTTATGGAAGGTTAGAAAAAAACATGGATTTGGAAACCAGCAATATGACATCCAAATGCTTTATAATATCGTGTTGTGGAAATCTTATTGTTCAGTCAGACGTTTTTTGTATTTAGAAAGAAGCATTCTAGGAGATATCAAATTTATGTGGGTGGTCTACACTAGATGGTGTAGACCACCCACATTATGCAATATTCACCAGGGGGAGATAAAAGTCTGTCTATTCATGCTGTGAGAGGTTTTTTAAATAGTTCCATTCTCTTAATTCAATGTAGTGTTATAGTCAATTGCAGGGATGACTGGAGAGCAATCCCAGGCAGCGAAGGCAAACTCAAGGCAGTTAACCCAGATGGAGCTAACCACCTGGGCATCAGTCATCTTTGCGCTTTAGTTTCAATTGGTTTTTTTGGTTGTTCATCTATATCAGTGGTCTCCAAAGTGTGGTACGCGTACCCCCTGGGGTATGCAAGTCAATACGTGGGGGGGTACATCAAAAAATGTTTTATATTGATAGGAAGAAAATTAAGTAATTAATTAAAAATAAAGAATGTTATTTTCTTTCATCAATTAAACATATATCTAATATAGACAAAGACGTTATAAAGATCCTGTAAACTTAAATTTGCGAGTAGCGCACATTGGGTGACTTTGCACACATAATTGTCCATAGCAAAGCTGTCATGTTTTTTAAACCTAGGGAGTAAATCTCTTACTTCTTATCATTGCTGAAAGTTTATTTTTCACTTGGTCAGAGTATAATAAAATTAGTTTAATCCTTTATCCAAGTGTGAGCAAACAAAGTTTGCCCCTGAAAGTATCTTCAAGACTGGGGTAAGGAGGTACAACACTAGGGCAACTCGTTGCAAAGGTGGAGCAAGCTACCAACACTCCTATCTCAGTATCTCCTATAATGCAAAACACATCTCCTTGCGGATATGTCTGATGTTATGCATTAAGGGAAGGGCCACTACCCAGACTAGTTTTGACCTTTATTGAGGTCTCTTCAGTGGGAGCCAGGCCCAAGTGGAGATACCAGGCAGAAGCATTAGCAGATCATCTCCACCTATAGGAGTTGCCAAATGGTGTGCCGCCCTTTTTTTTTAATAAATTACTCTGGATTTAGAGAAAGATGTTGAAAGTTTATTTTTCACTTGGTTAGAGTATAATAAAATTAGTTTAATCCTTTATCCAAGTGTGAGCAAACAAAGTTTGCGCCTGAAAGTATCTTCAAGATCTCCTATAATGTATCATAATATCCTCAGTATCTCCTATAATGCAAAGTATCTTCTTTGCATTATAGGAGATACTGAGATAGGAGTGTTGGTAGCTTGATCCACCTTTGCAACGAGTTGCCCTAGTGTTGTACCACCTTACCTCAGTCTTGAAGATACTTTCAGGCGCAAACTTTGTTTGCTCACACTTGGATAAAGGATTAAACTAATTTTATTATACTCTAACCAAGTGAAAAATAAACTTTCAACATCTTTCTCTAAATCCAGAGTAATTTATTAAAAAAAAAGGGTGGCACACCATTTGGCAACTCCTATAGGTGGAGATGACCTGCTAATGCTTCTGCCTGGTATCTCCACTTGGGCCTGGCTCCCACTGAAGAGACCTCAAAAAGGTCGAAACTAGTCTGGGTAGTGACCCTTCCCTTAATGCATAACATTATACATATCTGCAAGGAGATGTGTTTTGCATTATAGAAGATACTGAGATAGGTGCAACGAGTTGCCCTGGTGTTGTACCACCTTACCCCAGTCTTGAAGATACTTTCAGGCGCAAACTTTGTTTGCTCACACTTGGATAAAGGATTAAACTAATTTTATTATATTCTTATCATTGCCATTGTTTGTAAAGCATCCTAGTGTTGACAAGTCCAACTAGAGAAGGAAAATTGCTTAGTTATCCTGCTATCTACAGATGACACCACAGTTGTATTAATTATTTGACTATTAGTAGTAAGTTTAACGATTTTTTAGTATATATATTGTTTCTGTGCAATTCCAACGCCTTTTTGTGCTTACTTTTACGTTTACACTAGAAATAGTGAATTAATATTATCAAAATTGCTTACATTTTTTAAAAGTGTTTGATATTATCAATAGTAAATGAATAATATTTAAATTTTACAAATTAACCTCACAAAATGGATAAATGGTTAAAAAAAGTTCCTCCAAAGAAACTCTCTCAATCAATTGGGGGTACGCGCTATTTATTTTTTCTGTCTTGGGGGTACGCGATCAAAAAAGTTTGGAGACCACGGATCTATATGAGATTGATGAAAAAGAAAAACTGATAGCCTTTGGCTATATGACGATATAAAAGTGCTGAGGCCTTTTCTCTCTCTCTCATGCTATCTATCTGTCTTTTTTTTATCCTAATACTATCCGAATATTATCCTAAGGCTCTCTTGCACCCATATACTTACTACTCTAGGCCAATGATGAGCAACCCTTTACTTTTTCATCTCAATAAAGGTCAAAACCGATCTGGGTAGTAATACTTCTCATAATGCATAGCAGTATACATGTCCACAAGGAGATGTGCTTTGCATTATGGGATACTAAGGAAAGTGATGAGAACTTAGTCTACCTTTGCCACGAGTTGCCCCGGTCCTAAAGATACTTCAGGTGCAAACTTTGTTTGCTTACACTTGGATAAAGGATTAAACTAAATATATAATTTATAGCCTAACCATGTGCAAAAAAAAACTTCCACCAGAGGTTTTTTTTTACTGCATTAGCACATTTTTTTGAGAACCAAGGCTTAGATGGTGGCTATGAATCTGGAGTGGAATGAGCGATGAAAGACTTCATTCCTGTAAGGAGGATTTCTGTTATTCGGTCTGAGCAGGTGTTTTTAGGATGATGATGATTTATAGATTTAATGTTGGAAGTTTTTCCACTTGGTTATACTATAAATGAAAGATACCAAGAAATTATATACTTGGTTTAATCCTTTATCCAAATGTAAGGAAACAAAGTTTGTGCTTGAAGTATTTTCAGGAGTGGGGCAACTCATATAAAGAAGTTAATGACTTCACATCACTTGCCTTAGTATCCCATAATGCAAAGCACACCTCCTTGTGAAGATGTATAATGCTAAGCATTATGGGAAGGGTCACTACCCAGATTGGTTTCAACCTTTATTGAGGTCTCATCAGTGGGAGCCAGACCCAGAGGTGATATTATATCACCACAAAGCATAAATTCTGCATACCATCTTTGTTACCCAAATTTTATAACCTTACATTTTGCAAATAACGAACTTTCATCCCCATTCCTATGCCCATTCACTCAATCTATTCGAGTCTTCTTGTAAGGCCACAACATCTTCTCTACCCTTCATAATTCATCCCAACTTTGCATCATCTGCAAACATATGAATATCCCCATCCAAATCTTCTCCAATATCATTAACATACAGGTTAAACAGCAATGGCCCTAAAACAGACCGATGAGGCACACAACTAGTGGCATTCCTCTTCCTGGATATTTCTCTCCCATACTTGGCTTGCTGATATCAATCATTCCCTATCAAATAGCCAGTCTCTGATCCAATGCACTAATCTAATATCCAACCCCATCCACTCTAGTTTGACTATCAACTTATCGTGCAGTAATCTATCAAAAGCATTTGCAAAATCTAAGTATACTACTGTGTATCCCTCTCCTCTGTCCAAGGAAGCATTCACCTTATTGTAATAAGTAAGCAGTTACTAAAACATGACCTTCTTTTAAAAATCCATGCTGTCCATAAAGATAATATTGCTGTCAACCCAATTTTGGATTCTAGTTCTGACCAGCTTCGCCAACAACTTAACCACAACATCTGACACACAGGTCGACCTATAACTTGATGCTTGAGTTCTATCACCTCCCTAATGAAGTGGCACAATCTTTCACTCCTTTGGAACCCAACCCACTGCAAGACTCTTATTAAAAAAGTATGTCACGGCAGATGCTAACTCCCTGGCATATTCCTTCAGAATACATGGTGATATATATTATCAAGTCACACAGCCTTATTAATATCAAGTTGGCTCAATTCCTCATACATCTCTTGCTCACTTACAGTCAATCTCTCCTCCTCATCATCATCAAGTCACCCTGCTTGCCTGGTCTTTGCAGTCCTCATGGAATTGGCTATTACCACTTCTCTTATGCTGCCTCCATAATTCCTTTTTCCTCTGTATTGCATGCTTAATCTCTTCATTCATCCATTTCACACCTACCTTATTTAACCTTCTGACCCTTGGAATACATTTAGACATTTCTTCTACTAGATAGTTCTTGAATATTCCCCAAGCTACATTGATCTCTTTTCCAGCTAATTCCTCATTTCATGCTACACCTGCAAGCTGTCTCCTGAGCTCCTCATAATTACCAGCCTTGTAGTTCCACATATACACTTTTTTCAGAGAGGTCCTCACACTGCAGGCAACCACCCAGGTAGTCACTGGAGGGTGATTTGACACTCATTCATAATTACATCCTCTAACGAGATGATCAAATCCTGGTGACCATACTGCCTCAAAATCACTGATGCTATTTCCCTCTTGCATCTCTGCTTTGTATGGACATAGCTCTTTCTCTATCATCAATAGCACTGCCCCTCCCTTTTTTCTTTCTATCCTCACAAAACACATCATACCCTTCAATCTCTATTTTTTCAGGATGTCATTCTCATCCAACCATGTCTCACTTATTCTAACAATATATATTATTGTTATTATATTATATATTATTATGTATAACAATATATATTATTATTGTTGGAATATTTGAAAAACTGTTATAAATGAGAATTATGTAAAGGATAAGGTTGCTCTATTATGAGCACTTCTTACAGTCAAAAGACATCTAGAAGTTTATGTAGGTGTAACTACTAAAAGCTAAGGTCAATAATAGACTATATTTTAACTAAAGCAGGAAACGAATACAAACGAGGATTGAAATGCTTCTGAATTACATAAAAATCTCAAAGTGTTGGTTCATGAGGCAGCTAGAGAAGCAGTTGGAATACAAAGAGTAAAGGAAGAGTTGACTGGCTGATGGAAGAAGTAGTAACTGTCATAAAAAGAAGGAAAGGAGAATATCAGGCATGATTAAGTTCCAAAAGTGAAGAAGATTTGGAAAATTATAAGCAGTACTGCATTAGACCTAGGTCAGAGGACCCTAACCTAGACCCTGCATATTACAAACACGGAAAAAAAATATTAAATAAGAGATTAAAAAAAAAATTAAATATTCAGTATCAAATCACATAAAATAACTGCAAATAATGACATACACAGTGAAATGAACACCACCTTATCTTGTATGAAATATTACTAGAATATCTAAATGTATCTAATCTGTGGCCAGAGGTTCGTGTGGGTAGTAAAATGAATGCATAGCTGGTAAAAAAAAAAGTGACTGCATCCAAATACAAAGACGGTTTGTCAGTAGTGCCACTGCAGACATCAGAGAGAAAGCAGCAGAAGAACTAAAGTAAGAGAAAACACAAATTAATTAACTTGGCAAATCTTTCCTCTCAGATTCTTGTATAACAAAATATCATTTCCCAGTAGTGCCAAGCATCAATCTTCTTGCTTCTCTTCATTCCAGTTCGTAGTTCTGGAAGTACTCATGAATTAGTAGAATATTTGCAATAGTTGCACATGGTGATATACTGCTATATTTGGTTGATTGAATATGATTAATAGACTTGTGCCAGAAGAAGAACTTAAGAAATAGTGTATGGATCTAGATAGTGCTTTAAGAAATGGTGAAAATCACAATATAAGTGATTATGATTTTTATGATAAAATATTCTGTAATATTTTCTGTGATAATGATAATTTATCATACAATCTCTTTGCAATGTTTGAAGATGACAAATTCATGGTTCATTTCCAAATCTAAATATTGCTTTAAGAATTTTATTAACAATTCCAGTTGCTCCTGCCTCAGCAGAGCAAATATATAATGTATACACTAAATTGTATGGCTAAATAAATAATAATAAAAAGAGTTATTTTTTTTATTAAATGAGTTAATTTCTAGACTACCACTTCACCCATACTATTCAGGGATGCTATCTACCACATTTGGGCACACATTCCATTGCTCCTCGATAATAATATTACATATTTATTTAAATTATCATGAAACAATTTTTACGTCTTTAGAATCTACAAGGAGCAATGGAATTTGTGCCCAAATGCAGTAGAAAGCACACCTGAGTAATATGGGTGAAGCGGCAAACCAAAAAAATTGCCTCATTAAATAAAACTTCGTCTTTAGACAAATATTTAACCCACATAATAATTATGTAGAATGAAATGAAAAAATATGCTAATGAAAATGTAATTGTTAATAAAATCTTAACATTTTTATTCTTATTAGGAGGAATCAACTGAGATCAGAACACCTCGTTGTATTCAGCTACATATTTATTCATCTTCCGAATCTTTGGCAGTCAGCTTCTTGCTTGCCTACTGAGCAAATGATATGGATTGCTGAGGCTCATCGATAGTAGAAGCTTTGTTGACTTTTTTAAAAAAAACATTGTTATTGGAAGCTGCCATTTTCGTCTTTTCAATTCAGTAAACTGGTTCTGCAAAGGTTCCAAAGCTTCTGTTATTGTGCAAGTAATTTTTATACTGCGTCCATCATTGAATCATAATCCATTATCTGCTCCTTTAACATTTGAGCCATTCAAAATATCGTGGCAAATTTTTCAAGTGTTCACGCTGGTGGTTCTTGTTCACTTTCATCCTCATTGTCATCTTCTTCTGTAGAAGATTTGGCAAGATCTTTCAACTCCTTGTTAGTGAGCACCTCACGATCCATCTATGTAATCATTCAATTCTTCTTCTGTCATATCGTCAAATCCCTCTCCACCTATTTTCCGTGCTGTGTTAATTATCGTTGTTATCTGTGAGTTAATATCAGGGACGTCTTGGAAATTATGAATAGCATCACTCCACAAATTCTTCCAGCATGTAGTTACCCTTTCTAGTTTCAGTTCGTCCATTGCTCCCTTGATGAATACAATTGCATCTGCAATTGCGAATGATTTCCAGCATTCCATGACTCCAACATTAGCAGAATCCTCAACCTTTGCACAAATCATATCGAAAACCTGCCGAGCATATGAGGCTTTGAAGTATCTAATGACACCTTGATCAAGTGGCTGAAGCAATGAGGTTATATTAGGTGGGAAGAAAACCACTTGAACATTTTCATCTTTGGTGACTAGTGACTCAGGGTGCTCTGGAGCATTATGTATTATCAATAAAACTTTAAACGTAATCCTTCCCTCTCCAAGTATTTTTTCACCTCCTGAATAAAACATCGATAGAACCATTCTGTAAATAACATGACAATGACCCACGCTTTTGGGTCATGGTCATGAATTACATGACCATGACCCGAAATAAGGCCAGGTTTAATTATATGACCAGCTGCATTGCCACAAAGTACCAGCGTCAATCTGTCCTTAAATGCTTTAAAGCCTGGTGCTTGCTTCACAGTTTTATGGATGTAAGTCTGTTGGGGCATTTTCTTCCAAAAGAGGCCGGTTTCATCACAATTAAAAACTTGCTTAGGATGATAACCTTTCACTGCAATAATTTTTTAAAATTCTGCTGGGAACAATGCAGCAGCTTTATCATCAGCCGATACAGATTCTCCCAAAATTTTTATGTTTTTTAGATTAAACCTAGTTTTGAATCTATGCAACCAGCTCTTGCTTGCTGTAAATGACTTTTCTTCCTCTTCTATTTCTTCTTGCGACCACATGTCTTTATATAGGATAAATGCTTTTTGTCGTAATGTGTTACTGTCAATAGGAATCCTTTTTCTTGTCATGTCTTCCACCTACAAATTCAAAGCTTTCTCTACCTTGAGTAACACCTTATCATTCACTGTACCTGTAACTTTTGCAGATTTGAGTGCAATGGAAAGATTGGCACGAAATTTTTCTTTGTTCTTCAACACTTCACGTATCAAGATTCGTTTTTATTACAGATCTTGGCAACAGTTGCAATTTACTTTTTTTTTCTACTTCAATCATATTGATAATCTTTGATTTTTCACTAATACTGAGCACTTCACGTCTTCTCTTCAGTTTTGAAGCCATTTTAAAATTTTTCACAATTTATTTGCTTGAATTTAAATGTAATTTTTAATTCCAATGACAGACAGTTGACTGCTTTCTTTGACAAACGGACGTTTAAATCCATGTGCCTAGCAAAACAAAGGTGTTTCGACAACCTTTGTTTTGCTAGGCTTTCTGGGGGGGGGGGGCTGCTACTGTAATATTGACTATTATACTTGACCTTATTGTCTATTCTGTTCAAAGTTGGATAGTAGAAATCTTCTGACCATAAATATGAAAACCATGCAATATATAAAATTAATAAAGTAAAATAAACAGTAGAAGTAGAATAAACACAATTCATTAAATGATACTGGATTTTTTTTAATAAAGGTTTATGATAGAATAAAATTCTCAAATGATATATAATGAATGGTAAGTGACTGAAATTCTCTATATGCAACTGGTATTTCCTAAGCAGGCGTAGACCCAAAAAACCCAAACAAATGATGTAGCATGGGAGAGTGAAAGAGTATCTTTACAATGTACTGGCTGCTTCAAGCAGACAATTATCCTCAGAAAAAGAAATTCTGAATGGTGAATGAGTATATAGATAGCAGTCTTCCCTATTTAGATGGCATGAAAGATCAGGGTGTATTCTAAGTGGCTAAATTTTATTTGATTTAATTGCTGATTACATAATGTAACACAAAGTATATGGAGATTTTCAGCCTTAAGTTTGGTTGCCAGTGTTTCTGATTTAAGTAGTTTATTTGGTTATTTTGAAAATTAAGGATGATAAAGTGTTTTCAGTTCTTGGCATGTGATTATAGCATCTGAAGAAATTTTGATTATGTTTGTAGACTTTAAGTGGTTTTATTTAAGTAGTTGGAAATTGGAATAATCTCTGAATTGTTCATATAATCCAGACCAATCTAATAGCTGATCTAATGTATACAGGATCACAGGTGTATCCTATCTCTCTATAGCATGGAGAGATAGAGTAGACCACCTTGTGTTAATATCAAATGTGTCATTGTTTTGTTTGCTTATTTAAGATCCTGAAGAGGTCTGCTAATTCCTGGCTGGGTGAAAACACTCCATTAATACAAAGTATAAAGAGCTAATAAGCTTCATTTCGGCAATGAAAACATTACTTAAATTAAAGGGATATTAAATCCCGCATAGTTTTAAAACCGAATAAGAAACTCAAAGATCGGAATCAGAGAGTTTCTTGCCGAATATAGTAAACAAAATTTAAGTAATGTTTTCATTGCCGAAATGAAGCTTATTAGCTCTTTATACTTAAGTAACTTAATAGTTGCACCTGTTTGGAAAACTTGTTCGCAGAGTACATAAGTTCTTTTCGCTATACACTTTGGTATTAGGTCTAGCTACTCACTAATGAAGCCTCAAAAAAGGCTGAAACCGGTCTGGGTAGTGACCTCCCTCCATAATGTAATAACAGCATACATTTCCTAGGAAATGTGTTTTTACATTATGGAAAATACCTAAGAATAGCGATCTGAACTTCCTCCACCTTTGCGACGAGTTGCGCCGGTATTGTACTACGCACTAGGATCACTTGCATTGGCTAACGCTAGTGTCGCCGATACTTTATAGTTTACTATATTCGGAAAGAAACTCTCTGATTCCGATCTGAGTTTCTTATTCGGTTTTAAAACTATGCGAGATTTAATATCCCCTTAATTTAAGTAACTCCATTAATAATTTTTAAAATACCATTCAATATCACTTAATGAACTGTGTTTATTCTACTATGCACTGTTTATTTTACTATATCTCATTTTATACTGCACAGTTTTATGTTTATGATCTACTATCCAACTTAAATGAACAATAAAGCTAATCATCACTCACAACCATAATATTCGAAGGTAGATCCTTTCTTCTATTATCCCTAGTGTATCCGCACTCCAACTAAAAGGCTGCGGGATCGAATCCTACCATGGACATGACAGTTTGTGATTGTCTTTGAAAATGCTAATGGCAGTGATGGGCAGTAGATGGCATTGGTGTAGATAATGCAGTTCGCTGTAGTTGGTGGATTGAGTAGTGGAGAAGGAGAGTTGGAGAGTAGGTACCTTCCCTCAATGAGTCTTTGGAGTCCTTGGAGGTGTCACATAATTATAATAATAATATATCAATGATTCCAATCTAAAATGCTCATTAGTACTCAGTTATATTCTACACCTTTATCGTGTCTATATGAAGTAGTCATATTAGGTATGTTCAGTTAAAGATAAAGCTAGCTAATAGTAATTGTATACAAAACCATATAAAAACAACATGAACTTCAAATGCAGAAAATTCAAAATTTTTTGTATATTTTCACATTCCATGCTGAATAATGAAAAACATTATAATAAGGATAAGTAGAATAAAAGAGTAAAGGATAAGTATATTATACATAAAAAAGAACCTTTTACCTTTAATTTCCGGCAGTCAGGAAGCTGATCTCGGCATGATGATTCATGTACAGTAACACTACAATCTAAAAAAAAATGAATACAGTATTAAAAAACACATGATAACTTTGATATCCATAATGACTATCAAACTTCACTTGATAGTCAAAGTAAACGGTGAGCATGTTACTTATAGTAAACCTAATAATAGCAAAATTTTCTTTTCTCTTTTAATAGCTTAGTATTTTAATAGAAAATCTAATTAGTAATTCTGAACAAATTAAAAATGTTCTTTTTTGCTGTCACAGTTTTCTATTTTACTATATAGATATACTAAAATAGAAAAAAAAAAAAACCATGAAAGTTGTGTACATTATGTAAAAAGAAACACTAAGAATGGATATTATGCCGCTGTCAGCAGTATATGCAAATAACCACAACATAAAAGCAGCCATTATGGAGTGGTTTTCCATTTCATGTCTGGAGTGTGAACAAGCATTTCATGATAGCAAAATTCTTGGATGTGGCCACAAGACATCATTTAACCAATGAATTCAAGTAGCAAGTCATTATGACACTAGAAGCCATCCAGTCAGGCAGGTAGAAAAATGGTTGCATGTGAGTCGTTCTATAGTTCAGAGACTGTAGAACCAATTCCAACAGTCACAAACAGCATCTCTGAGGCACAATGAAGGAAGGCTACTACAACCGCAGTGGGTGACTGCGGTTGTAGTAGCAGTGATATCTCCGATTATGTTCTCGCCTAAACAGAAGTGCTACCCCAAATCAGCTATGATATAAACTCATGTCTGCTACAGAAATATTGGCATCTTCCTTTCACCATGCACAGAAGCTTCACAAAGGTGGTATGTATGCTAAGCGGTTAGTAGTCAGCATGCCCCAATCTTTGTGACACAGGAGAGAGAGTCTAGGCTCCATGTTAACTGGATCCAAGACTAATGGGAGAAAGTACTGTTTACAGATGGGTCCCAATTTGCACCACAAAGCTATGCCAGGCATGCCGTTATCTGGACAGAACAAGGGACATGTTATCGTCCATCTAATATCTGTGCAAGAGACACTTACAAGGGTGGTCTGAAAAGTTCTCAGCATAAGAATGAAAAAATGAATTTATAATTTCAAAATTATTTTTATTTTTCAACATAATCTCGCTTAAGACTAATACATTTATTCCAGCGATGCTCCAGCACCATTATCCCATCCCTGTAGTGGTTCTCAGTAAGATCTGCAAAATACTCCTCTACAGCTGCAATCACCTCTTGATTCAAAGAAAAACACTGACCAGCAAGGAAGAGTTTTAGTTTTGGGAAGAGATAAAAGTCAAAGGGAGCCAAATCTGGGGAATAGGGTGGATGTTCCAACAATTCATACTGCAGATCCCTTAATTTTCCCATTGCCAAAACACTTTCATGAGCAGGTGCATTGTCCTGATGAAAGATTCTTTTTTTCTTCTGCAAACCGGGTCTTTTCTCACGAATTTTTTCGTCTAGTCTGGTTAAAAGATCGGAATAATATTCCCCGATTATTGTTTTACCCTTTTCAAGATAATTAATAAAGAAAATGCTAGCATCCCTAAACACCGATGCCATGACCTTTCCTGCTGATGGAGCCGACTTTGTCTTCTTTGGCACTGAACAACTGGCCTCTCCACTGTTTTGACTGCTGTTTCGATTCTGGTGGGTAATGGTGAATCCAAGTCTCATCCATAGTAATAAATCGATGCACAAAATCAGTTTTATTCTTGTTAAAATGCTCCAAGCACTGTTCAGAGATTTTCATGTGAGTGCGTTTTTGGTCTGCTGTGAGCAAGTGTGACACCCATCTTGTGCAAATCTTTTTCATATGCAATTCCTCATGCAAAATATATCCTACACGTTCTTTTGAAATGTCTATAGTCTCAGCAATTTCACACACTTTGACTCGCCGGTCAATGATCACTTGATCA
Source organism: Typopeltis vanoorti (assembly GCF_054136105.1). NCBI lineage: Eukaryota > Metazoa > Arthropoda > Arachnida > Uropygi > Thelyphonidae > Typopeltis > Typopeltis vanoorti. The sequence goes on from NC_143560.1 coordinate 10,813,689, forward strand.
ATGATTTCTGATGTCGTTACACTTTTTGGACATCCTTCACGTGGATCACCTTCAAGGCTGGTACGGCCACATTTAAACTGGACAGCCCATTTCTTAATTGTCAAAAACAAAGGAGAAGAGTACATATAAACTTTTATGAACTTCGAATGAATTTCTTTTGGCGTTAAACCTTCTTTTACAAATAATTTTATAACCACGATACTCAATTTTATCCATTTCAAGGGATACAGACAACACTTTTGCTTCAGACAGCCATATAAAACAAACTATGGGATAGAATGACTTGCAATTTCACATGGATGCTTATGACAGATGTACCAACTTAGAAACAAAATCTCTTGCCGATAGATGCCAACACTAAAATAGATTTTAGTGTTGGCATCTATCGGCAAGGCCAAGAACTTTCCCGACCACCCTTGTATGGTGGAGATAACGTGATGGTTTGGAGAGGCATATTATTGAGTGAATGCACTAACTTGTATGTGCTTCCTAGCACAGAGATGAGGTCCTGTATCCCTAAATTCATCTGTATGCAGGTGCAATAAGGGAGACATTTATACTGCCAGACAATAATGCTTGTCCTCAATGAGCAAAGCTTGTGGACCAATATCTTCAAGAAGAAACTATTGTATGTATGAGCTGGCCATCTAGCTCTCTTGACCTTTTTTGTGGTCTGAAATATTCTTGATACACTTGTTGCTGCTCACATCCTCCCTTCCTGAAAACCTTGAGGGACTAAATGGCAGGTCTGGTTGCATGAGTGTGTGGCATATCTGCCCTCCAGCAAAGAGGCTAAAGGTTCGAATCCTGCGAAGGGCATGGATGTTTGTGATTGTCCTACTAACCAATTACCATATGTACTGCTGTGACCTTCATCCTGGTGCAGTATGACCTTTGATGTCTCTCCACCATAAAAATCAAATAAATAAATAAAAAAAAAGGACTTAGGAGAGCTCCAGGAGCAATGGTTATTATTACCAACTGAGCTCCTAGCCATTATAAAAGTATAAACTTTTCTTGTGTGAGTGGTGTATTGTTGTAAGAGGTGATCACATTCCTTATTGAGGCACTTTGACAATTTCATTTTGACTATTGTCTTCATGTACCTATTTGTTACTGAATTAAACTATTTAGTTAAAATGTTTATGGGTGCTTCTTTCATACTGTTTTTCAATAAAATGCAGAAAAATTCATCTTGTAGTCTTTGAGTTATCATGATTTTTATCATTGTTCCTTAATTTATGGAAGTCTGTGTAGATATATAAGGCACAAGACATAAAAAAAAAGATAAAACAAAATTCTACAAAACACAAAACATTTTAATGTTACTCAACCATCATTTCCATCTAATATTGTCATTTTTTTCCTACAATAATTTCTTCTCCTACTGGCTACATAACAAAAGAAGTTCTTAAGATTTTCCTTGGATCACAAGGCTACCCTTTTATTCATATTCTGTTTTGTCTTTCTTTCTTACTATACTAGCTTCTTTCTTATATTCCTCATGCAGCTGCTCTCCACCTTCCTCTTTATACTTTTCCATAGCCTCTTTCACCTACAGTTTTTGTTTAATTTCATTAGTTATCCACTTTACACCAAAACATGTTAACCTTTTTCACTTAAGGTATGCAACTTGCCATTGATGCTGATAAATATTTCTTATAATTCCATCATTCCTTATATTATGATATAAAAATTGTAGGTTTATGTCCTATATTTCATGTGTTACAAGAAGATTGTTAGGGAGAAAATAAAAGAGACTGTTCTATCCCCTACCCCCTGCTAAAACAACATTCAAAATTGGCATGTTGATGTCACGGTACCATAGCCTGCATTTATCTTGGTTGCAATTAAGTGAGCAAGAAAAGAACACAATGTTAGAGTCCAAGAAAACAATGGTTAGTCTTTGATTGCAAAAAACTCTGTGACTAGTGTCAATGGAATGGCAAGGAAGGCCAGATTATTTGATTCCAAGAATTGGATGAAATTCTGGTATCGTTAGATTTTAATCTTAGCAGCCAAGTAACAGGAAAAGATACTTAGTAAACACCAAGTAAAAACAGAAGGAATAATTTGTCATTGACAGAAAGAAAGTTTCCAAAACAGTTTGAAGGCGATGTGTAGATTAAACTTGCAAAGAATCAGTGCTATCTGTTCTGATGTTCCTGTAAGGTAAGGTATGGCGATTCTTTTAACATCTGACTACATTCATAATAATGTTTAATGGTATAAACAAGATATAATAGAAACATAGGATGATATCAGGATCTTACAATATATCATCATCATCAAATTCCTGACATGTATCCTCAAGGGGTGTGCAGGATATGATAGTACTACATGAAAAACTTACATCATCACCACCACTAACTTCCTATCTATAATTTTCCTCCAAATCAATCTGTTACCTGTCAAGACTCCAACATTATCAGATCTTATATTTCTGTTTTCTAAGGCACTTTTTACTGCATCAGTCCACAATATCTTGGTCTTCCTCTGGGTCATTTTCCTGCTAACCTGGCAGAGAACATTTGTTTTGATGTGCTATGCACTCTTAAAACATTCATAGCAACAGTTCAATGTGTACTCTTCATGACACTAGCAATGTGGAATCTAAACTTCAGTCCACTCTCTACCAAGTCCCATCTCACCCCAGATCTCAAATATGAACTACTTCCTGAAGCACAGTTCCATCAACACATACAAAGCCTTTCATCTCTGCAATTCAAAATGCAACACTTTGCACTTATTAATATTAGAACTACAATCCTACTCATTTATCCACACTAAAAGTCTATTCAAATCTTCCTGAAGGGAATTAACATCAGCTGTGCTTCTTATAATTCTCTTAAACTTTGCATCATCAGCAAACAACTGAAGATCCACAGTCAATCCAGATGAAACATTATTAACAAATGAGCTAAACAGCAGAACCCTGAGCACATACTACTTGTTACCTTCCCTTTTTAAGACATCACTCCATCATATACAACTTACTAGTATCGTTCAGAGAGTCACTTGGCCACAAACTAAATTATAATAGACTAGAAATTATATGTTTGTGTTTAATCCTTTACCAGCATAAGAAACAAACAAAGTTTGTGCATGAGGTATTTTCATGACTAAGATACTTGCATACAGAGGCTTTTGACTTCATATCAATTATCTCATTTGATTCTTAACAATGTGTTTCAATAAGGAAATACCATGAGTAGGCATATTTAAATAAATTACAATATCAGAATAAACTCACATAAAATATTATTTTATAAGTATAAAATAGTGACTCTCTTTTTCACCTAAGTATCAAAGGCATCTTTAGTACATTGCTATCAACACTAGACATAGTGTTCATTGGAACAAGACAAGACAAGGGTCCTTCACAAAAGTCAAGTTCCTCATGGAATGGTTTTATAAAGAAACATGTGAAACTTTACTTGACTCTCCTAACTTAAACAGATCTGATCCAATGTTCTATGTCTATCCCTTTGTGGGAGATAGTACTTTTTAAATCAGCTAATCTTTCCTAACTTTATTTTATTTTTTTAATTGTATATATATATTTTTTCATTTAATTAAATTATTTATTTATTTTATTTTATTTTTTTAATAAGTTAGGAAATTTAATGACCTTTTTTAGTTATCTTACATTAGCTACTTAGGTGGCGTCTTTTGGAATCGTTAGTTATTGTTCAATTACCTTTGTACTGAAGATGACTTTGATACTTAGGTGAAAATTATACTAATAAAATAATATTTTACGTGAGTTTATTCTAGTATTATAATTTATTTAAATTATTAATATTAATGTAACTCGTAGACATGATGAGATGCTATACACATAAATTAATAAAAAACAGTTATAGTTCATGATCAGTATCTCATCACATCATCAGAGCGAATACACAAAAAAGAGCAGGCAGTTAAATGAAATGAGAATGGAATAACAACAAACATTACAGAGTATTTCCATTATAGCACTCTCCAACCATTCACATGATACTATTAAGAATTCATGGGAAATTGTGAAAATAATCATTAACACAGTAATAAAAAAAACTTAGTCAATGGCCATGTAAAGGAGTGCACTGTTTGTTACCAGGCATGTAAAAGTATGAAGATAGTTTAAAAAGAAGAATTTAGTAAATTTATTTTTTTATCATTTACTTTTTTTAATTTATTTTACTTTTCATTTCCCAAATTCTCCTTTTTAAACTGTTTCTGTAATTTTATATATCAGTAACAAGCAGTGTGTTCCTTTGCCCATTGGCTAAATTTGTTTATTTCTGCATTAATTACTATGTTTAGAGTTTCCCACAGGTTCCTAATGGTACCGTGTGACTAGCAAGAGAGCAGTCAGTTATTATTCAGTTCTCACTTCACATAACTGCCTGTTCTTTTTTGTGTTCACCCTGATGATGTGATGAGATACACGAAATATAAGTGTTTTATATGAAATACTTTAGTTTTCCTTATGTAATTTATGTGTATAATTAGTTCATCACATTAAGTACCTCAGTTTCTCATACTGCAAAGCACACATCCTTTCAGACATGTATACTGCTCTACATTAATGGAAGAGTCACTACCCAAATTGATTTCAAAATTTATTGACGTTAATGAAGTTAAATCTATGGAGAAGCCTATATGAAAAATATATGACTTCTGCATTTATTTAACCACAGTATCTTCCTGGACATAGATTCCCACTAATGCAAGACCTCAACAAAGTTCAAAACTATTCTAGGTAGCATTCCTTTCCATAATGCACGGCAAATATAGACATCTGAAATGAGTGAGCTGTACATTATGGAATACTGAAACAACTGATGTATGCAGTCAACAACCTCATTATAGAAGTAGCTTAGATGATACTTCACATGCAAAGTTTGTTTGCTAATGCTTGGCTGAAGAATTAAAACAAGAATATTATTTCTTGTCTGTTATAATACACAGTGGATAGTTTTTGTATCTGTTAAAGTAGAAAATTTTAAAAAAGCAGGAAAGAAAATCTCAAAATCGCATAAAGCAAAACAGAATCAACTTCAGCCCGTTTTATTTTATATTATACTTCTTATCTTTTAGACCTCATGTGACAAATCAGTCAGTCTCAAAAAATTTGACACTATAGGAGACAATTTGACACACATCCATGAGATTTTATACTTGCATTCAACAAATAAAATATAGTTAGCTCTTGCTATTAGCAAAACTATTTAGTGAAGACATTCTCTATAATATGCTACCAAAATGATACATAACTTTCTTTGCTAATGCTGCTATTCTAAAAGAAGTCAAATACAACAAACCTTTCAATACAGCAAACTATTCAGTTGGTCACTACAAGTTTGCTATAATTGGCTTTGTGAAGAGTCAGTCATGCCTTAGTAATTTACTAACTTTTTATAATAGAGTAACATCTGAGTTGGAAAAAGAAAATGGCTACACAATTATTTTGCAAAGGCATCTGACAGAATGCCTCATGGAACTCTATTACGTAAATTAGAACAAATAGGGATGGATACAACACTGGTTAAGTGGATAAGAGGGTGGCTGCTGGAGAGATATCAAACAGTGATATATGGAGTGGCAGAATCGAGGAAAAACAGGTAACTAATGGTGTGTGCTGCAAGGTTCAGTGCTGGGATTTGCTGATAATGCAAAATTAGATAGAGTAATAGTTAATCAAGGTGGAGAGCTTGCAAGATGATTTAAATAGGCTGTCAGTATGGGCAAAAGTTAATGGGTGACAGTTTAATGTCAAGAAATATAAAGTTATACATTTTGAGATAAATAATTAAAAGCCATATATCACACTGATGACACTGTATTCCACGAAAGATACGAAGCTAGAGATTGGGGGGGGGGGGGGGGGGGGGACAGACAGAAAGTTTAAGTTTAAAGGACATATTGCTAAGGTTGCTTAAGTAATCCATAAGATTACTTGGCTATTGAAGAAGACATTAACAAGTAGAGATAAGAAAGTTGGTATCCCTCTTAATAAGGCCTTGATATTCCCACATCTGGATTACTGTGCTCAAGTCTGGTCCTGTGGGTTTATTGGGGATCAGAAGTGATGTAGAGGATTCAGAGGAGAGTGACCAAGATAATGAGTGCCTGTGGAATGTTCCCTATGAGGATAGATTGAAGGTGTGTGGATTGCAGAAGTTGGTTGATAGGAGAAAAAGAGGGGATATAATAGAAACATTTAAGTTGCTTAAAGAGTTTTACAGGATAGATGCAGGAGAAATGTTTCAGCACTTGGCCAGAGGGACCAGAACAAGAGGTCATCCCTGGAAGTTAAATAAAAGTGTGGTTAGTAGGGGTGTGAGGACTATATTTTTTGCTTGGAGAGTTGTGAATGAGTGGAATGGTTTGCCAGAGTCAGTTGTGAGTGCTCTGTCTGTTAATGGGTTCAAGGAGAAGTATAATAGATTGTGTGTGGATAGTTTGGGTCTACCGTAATGAGTCTTCGGACTCCATGGAGGTGTCCATATAATAATAATAATAATAATAATAATGAAAATTGATGGCAATAACAAATTCGTAAATATTACTGTTACATAATCAACAGAGACACTGAAATACATACTTTCACAGCATAAGGCCAATTTGTTTGCTAATGGCTTATTACAGACATCACATACAGCTGCAGTACTATAGCATATTGAAACAAACTGATGAAGTGATCTTTTTGATTCCTTATCTTTATCTTTTCCCTGAAAACAGTAAAAAATACTACAGATAAAGAAGACTTTAAAGTGGAGAAAAAAATTTTAATTTACTTTCCAATTGATGAATTCAAAATTAAATTTGCAATTTATTTAATAATAATTACAGTAATTCATCAGTTATCCAATCACAGCTGAAGGGAAATTTGCTCACTGAATAATTGAAGGATTGGATAAGAACAAATTACATAAGAACAAATTACATACTAATTTCTGGTACATGTTGTACCAGAAATTAGTTGACACAGTAACCCTTTCAAGGAGTTAACTGAAGGTTTGTTCATTGGAAAGTCGGGTAGTTGAGAGAAAACATTGCATATCATAACAGAGATCCAATTCAATGCTCTTTGTGAGACCATCACCCTGTTTATTTAGAACTGGCTGAAGTGGGTTGGAATAGTTCAATGTTTGGTCTCTAGAATATGGTTTCTGGATTATGCAGAAAAAAATAAAAATGCACTGAAAATAATAAATAAAAAAAGAAATAACAAAAAAAAAAAAATTAGCCAACCTACAGTGCTAATGTGATATAGGTTTGCAACCTTTTATGTGAGAGGGAGTCACATAAAAAAGGAAACCATTAATATTTTAATTTGTCTACGACAAGTAACAGTTTTTTAAGTAGATAATCCTCTATTATTTAAATGACTCCAAATGAGTCAAAAAATTCTGTCAGAAATGAATACTCTTGTCTATGGATTAAAGGTTATAGAAGGGATGGCAAGCAGGTTTTAGATATATTGAATGAGTTTACAACTGACAGATTACTTCTGTATGCAAGTGTGAATGCAATAATGAGCATGGGATAGCTAGATTGGAATAGTCATTAAAAGATGCAGGGATATCTGAGGTAGCCCAAGAAAATTTTGCAGTTCATATAATACTAATGTTGCAGTTAATGTAATGCATCAGAAACAAGGGTGAGGAGTTTGGGGCATTGGTTGGTTCAACTTGGACAAATATAGGCATTAGTAGTGAGACTTGAATAATCAGTAAGAATACATTTTGGATAGAAGAATATATTAGATATGATTAAGTTAAAGGGAGATGGTAAATCCCATTTTATTTTATAGCCGGGTACGAAACTCGGATTGAAATCCATCGAATCCATAGAGTTTCGCGCTGAAAAAACTATCAGCGAGCCCAAGTGTAAGTGATCACTTGGGTAGTACAACACCAGGGCAACTCCAAGCAAAGGTGGAGCAAGCTCCATCACTAACCTTAATATTCTCTCATAATGTAAAACACAGCTCCTAAGAAATGTATATATACTGTTTTACATTATGAGAAGAGGACACTACCCAGACCGGTTTCACCCTTTTTTGAATGTAAAAGTGAAACGGGCTCAAAAAATAAGACGATCCCTGAAAGATCGCCCGACTCTGTGTTGTTCCACTTAATGACAGGCTCATCCTGTCACCAAGAAGAACTTCTCAGTATTGGCTCTACCCAGTGGCAGGCTCACCCCACCACCAAGCAGAGCCATAATCACAACGGTGGCCCCCACTCAGAGACAGGCAAAAACCTATCCCCAAGCAGAGCCTCATGGAGCCATCCACCGGTTTCAACCTGTGAGTAGCTAGACCTGGAATATCAAGGTTTTAAGTGAACCGAACTTACACATACCTCTACTATAGAATTGCTGAACTAGTGTACTCCTATATTGTTATTACTACTATAATAAGCCAAAAGGGTACTTTACCGGCGACATAAGTTAAGTTAAAGGGAGATGGTAAATCCCGTTTTATTTTATAGCCAGGTACAAAACTCGGATCGAAATCCATCAAATCCATAGAGTTTCATGCCAAAAATACTAATGGCAAGCCCAAGTGTAAGTGATCATTTGGGTAGTACAACACCAGGGCAACTCCAAGCAAAGGTGGAGCAAGCTCCGTCACTAACCTTAATATTCTCTCATAATGTAAAACACAGCTCCTAAAAGATGTATATATACTGTTTTACATTATGAGAAGAGGACACTACCCAGACCGGTTTCAACCTTTTTTGAGGTCTCATCAGTGAGTAGGTAAACCTGGAATATCAAGGTTTTAAGTGAACCAAACTTACATATACCTCTACTATAGAATTGCTGAACTGGTGTACTCCTATATTGTTATTACTACTATAATAAGCCAAAAGGCTATTTTACCGGCGACATAAGTTAAGTTAAAGGGAGATGGTAAATCCCGTTTTATTTTATAGTCATTTTATTTTATTATATTATATTGGGGTCTCACTGATAGTTTTTTCAGCATGAAACTCTATGGATTCGATGGATTTCGATCCGAGTTTCGTACCCCGCTATAAAATAAAACGGGATTTACACCATCTCCCTTTAACTTAACTTATGTCACCTATAAAATAGCCTTTTGGCTTATTATAGTAGTAATAACAATATAGGAGTACACCAGTTCAGCAATTCTATAGTAGAGGTATATGTAAGTTCGGTTCACTTAAAACCTTGATATTCCAGGTCTACCTACTCACTGATGAGACCTCAAAAAAGGTTGAAACCAGCGGGGGCTATTATGAGTTAGCTCTCTTAAGGTTTTTGCCTTAAGGGAGCAATTTGAGTCTCCGGGAAAAGTGTTTTCCGGCACGGCCCAGTGAGGGGTTTTGTCGGTGAACGCTTTTCTTCGGAATATGAGCGGTTCTGCTCGGTGGTGGTGGTGGTGGTGGTGGATGGAAGGCCATCACTGAGTGGAGCCAATGCTGAGATGGACGGTCTTTTTCCCACATTGAGTGGCCTAGGGATCGTCCGAATTTTTAGAGACGGCTTTACTTATTCATAAGGTTGAAACCAGTCTGGGTAGTGTCCTCTTCTCATCTCATAATGTAAAACAGTATATATACATCTCTTAGGAGCTGTGTTTTACATTATGAGAGAATATTAAGGTTAGTGACAGAGTTTGCTCCACCTTTGCTTGGAGATGCCCTGGTGTTGTACTACCCAAGTGATCACTTACACTTGGGCTCGCCGATAGTTTTTTCGGCATGAAACTCTATGGATTTGATGGATTTCGATCCGAGTTTCGTACTCGGCTATAAAATAAAGCAGGATTTACCATCTCCCTTTAACTTAACTTATGTTGCCGGTAAAATAGTCTTTTGGCTTATTATATTGGATATGATATTTTTAGGAAAGACAGAAAGAAATGAAGAAAATTATGAAAGAATTAAACCAGGAATCAGTAATAGAAAAAATATAAACATAAATGGATGGAACAAGTTGAAAGAATGAAAACAGAAAGATTACAAAAGCAAGCCTTAAATTACAAACCATTAGGAAAAAGAAAACCAGGACACGTCCTCTTAAAAGATTCAAATGACTTCTAAGGCTGGAATAGGTCACTCTAGGCTTAAATCCTTGACAAGCACAATGATGATGATGATAGAAAGAACAGTATATTTGGGAGCAGTTTTATTACTGATGACAACAAAAGAACTACAGCCAATTAGAGTAGAAAAGCAGCAAAAATGGGGGGGGGGGGGAGGTTGAGAGATGCAGTGCCATCTGGTATGAGATAAAAGCCACCATAACAAAACATATAGTCACTTGCTGATATAGGTGGGGAGAGCAAAGGAAGATGCAGGTGACATTAATTCCTTGACCTTCATCATGGAGTCACAAGACTCATCATGTGAGGACAACACTAGTCAATATAAAATCTATCATACCACTCCTTAAACTCATTCACTGTTTGCACTTTCGCCATCCTCGCTGACAATGCATTCTATGCTCCTACTACTCTCCATGCAAAAAACTTACTTCTTACTCTTTTACTCACTACTTAATTTTGTAACTTCCAGGGATGGTTCCTTGTCCTCATTCCTTCTGCTCATTCTACCATATGAAAAATCTCCTCAGTGTTAATCCAATAATAACCCTTTAACAGATTAAATGTCTCGATCATATTCCCTCCCTTTGTCATCTATCCACCAAACTCTGAAGTCTGCATGCCATCAATCTATCCTCATAATCAACATTGTACAGTCCTGATATCATTTGTGTTTTCCATCTCTGCATCCTCTCCAATTACACCATTCCCTTCAAATCCCAGTGACCAGATCAGAGCATAGAAATCCAAAGCTTTATACAATGGGATCACCACCTTTTATCTTTCATGGTCAATGTTCTCCTCAGTATTGCAATAATTCTCTGAGATGTCTTCACAACCATTGCAGTATGTCCTCCTCTGAACTTCAAATTTCTATCAACAATCACCTCAAGATCCTTCACTTCCTTCTCCCAGTATAACCAAAACATCAACACTATTACTAATAACCCTCCCAAGCTTCATAGAATATGCAAACAACTGAATATTTCCCTGTAATCCCATGACAATATCACTGACATAAAAAATGAACAATAATGATCCCAATACTAAAGCCATTTGGAATCCCACTTATAATCTTCTTACTCCATGATAATGCTTCCCCATATATAGCTCTCTGATATCTATCAGAATGCCAGTTACCAATCTGATCAGCTAACTGGATATCCAAACTATCGAAAAAAAAAAATGATAGTGTATGCCTTATTCTCTTTATATATCTTCCATAAATGATAGTTTTCTATCTACTTGCCACTGTCCTTGTTACTCTATTGTAAAAGATAACCAGATTGCTAAAACAACAGCACCGTCTAACAAATCCCTGATCTTATATAAGAGTTCTTACCTCTTACATTTTAAGACTTTTATTAAACAGCCAAGTTAATGGCACAGTCAGCTGCACAGCACACTCCCTTAGATGCATGGTGAAATTCCATCTAATTCCCCTGCCTCACTGACATTTAGCATACTCAGTATTCTGAATACATTCATTTTTAACATTTTAAAAAGATAACCAGATTGCTAAAACAACAGCACCGTCTAACAAATCCCCAATCTTGAATAAGAGTTCTTATCAATTTTTCCAAAATCTTAACAATTACAGAAGAAATAAAATCACGCCTATAGTTTTATACCTCCATTCTACACCACCTTTATTTAATCGCACTATCTTAATCTCCGACTCTCCAGGAACCTCTTCCATTTCAAGACTTTTATTAAACAGCCAAGTTAATGGCACAGTCAGTTGCACAGCAGACTCCCTTAGATGCATGGTGAAATTCCATCTAGTTCCCCTGCCTCACTGACATTTAGCAAACTCAGTATTCTGAATACATTCATTTTTAACATTTTAACACTCCTTATCCTTCTATGAATAAATCTTTCTGAACCAGGATGGAACACTCTAATGAAGTGATCATTAAATAGCTCAACTACATGATCAGCATTGGTCAGTCCCGAGTTCAATCTCCATCAAGCAAGGTAATATGTCCGCAATAATTTTTTCTGCCTACTTGCCACATAGCAAAAAAAATAAGCTCCTTGGGATTCTCCTTGGATTGCAGTGCTGGTCCCTTCTCATATTCTAATTTTAATTTTTCTCTCCTTACTATACTAGTCACTTTCCTAATCTGAGCCATATTCCACATGCAACTGTTCTCCACTTTTCTCTTTATATGCCTTCCCTAATCTCTTCTTCAACTGCAATTCCTCTTTAATTTCTCTAGTCATCCATTTGACTCCAAATCGCCTTATCTTCTTCATTCTAGATATACTTTCTGCGATTGCCGGAACAATTTTTCTTAAGTATCTCCCATGCAACACTGGCCTCTCTTTCTTCAAATTCTTTCATCCACTGTACTGCTATTAGCTGGTTTCTAAGTTTAACGATAGTTTTCTGCCTTATAATTCCTTGTGCCATGATATTCCTACATTCCCATTCATCCTCCAAGTCAAGACTACATGATAACACTCACCAACTGGGAGTAAGTATGACATCTCAGCCACAATCAGATCATTAAATGATCTGATTGTGAATGATCATGTAGTCTGGATAAGAAAAGTGGATAAATGTGAAATTTTCAGTTAAGAAGTGTGTGTGTGTGTGTGTGTGTGAGAGAGAGAGAGATGATGTGCTGAAAAGTTGTGGTAATCCCCATGAAGGAACTAAAGTAGAATCATGTAACTTACGCAATATTCTACATATTCCCCACAATATCTTCTTTTCCCCATGATATGTTCTTTCTTTTTTGTGGTTATATCAGTTGCTTTAATATTATTTTTGTTCTAGGTGTTTATTTGAATTTTCAGCTTCCCCTCATATGTGGAACTACAATGTTGATGATTAAAGCTAACTCAGAGGCATCTTGGTATAAGAAACTGAAAGGGAAGGATGCTAGCACTATGTGGGGATTCGTACAGGAATGCTGGAGAAAAACAATACTGGATTGGATTGCATACCCAAGATCAGGGTGGGATTTAAAGCAGATCTTCCAAAAAAAGAAAATCTTGTGAAAGAAATATAAAAAGAGATATAACTGATTATGAGAGGAAATTAGCCAATCAGTCCATAGAAAATACCAGAGTTCTTTCACTATGGTGCAAGCTAAAGAAAGAATGACTTTTTATTGACAGAATGACTTTTTTATTGACAAAAGCAAATGAAATATTTGAATTACTGATTGATCACTCTACAAGGCTGTGCTATCTTGGTGGCCATATTGCAGTGCCAGATGAGACAGAGATTGACGTGAAAAAAGAAGCAAATGAATTGGGGATATTTAGGATGTTGCAGAATTTTAATATGAATACAACCATGGGATTAGCTGGATACTGATTCATGTATTATGAGAATGTGCAGAGCACATTCTCACGATAACTATCTACTGCCACAATAGTATGTACATTTCGTATGATACATTACAAGCATGCAATAAGATTTGATATGACAATATTTGAACTATTTGAGCACCTGGGGTTTTTTGGGGAAGAATTAAGAAGTAGAGAATATTTGAAGGTAGGTATCTAAAATGGTAGGGCTGTGGAATGCTCCCTATAAGGAAAGATTAAATGCATGTGAGTTGCAAATAGATGATAGGTGGAAAAAAGGGGAGACAGAAAAGACAGAAACATAAAAGCTGCTAAGGAAATTTTAAGAGATAGATTATTATTATTATCCAGGCCTCCATGGAGTCAAAACTCTCATCGTGGGAGGTCGTTTTTTGGAAACACAAAGTTTATCGTACCACTCCTTGAACCCATTGACCGTTCCTGCTCCAACCACTCTCTCAGGCAATGCATTCCAAGGTTCACCCTCCACGCAAAGAAACCACTCCTCACCCTCTTGCGCACAGCCTCTTTTCATAACTTCCAGGGATGGCCTGTTGTCATCGCTCCTTCCCGCCGTTCCACCAAGTGAAAGAACTCTTCAATGTCTATCCTGTAACTGCCTCTCAACAGTTTAAAAGTCTCGAACATATCACCTCTCCTTCTTCTATCCACCAAACTCTGCAGTCCACATTCCCTCAGTCGACCCTCATAACTCATCTTGTACAATCCTGAAACCATCTTTGTTATCCACCTCTGTACTCTTTCCACAGTTAATTTATCCCTTTCAAATCCTGGGGACCAAATTTGAGAACAATAGTCTAAGTGTGTAGTCTGATCAGGGTCTTATACAATGGAATGATAACTCTTTTATCTCTGCAGGTCAGCGTCCTTCTCAGTATTGCAGCAATCCTCTGAGTTACCCTCACCACCTTTGCAATATGCTCTCTGAATTTCAGTTTTCTATCAATCAATGATCACCCCCAGATCTCGTCTCCCCCTACCTCCTCCAATCGAGTATGCATCCTCCCATCAATGGATCCAAAACCTCAAGACCTTACATTTTGCTGCATTGAACCGATACCCCATTCATTTGCCCATCTGTCTAGTTTATTCAAATCCTCTTGCAGGGCTGCCACATCTGCACTATTACTGATAACCCTCCCCGGCTTCACATCATCCACAAACAACTGAATGTCCCCTTGCAATCCATTGACAATATCATTGATATAAAGGTTGAACAATACAGGTCCCAGTACTGAGCCCTGTGGAACCCCACTTGTAACCTTCTGCTTCCTTGATATTGCCCCACCATACACAACTCTCTAATACCTATCCATCAGCCAATCCTGAATCCAGTTGACCAATCTGATATCCAGACCCATGTGCTGCAACTTAAATATCAGCTTATCATGTGACACCCTGTCAAACACCTTTGCAAAATCCAAAAAAATGGCAGTATATGCCTTTCCCTCATCAATTGCTCTTGTCACTTTATTATAAAAGGCAATCATATTACTAAAGCAAGAGCACCCCTTAACAAATCCATGTTGATTCTCATAGATAACATTACCCTCATCTGCCCAATGCTGTATATAGTCCCTCACTAATTTCTCCAAGCCTTAACAACTACTGATGACACGCAAACAGGTCTATAATTAGACACTTCCAGTCTGCTACTGCCCTTATGCAGCAGCAGCACTATCTTATCTTATCTTCCTTCCATTCCCTGGGTACCTTTCTTCCCGCAGTCAGACTTTTATTGAAAAGCCAGGTCAACGGAGCTGTCAGTTCTTTAGCACATTCTCTCAAAACCCGTGGTGAAATACCATCCAGTCCAACAGCTTTACTGGTATCCACAGTACTCAGTATTTGGAACACACTCTCCTCTTCTACCTCTAAACCCTGAACCTGTCCTATCCCTCTAGTATTAAAACTGCAAAAGAAAATTTTGAATACATGGGAGGAGAACAACAATCATCTTGGAAGTTCAGTAAAGTAAAGTTAGCAAGGATGTGAGGATTAGATTTTTTGTTTGATGGGCTGTGAATGAGTAGAATATATTGCTAGCAGTAGTTGTGAATGTACTATCAGTGAATGAGTTGAAGGTGAGTTATAATAGGCATTATGTGACTACCCAACAGGTAGTTGCTTTGCTTGTGTGGGCTATATACAACTCTGAAGGCTTGCCCAATGGCATTTAACTTTATTTCACTGCTACAATATCACTTAATACTTCATCATATACTACATTTATTACTATATTACTTCCTTCGTTGGCCATATCCCCAACATTCTATATTTTAAATGCCATCCTTGAAACAGACAAGTGATAAAGCTACATACAGCTGACCATGACTGAATATAAAGTTGTTTGGGTCTGCCTGTTAATGATCATTCATGCGTCAAAGAGGAGATAACTAGGAAGCATGATCCAAAAAGGTAGGATTATTCTGTTAAAACCTAATGATATGGATTTAGAATTTACCAATGCTGTTTTAAAATCAGTGCCAAGTTTAGTTTGATTTAGTTTTCAATTTCGTTTTGCTTATATTCTGTATGCTATTTAACAGATAATAGCACATGACACAAGTGAGTAACCAGAACAATGGTACCAAGTGTCATTGCTTAAAGAGTTCAACATGAGGAATTTTGTGACTGGTTCTGGTGTGTTTGTGTGTGTGTGAGAGAGAGAGAAAGAGAGAGAGAGAGAGAGAGAAGAGAGAGAGAGAGAGAGAAAGAGAGAGAGAGAGAGAAAGAGAATGCTTATGCAGAACTATTTACTTGCCAAAGTGTTTGCTTGAGCAATAAGAGAAATATCAGCAGTGGTACAGCAGGGAGGTAGAGGAAAGGAGAGATGAAACTGGAGAGTAAAATAAAGTGTAGAAAAGAGAAAGAGAGAGTATTGTATGGTGATTCCACAATAAGAGATGTACTTAAAAGTGTGACAAAATCATGCTTTCCAGGTACGAAGTTGAAAGATGTCAGTGGACTCTTAGAATACAATGAGGGAAAGCAAAAGAGCTGATTTTTTTAGCAGCCACAAATGATTTGACTGGTGACAAATGTGGAATGAGAGAGAGAACATAAAAGAATTGTAACTGTACTCAAGTGCAAAGGATATAGTATTTTTAGGAATGACAGAAGAGGCAGGAAAAGAGGAGGAGTACTACTAATGATATCAAATGACCTGAGTCAAGGTAAAATAAAAACACAAGCAATAATGGTAATAATGTCCTGTGTAGCACTGAGTTCAAGACTATATGATGTGAAGTGGAGGCTGACAGGATGAAATGGTGGGATGTTGCTACAGATCTGGAAGTTCAGTTACTGTGGATGGAGAAATGCACTGCCAAATTATCCTGACGATTACTAAACAAGTAATTATTATGGATGAATTAAATTATTCCAATATTGATTGGATAGTAGAGAAAATTCAGGATAAGGACAAAAGAGAATTTAATAAGTGGTGTATGACAACTTTCTTAAGCAGCATGTGAAAGAAGCAACTTGAGAAAAAAAAGAGCATCAGATTTGATCACAGCGCCAGAAGGTGTCTCAGTTAAGGATGTGACTGCTTTGCCACCAGTTGTTGGTGACAATGATCATGCGATACTAACCTATGAAATAGTCAACTATATGGATGTCCATTTAGGGCAGGTTATATGCTGAACTACAAATCTGGAAATTATGAAAGACTCTTAGGAGAATACTATCTTTGGTTTCATACAATTACTGAATGGGAAGGATATCAGCAGTGCATGGGAAGTTTTGAAAATATGTTTAAATGATGTGGTATCTGAATATGTCACTAGTATTTGTTCTTCCAACTCTAGGGACACATTCAGATTGAAATGTTTCCAATCTGAATGTGATTGAGATCTGAATGTCCAATATGAATGAATTTAATGAAACTGCACATCCATTTAAACAAGAGATCTATTAAAAAAAAAAGAAAGAAAAGAAAAGAAAAGAAAAGAAAATACTGAAAAAAAGAGAGCCAAAATGCTTCACTTCAGCGATGCCAAAATCATTCAAATTAAGTGGATATTGAATCCAACATTATTTCAAAGCCAAATAGAGAAACTACAAGAGTTTCGTGCAGAAACTTTTATAGAAACTATAAAAGTTTCGGTGGATCCAAACGTAAGCAAACTTTTCATGACAGGGCAACTCGTAGTAAAGGTGGAGTAAGCTCTGATAACTATGCTTAGTATTTCCCATAATGTAAAACACATCTCCTAGCAGACATGTTTGATGTCATACATTATGGGGTGGGTCACTACCCAGACTGGTTTCGACCTTTGTTGAGGTTTCATCAGTGGGAGCCAGACCCAGATGTAAATACTCAAGGTTGAAGTGATGCAGAACTTATACTTTACCATACGAGTTGCCAAAAAAAGGTGTCACATCACAAAAGGCATCGAGAATTACTGAAATAGAGAGCTAAAAAGCTTCACTTCGGCGATGCCAAATTATTCAAATTAAGTGAATATTGAATCCAACATTATTTCAAAGCCAAATAGACAAACTACAAGAGTTTTGTGCTGAATATAGAAACTATAAAATTTTTGGTGGATCCAAGCATAAGCAAACCTTTCATGACAGGGAAAAGAAAATGATGCAGAAGAAATATTGTGGGAATAAGAATGAGGGAAGTTCTGAAATATATACAGCTTAGGCCAAAAAGGTTACAAATATTACACATAAAACTAAGTTGGAGTATGAAAAGAAATTGGCTGCACAGGCGAAAGCAATATAAAAGAATTTTATTCTTATACTGCAAGTAAAAGAAAGAATGAATGAATGCAGAAGAATGTAGATGGCACCTTAGTATCAGAAACAGATGAGGTAGTTCAAATAATTAGTGCTCATTTCACCAAGATCTATTGACCAAATGTATGTAACATAGTGTTACCACTACATTGGATGAAGAGACAGAGATGCATGAGGGATGGATAACAATTCAACAAATTGGAACAGAAAGAATATCAGCACATGCACTAAAGGAATGTTCATCTGAACTGGCTGGGCCCTTGCCAATGTATGAGAATGTATGATAATCTCACTGCACAAGAGTGGTGCAAATACAGATGTGTCAACTATTGACCTATCAGTATCTCTGGAGTAATTGGCAGGGATATCAGAGATGCTACTCTATTGATATATAGAATTTGCAGGGCGATTTGAATAGGCAAGTGTGAGCAAATGATAATGGCTATCGATTCAATGTAAAGTTATGCACTTTGGCTTGATGCAATATCCAACAGCATATTATATTGGTGGGATTATGCTAGGAAAAATTTACAAGACTAGAGATCTTAGGGTTATGGTGGATAGAAAGTTGAAGTTCAAAGGTCACATAATAAAAATTGCAAACATAACTCAGAGGATAACTGCAATGTTGAAATCAATTTTGATATGTAAGGATATGGATGCCATTTTTGCTTCTTTACAAGGCCTTGATACGACCACCCCTAGACTACTGTGCACAGATTTGGTCTTCTGGGTTTCAAAGGATAAAGAAGCTGTGAAAAAGGCTGCAAAGAAGAGTTATAAAGATGATATCAGAATTATGGAATGTAGAATATGAGGAGATATTTAGAGTATGTGGACTGTAGACACTGGTAGACAGAAGAAAGATGGGTATAAAATAAAGAGGTCGATAAATTTTTGAGAGAACATTATAGGATATTCGTTGATAAAATTTTTCATTATATGAAAGGTGAAGAGAAGACAAGTTGGCATCTGTGGAAGTAAAGTTTGTGTGCAGTTAAGAAAGAGAGATGAGCTAGAGTTTTCTCTCATATAATCATGAGTGAGTGGAACATGTCTGCTGAAGTAGCAGATGCATCTAGTGTGAATGAGCTTAAGAGAAGACATGACATTTGGTGTGGGTAATGCATGGCCTCTCTCTCGAAGAGTCCTTGATTCCCTGGAGGTTGAATAATAATTACTTGAAGATGCATAAAAGAAAACAGTGAGAGTGTTAAGATTGTGAGTCTGTTGCAATGGCATTCTTATTATAATGTATTATTATTTTATTTTTACATGACAACTCCTCCATGAAGTCCAAGGACTAATTGCAGAGGGGCACTCTAAATCCATCTATACACTACATAATCCATCATCTACACATTATCCATATACCATCCACTAAATGTATTTTTTTGTCAGTTAACTGCATACATTTCCTGGCCAATTTACCTGTATTAACCAATCTTATACAGAGGTAATAAGGTTTTTTTCAGGAAGAAAAGCTACCAGAAAGAACCTAGCCGCTACACAAAACCAGCTACTAAAAGAAAAAAATGGAGCTGTCTGGCTACTTAAATGCAGATATCTGGATAATCCTAGAAAGGATTACGGACAACACAGCTAACCACATCCAACAAACGAAGAAAGAAAACCTAATTTCCAAATTTCAACGACTAAAAGAACAACAAAACCAGCCGCCATATTCAAAGTTTGCCACAGTGAACAAGAACAACCAACCAGAAGCAAGAAACAACAGGAGCCACCAATCACCCACAGGTATCAATAACATAATTAACCTATCTAACCACGCTCTAAACAAAGACGAAATCTCTATACTTAACAAAGGTTTAAATTTTGCTATAGCAACAAAAACGATAGACAAACTTGAAGTTATTTGTAATATGGAAACAGGCCTAAGATTCATACCTAATAACATAGCATACAAAATACGTATAGAAACTGCAAACATTTTAAACCATAACAAAACAATAACAAGCAACATAACTAAACACGAATTAACAACAATAAAATCACTTAAAACAAATCCGAACATAGTAATAACTAGAGCCGATAAAGGAAATGCCAGTCATTTTAAACCGTACCACTTATATAGAAAAAATGAATCTGCTGGTCTCTGACAATAACACATACAAACTAGTTAACTACAACCCAACTAACAGAACTAAAAACAAAACGGAGAAACTACTTAAATCAATTACCACATGGCCTGAAGATACAATAAAAAAACTGCTGTTCCCTCATTACACGCGCTCCCCTAGAATTTACAGGCTACCAAAAATTCACAAAGAAAACACCCCGCTGAGACCTATCATTGAAGGAATTGATAGCCCAACGTATCACAGCCAAAAAATTAGAAGCAACACTCAAGGAGTTGGTAGGTCATCCCCCTTCCTATATCAAAAACACACAACACTTCATAAACATCATCAAAGACATTACATTAGAAAAAGATGATTTATTAATCAGTTTTGACATCTCTGCCCTCTTTATGAATGTCCCAATCAATGACGCAATCCTTCTCCTACAAAACAAATTCCCTCCAGATATCATGGCACTTTTTGCGCATGTATTACGGTCGGGTTATTTTGTATGGCAAAACACCTTCTACTTACAAAAAGAAGGCACAGCCATGGGCTCGCCATTATTCCCCCCTATTGCTAACTTTTACATGGAACATTTTGTGCAACTTGCCCTAGATTCCTCCCCTCTAAAACCCAAAACTCCTACCACCACCCAACACTAGCTTAGATACATTGACGATGTTTTCGCAATCTGGTCCCATGGCCGCCAGACATTAGACACATTCCTTAGCCACCTAAACAAACAATACAAATGCATACAGTTCACAATTGAAATTGAAAAACATAACACACTTCCGTTTCTAGATACACTTGTCACACGTCTTCCCTTGGGCAATCTTTCCTTCACTGTTTACCGAAAACCGACACATACGGGACAATATATACACATAAACTCCTACCACCACCCAACACAAAAACTAGGAGTCATCAACACGCTAAAAAACAGAGCTCAGATGATTTGTTCCAGTGAACAGGCACTGAAAGACGAGTTTAAAATTATCAGTAATAACCTACAAAAAAACGGATACAGCCAAAATACTATAAACAAAATTCTCTACAAAACCACAATAAAAAACAAAGACAAATCAGACTACAGTAAAACTATAACCATTCCCTACATTAAAGGAATATCAGACAAAATAAACAGAGTACTACAAAAGTACAACCTCAAAGCCACCTCCTGCAAAATTAAAAAACTTACTCAACTCATCCAAAGACCCACTCCCTCCACTAGCTCATCCTGGAGTATACCGGATTTATTGTACTTGCAACATACCATATATAGGAGAAACAGGACGCACTATTCCTATTAGACAAAAAGAACATAAACGACACATTAAATATAATAATTATGGTGAAGCTGGCCTTTCTGATCATGCCCTGAATACCTTACACAGAATTGACTGGAAAACCACCAGTTGTCTACATCACACTAGAACTTGGTATGAACGGAAATTCAAGGAAGCCTGTGAGATTATCAGCAACCACCCCAATCTGAACAACAATGATGGTTTAAAAATCCCAAACATATGGAAGGTATATATTCGACCTTCCTCACCAAGAACAACTATAAATAGGACTGTAGAAAATCCAGTATTGTAAATCAAAAATAAGAATTGTAATACTAAAAATAGGACACCAATTGTTTCTGAAAGAAAACCATCTAAAAGAATGTTTATTCCTGTCCTATTTTATTTTTTATTTTATTTTAATTTTTTTTTCCCCACCAGAGGTCATGCCAGTGGAATAATATGTGATTAAATCATTGTTTCTCTAGCTTACAGTTAATGGTGTAACTCAGCTTGTTCTGTATACTTATGTATGCTCCAGATGATGATCTTGATGTGAAGATCAAAACGTCGAGATAATAAAAAAAGTTATTTAACACGGTTGTAAATTCCATAAAAATTTTTTAAAATGAATGCTGATCACCGTGTAACCCTAAAAGAAAGGAACAGGAAGAAAAACCTTACTACCTTTATATAAGATTGGATAATTTGGCTTCAATTAAAAAAGATTGGCCCATATAAAGATTAGTCTCATCAGGATGAAAATCAAACCCAGGTCTTTTTCAGTCAAGGAGTGCATTGATTTCATTGATTTAGATGTGCCTTCATAGCACATCTAATTGTGCTATGAAGGCACTAAATCAATTTGCTGATTGTATAGGAATGGTGTGCAATTTTTAGATGTATAAAATGAATCTGATGGATGAAATGGCTTAGAAGACACGGATAGATTACATGAATGGCTTTGGAATTATATGTCTGGAGAAGGTGCTGTTCAGTGAGAGACTGGATTTGCAAAATCAGGAAAACTGCTGAGATGTGTGATTAGGCAAGTGAATGGCATCATTAAGCACAAGGTTGCCAAGGGATGAGAGTGATCAGTTAGACAGCAAACAAAGATCATGAATGGTATGTTAGTTGAGCTTTGAATAGAAAGAATGCAGTTTAATGAACATGTGGGATGGAATTGAGGGACAGATGAAATTACATAAAAGCGATGGGGCACATTTAAATAGTTCTGGTGCGAGTTAACTGAAACACTCTCACTAGAAAGGAGAGTAATAACAGCAGTGAACAAAAAACATGAGGAAAAAAAAAAGGTGATGTGGAAGAATAGGATAGGAAGGATTGAAGGTGTGTTTATGAATAGAAAAGTGAGCGGTGGAAGTGTGGATAATGAGAGAACTGGAATACTGGAATACAAGAAAGAAAAAGGGGGAATCGAAGTGAACAGGAAAATGTTGTGTAAGAAGAGTGGGACTAGAAGTAGTAGTGAATGTGTATGCGAGTAGACAACAAAGGAATGGGACCTCCCCTGAGTGCAGGGGAAGCATTTGAATCTGGAGAAAATTATGGAATAGGCAATAGTGAGGAAAGAACAAGAGAAGGTGCAGAGGAGCCACATCTGAGAAGTAGCAAGTAGGACTTCTTATAAACTAGAAATGAATAATATTTTTCTTTATAAATGCCAGAAGTATCAGAAATGAGAATAATGAAACTGCAGAATTGACAGTTTCCTTCACCAAAAATTCATCAGAATAAATGAGATGTAGTTGGATAAGGATGACATGCTAACAGTTATTTAGATGGAGGGAGCATTATGTTTTCTGTGAAAAGGGCAAGAAGGAAGAGGAATTGCTGTTAATAATAGCACAGAAATTATGTCCACGTAAGATGGAGATGCAAAGAGAAATAGTGGAAGTGACTTTGAGGCAGCACAACGTAAGGTAAAGGTGAAGAGGATGAAATATTTAGTTAGATGTTAGTACACACCTGGCAACATGAATGGCAGTGATAAGAAATTGTACAAGCAAATTAGCCTAGCAAATAAGAAAATCTGATCATGATGGATGATTTTAATTACTACAGAATGGAATGAAGAAAGAGATAGCATCTAGTGACAAAGAGAATAAATTTCTCATGTTTTTGAGGAACAATCATCTTAGACAATATGTAACTCAGATGGGAGCAAGCAAGGATTGATGATTTTAAATTTGATCTCATGTCATCAGAGGATATTATAAATGAAGTGTCAAATCTTACTCCAGTTGGTGAAAGCGACCATGAAGTGATCACACCTAGGCAGTTGAAATTGAAAGAAAAGCATATATCTGTTTGAATTCCAAGGATCTTCATTACAAACTCAGGAGACAGCTTGGAGCTATATCATGGAACAAAGAACTGGGTAGAAAAGAGATCACCACTGCTTGGGCATTACTCAAGAACTATCTAGGAAAAGCAATATTTGAATATATTCCAATGGTCATGAGGTTAAATCAGGTATACAGGTAAATTGCATGAATGAAGAGATTAAGAATGAAATCTGGAAGAAGTCATTATGGAGGCAGCATAAAATGAAATATAATAATCAGCTACATAAGGAGTACAAAGAACGGGCCCAGAAGGTGACTTGCTTGATAAAGACATCAAAAGCGCAGTAGGCAACAATTAGATAATGAGACTTAAAAAAAAAAAAAAAAAAAAAAAATCCCAGGCAGTTTAATGCTTATTTTCTGAATCTTTTGATGTAGCACCTATTTTAGACAGGTAACAAAAAATAGTAAAATATAGTAATGGACCTGCCCCCATGTTCCAACCTAAGGCTAAAATGAAGTTCTAAATAATTAAAATTTTTATATATTAAAATATTAAAAAAGATATATCTGCATATGTATTTCTTGAAGGAGGTGATGACATAGTATTTGTCATATTTGAATTTTGCCAGATTTGAATTAGATGAAAATGAAAATTTTGAAAAATGTTGAGGATTATTATTATTATTTGACACCTCCAGGGAGTCCAAAGACTCGTCGAGGAAGGGCACTGCTCTACAACTCGTCTCCACCACTCAATCCACCAACTGACCACAACTACACCAATGCCACCTACTGCCGACCACCATCACTACTACTATTTCCACCGACAATCACAAACATCCATGCCCAAGGCGGGATTCGAACCCGCAGCCCTTTGGCTGGAGAGCAGATACACTAACCACTTGGCCAGCCAGGCTGGCCAAAAAGAAGCATGGCAGGATTGCACCCATAGTTATAAATAAGTAAAACCTGTATACTTCGAAGTAACCGCATAGCAAGTGCAGAAATATATATATACACCCTTCAATCATCACTTTATAATAAGAAATCATACACCTAAAAGATATCTTTCATTTTTGCCAATATTCCCAACAACTAAGAGATTATGCCATTCATTCAGCCCAAAACTGTGTGTCTGCTTCCCAAAGCAACTTATCTAAAGTCTACACTGTCTTAAAATTTCCATATATCCAAAGCACCTAGAAAGCCTGAAAACAAAAAAAAAAAAAAAAAAAAAAAAAACTTACTAAAATATAAAATCACGCTGGGTTCAATTCCTGTCCACGACATGAGGAACCTTTATTTGGTCTCTTTCGACTAAAGGTGAGTTAGCCAGTCTCATACAGAGGTAGAGATTTTCACCCAGATTACAGACACGAATAATTACACACAGATTACAGACACGAATACTTATGTCCCAGCCATAGGTCTGATTCATCAGCTATATGTCAGTCCAAAGCAAGGATAAAATGAGGGAGGGGGGGGAGCAATGGTGAACTACCCTGTAAAAATCTCGCCGGAAACACTTACCTACAAAGTTACCAAGAGTCGAATATGACTGAAGAGTTAAATCATCAACTCATCAATGTAGTTTATAAGTTGAACTATCAATCAGGATGTAATATCCTACACTAGATCCCCTATCCATTAAGATCACATTTAACTGAACATTACTGAGATTGCAATATTCCCATATCTATTTACATTCTACCACAAAGTAAAAAACACACTAATAATATCAATTAAAACACACTCCTAAAATCAAAAAGGCTAGTGTTATTGATTTCCAAGAAAACAAAACCAAATAACGTTGCTCTGAATCTTGAGCGATATGAACCAAACAATATGCAATAAACACAGAATGACCTTATCTAATCTATCTTGCCCTTTTGGCAATTAAACAAGATGAATTACTTCCCACAACTGTCAAACCAATCTGACTCCTCTTAATGCATAATTTCTCAAACCACATGACATGCTTATAGTTAGTTCAAAATCTAATGATCATTTCCATGAAATAACTAGTATACTGTCATGCTGCTTGCTTTATATTATATATAAAGCAAGTTTCTTTGTTCCTGTTTGTTCTTTAACTTTTTTAGTTCTTAAAACATTTTAATTCTTACCTGTCCACATTGATTCCTTTTCTTATTTGTTATTGGTTCTATTTATGTCCAATTTTGGTTATTGGATATATATTTTCTAAGATTACATATTTGCTCTTCATCTTCAACATTTTTCAAAAATTTCACATTTTTGTCACAACCCAAAAACCATTTCATCATTTCCTTCAAAAAATACATACTGGGTATGTCTCTTTTTGGACTCTTTCAATATATAAAAATTTTAATTAGTTAAAATTTAGTTAATTAAAATTAAATAAAATTTAATTTTAAAAATAAAGTTAATTAAAATTAGTTATAGTGTGTTTAGGAGGGACAGAGAGAATAAAATGGGGGAAGGAGTGTTATTGATGATAGCTGATGAACTGCAGCCAAGGAGAATTGAAGTTGTATTGCAGGATAGTGAAAAGAGCTCATTTGAGGCTATTTGGTGTGAGATTGTGACTAACAGAACAAAATATACAGTTGGTTGCACATACAGTACTATGGTAACATTGATTGGAAGGAGGAGAGGACACACGTAGGAAGGAACTGGATTTTATTCAATTATTAAGGGATAACTATCTGAGACAGCATGTAATAGAAAATACTAGGGGTTTGAGAGTGCTTGACCTGGTAACAGCATCTGAGAATTTGACTGTAATGAATATGACCATGTTGCCACCTATTGGTGAGGGTGATCATAAGGTCTTGACCTGGGAGGTGGCTAAAGGGAGGGAATTTTCGATTAAGATAGGGCATATGTGGAATTACCATGCTGGCAAGTATGACAAGCTTAGGAGATTGCTTGGTTCAGTGTCATGGCATGTAAAACTGTAAGGGCTGGATGTCGATAGAGTATGGGAAGTGGTCAAGGAGCATTTACAGGAGCAATTATGGCTGATTGTATACATATCAGAATAGTAAAACAAGTAGGGGTTAAATGGATGAATAACACCATTAAGCTTAAGCTGCAAAAAAAGAAACAACTGTGGAGGGAATTTAAAGAGAAAGGTGACCTGCAGGCACACGAACGGTATAAAGCGCAGGCCAGAAGGGTAACGAGTGTGGTAAAAAAAGCAAAAGCGGATTATGAAAGGAAACTAGTATGCAAGCTAAAGAGAATCCCAAACAGTTCTTTCAATATGCTGCAAGCAAAAAAAAAATGTGCACAGCAGAATGATTTTAAGGAATGCCGATGGTAAGGAGGTCACTGAATCAGTCGATATAGTGGAATTACTGAGTGTATACTTTGCAAGAGTATATCATCCATTAGTTTATATGGGAATTTTGATGAATAAAGTGGAGGTGAATAGTCTATTACAGAACATTAATGTGAATACATCTGTGGGATTGGATGGTATACCGACACGGGTCTTATGTGAAGTGGCTAAAGAATTATCAGTGCCCTTGACCATGTTGTTTAATCTGAGTCTCAGGTCTGGTTTAGTCCCAAAGGTGTGGAAAGAGGGGAAAATAGTTCCACTGCATAAAGGAGGATCCAAGACTACTGTTGCAAATTACCAACTGATGAGCATATCAGGAGTCATTGTCAAGGTCTTAGAGAAAGTAGTCAAGGGGAAAATGCAGGAATAGATTGATGAAAATGAGAAACTTTACAGGGGACAGCATGGCTTTGTGAAAGGTAGATCATGCCTCAGTAACTTGCTCAAGTTTTATAACACAGTGATGTCTGAACTGGATAAGGGTAATGGGTTTACAATGATAGTGCTGGACTTGGCTAAGGCCTTTGACAGGATACCACATGGAATTCTAATCCATAAACTGCAACATATGGGAATGAATATAGGGTTGGTGATATATCAGAGAGTGGTTTATTCAGGAGTAGAATCCAAAAGATGGCCTGTGACTAGTGGTGTGCCGCAGGGTTCTGTTCTTGGACCACTGCTGTTTAATTTGTTCATTAACGATTTAGGGAAGGATCTAAGAGGAACGGTTCACTTGTTCACTGATGATGCAAAGTTAGGTAGGGCAATAGTGAATACAGAAGATGTCAAAATCTTGCAGGATGATGATTTGGATAGATTGGAGTTCTGGGTTAAGGAGAATGGATGTCAATTTAATGTGACGAAATGTAAGGTTATAGTCGGGTCTGGTTTAGTCCCGAAGGTGTGGAAAGAGGGGAAAATAGTTTCACTGCATAAAGGAGGATCCAAGACTACTGTTGCAAATTACTGACCAATCAGCATATCAGGAGTCGTTGTCAAGGTCTTATAGAATGACCTTGACAATGACTCCTGGAGTAATAGTAAACATTTTGGGGTGAAAAGATTAGCAGCAGTATACCACAGTGGTGGAACTGTACTCCAGGGGGTTGATGAGGCCAGGGACTTGGGAGTGTTGGTGGATAGGGAGATAAAGTTTAGAGGACACATTGCAAAAGTGGCTAAATCAGCTCATCAAATCACTTGGTTGCTGAAAAATACTTTGAAGAGCAGAGACAAGCAAGTTATTGTTCCTCTGTACCGAGCCTTGATAAGACTTCATCTCGACTACTGTGCCCAGATTTGGTCACCTAGGTTTCTTCTTAATAGGGAGGAGGTGGAGAGGATCCAGAGTCGAGTGACCAAGATAGTAGCAGGTCTATGGAATGAACCTTATGAGAACAGGTTGAAGATTTGTGGGTTGCAGAAATTAGTTGATAGGCAGAAAAGGGGAGATATGATTGAGACATTCAAATTGGTAAAGGGTTTCTATAGGATTAATTCAGAGGATATTTTTGAGATCAGGACTGGTGGTGGGAGAACTATGGGATATCTATGGAAGCTGGGCAAGAGTGTGGTTAGCAAGGACATTAGAGGTGGGTTCTTTACTTTTAGAGTGGTAAATGGGTGGAATAAGCTGCCAGAGTCTGTTGTAGGTGCTATGACAGTGAATGAATTCAAGGCAAGGTATGATAGATACTGTGAGAATGTTGTATAGTTGTGTGGACATGACGTTTAGGGCCTCCCTCGATGAGTCTAAGGACTCCCTGGAGTCGCCCTTAATAATAGTAATAGTAAAATTAAATTTTAGCCTAGATGGAACACAAGGACAACTCCATTAACATAAAACTTTGCTTCCCCCCCCCCAGACAGTTCTTTCAGAAAGTGGCCAGTAGAAGAAAGAATAATTATGGAAGGATGATATCAGTTGGTGAAAATGGTAGATGAGACTGTGAAAGATATATACTTGAAACATCAAATGAGCAATTTGAAAACATAATTTGAAATTTCATCCTTGTGAGTGTGACATTACATAGAGCATAAGTGCAGTGGGAAGGGAATAAGAAGAAGGTCTGGTAATGAGCAAGGAGGAGGTATATGGAAAGTTGAGTAAACCTGGTGTTATCAAGATAGGACTTGATATCACCATATGTTCTGATCAAATGTTCTGGTGAGTTAGCAACAGTTTTGACATACTTGTTGCAAAAGAGAGTGGAAAGAGAGCAAAATTATTCTGCTTCATAAACCAGGTGATAAGACTGAGGCTCTGAATTATAAGCAATCTATGAATCTAGAGTTGTGGTTAAAGTATTGGGGCTGAGATCCAGAAGGTTGATAACAGCAGCATTCTCTATGATGGATAGCTCTCTCTCTTGTCAAATGGCATCTCTTTCCAGGAGGTTGACTACCATGAGCTTCCACCATGTACGGTTTTGTGCTTCTCTTTTGCATTCTTCATAGGACAAAAAGGTCCACTCCTTAATATTTCTCATCCAATCTGTTCTTTGTCTACCTCTTCTTCTTTTTCCTTGTATCACTCTTTCTAGAAGTGTTTTTTGTAGGGATTCATGCCTTAGTATGTGACCAAGGTAGGTGGTTTTCCTTTTCTTAATGGTTTTCAACAGATTCCTATCTTCTCCAATCATCTCTAATATTTCTAAATTAGTTATTTTGGCAGTCCATGGGACTCTAAGAATTCTTCTGAGGATCCACATCTCAAAGGCTTTTAGTTTATTTTCACAATATTTTGATATTGTCCAGGTTTCTGCTCCATATAGCAGTGTTGACCATACGTAGCATTTGGAGAGCCTAATTCTTGTTTTTGTGTGAATTTCCCTTGAAGTCAGAATGTTTTTCATACTAATGAAGGTTGGTCTAGCAATTTCTATTCTTCTTAATATTTCCTTATCACACTTTCCATTCTCTGTAATTAGTTGCCCCAAATATATATAACTCTCTACTTGATCTAAAGTATTTCCTGTGATCTTAATATTTATATCGGGTACTTTCCCTTTTTCTCTTATTGGTTTCAGCATGGTTTCAGTTTTTTTGAAGTTGAAATTAAGTCCATATTTTTCACTTAACTTCAGCATCTCTTCTAGTAGGTTTTGAAGATCTTTTTTATTTTCAGCTAGCAGTACTGTATCATCTGCATATCTTAAGTTGTTTATATTCCTGCCTCCTTTAAATTCTTCTAATTGCTGGAAGATATTTTCAGTATAGAAGTTAAACAATATAGGAGAAAGAACACAGCCTTGTCTGACACCCTTCTTTATTGGGAATTGCTCTGTGATTTCTCCTGATATTTTTATTGAAGCAGTTTGCTCCCAATATAGATTTATCAGTAATCTGGTGTATCTTTACCATCTACTCCTAAATTTCTGATGCATTTGATTAGTTGTTCATGTTGTATATTCTCAAAGGCCTTTGTGTAGTCAATAAAACATAAGTAGATTTCTTTCTGCTTCTCCAGATATCTTTCTATAATAGTTCTGATGTTGAAGAGTCCTTCTCTAGTTCCATTATTTTCCTGAAAACCAGATTGTGTTTTATTAATTTCCATTTTGATTTTATGTTTATTTCTTTCTAGAATGATATATAACATAACTTTTGCTATCTGACTGATCAGACTGATTGTTCTGTACTCTTCATATTTGATTGTCTTCGATTTTTTAGGTAGGAACGTTGAGTGCTTAAAATCCTTTGGCAGGTGTCCAGTTTCGTATATTGCGTTACATATGTCAGTCAGTGATCTTATAGCCTCATCATCTAAAGCCTTTAGATATTCTGCCATAATTCCATCCATTCCTGGAGCTTTTCCTGGTCTCAGTTTCCTAATGGTATTTGTTACTTCCCAGGTAAGAATAGTAGCCCCTCCAAATCTTCTTGCATCAGCTTATCTATTCTATCACGATTGTAGAGTTCCTTTGAATACTCTACCCATCTATCCCTTATTTTGTCTTTCTCCATTAGGATATTTCCATTGGTATCTTCAATGCAATGAGAGCCTACCCTTTTGCAAGATTTGCTAGTTAGCTCCCTAACTTTTTTCATGAAGTTCTCTAGTTTTGTGCTTTTTGTCCAGAAGTTCACTTTCCTTGCATTTGTTGTTGAGCCATAGTTCTTTTGCAATCCTACATTCTTTCCTAATCTTCTTGTTTAAGTTCTTGCATTCAGGACAATTTTTGTGTTTTTTTCTTTCCTCCATCATTTTCAGTATCTTGTCATTCATCCAGGGTTTACTCGTCTTGTTCTCAAATTTGGGAATTGTTTGTTTTACTGCCTTTTTTATGCCCTCTTTAAATTTATGCCATCTATCCTCAATCTCATCTTTAGGGTAAGGATACTTGGTAGAATCATGAACATTAACAGCAGTGGATTATGCCAGTTGCTTTAAAATTTTATCTTGTATTTCTTGATTTTTAAGGGAGCCAAGATCGTATTTTTCTATGTTTATAGGTTTCATTGTTTTCTTTAATTTTATTGCTGCTTTAATTACCAGGGCTGTGGTCTGATCCGATATCAGCCCCTGGGTATGTTTTGGCTTGTAAGATGTTATTCCGGAATTTTTTTTTTAATCATTATATAGTCAATCTGGTTCCTACAGCTGTCTCCAGGTCTTTTCCATGTGTAAAGGCTTCTAGGAGGTTGGCTAAATAAAGTATTTGCTATTACCAGATTGTTTTCTTCACAGAACTGTATTAATCTTTCTCCTCTTGGATTTCTATGTCCCAGGCCCTGGTTTCCCCATGCAGGAAGAGATTTTTCTGAGCTACTTTAGCATTTAGATCCCCCATGTCGATAATTATGTCATCTGATTTAGTATTGCTAAGTGCATTTTGAATGCTTTCATAGAAATATTCTACATCTTCATCTGGGTAATCAGAAGTAGTCGCATATATTTGAACAATAAAAATATTAAAAGGTTGAGCTGCAATTTTTAATGCAATTATCTTGTCACTTATGGGCCAAAATAAGGATTGCGCAATCTTATTTTTTAGTACAAATGCTATTCCATTCCTATGGGTAGCATGGATTTACTAAAAGGAGATTGTGTTTTAGCAATCTGCTCATTGTTACGACAAAGTGATGAATATATCAGACAAGGGATTCTATGTATATTGGTATATAAATTTCACAAGAGCCTTTGAAATTTTCTGAATGACAACTTGGTAATTAAACTGGAATGGATGGAGATGGATAACAGATTAATTAATGGCACTGGAGATTGACTGTCTGCTAGGTAAGATCCCACACGATGAAATTCACTACTAATGTGCCCCAAAGGTCTGTTTGTGAACCACTACTGTTTAACTTGTATGGTAATAACAGTGAAAAAGATTGGAATGGGATGTTTAGTTGTTTGCAGATGATGCAAAGTTCCAAAGATGTTTGAAGAACAGAGCAGATGTAGCATTACAAGAGGAGTTGAACAGATCAGATGAATAGGCATGTGAGTGGGATTACCAGTTCAATGTTACAACATATAAGATTTTAAAATTATTATTATTATTATTATATGAGCACTTCCATGGAATCTGGAGACTTATTGCAGTAGATCCGAACTATCTGCACAATCTATCATGCTTCTCCTTGAACCCATTAACAAACAAAGCACTCACAACTGACTCTGGCAAACCATTCCACTCATTCACAACTCTCTAAGCAAAAAGTCTAGTCCTCACACCCCTACTAACCACACTTTATTCAACTTCCAGGGGGACTCTTGTTCTGGTCCCTCTAGCCAAGTGCTGAAATATTTCCCCTGCATCTATCCTATAAAACTCTTTAAGCAACTTAAATGTTTCTATCATATCCCCTCTTTTTCTCCTATCAACCAACTTCTGCAATCCACACACCTTCAATCTATCCTCATAGGGAACATTCCACAGGGACTCATTATCTTGGTCACTCTCCTCTGAATCCTCTACTCTGCTTCCTCATCCACAAGAAACCCAGGGGGACCACACTTTAACACAGTAATCCAGATTTGGGTGTATCAAGTCCTTATAAAGAAGAATAACAACTTTGGTGCTTTCTTACTGGACAGCTGTTGCAGTGCCCACCTCACTCTCCGTACCGGCTTCTGTATATAATCCTGCTCTTCAAATTTCTCAGTAATTTTGGAGTCCTTTCTGTAAAGGGCTTCTGTATACTCTTTCCATCTTTCTTTGATGTCTGCAGTTTCTGTAAGATATCCTTTGTGTTTACATTTCAAAATTATCACCTTGGCACTAAACTTCCCTATCAGTTCCCTGATCTTTGTGAAAAAATCTCTTGTTTTTCCTTTCTTGTTTTGGTCTTCTATTTGTTGGCATTCCTGGTAAAGTATTTTTCTTTGTCTCTTCTGGCTTGTCATTGAAACTCTGCATTTAAATTGTGTACTTCCTGCAAATTTCCTGTGGCCTTCATTTTCCTCCTTTCCTGAGCAGTTTTGATGGTATCTTCTGACAGCCATTTAAACTTCTTCTTCTTACAAACTGTTGGAATATTTTTCTTTGATTCTGTTTTAATTATATCTTTAATCTCTTTCCATAGTTCATCTGGTTCTCTTTCACACAAATTGAGTGTGTTGAATCTGTTATCTATACTAATATTGTATTCAGCCGGTATGTTTCCAAGATCATATCTGATCAACATTTGTGTATGTTGTTTTCAGTTTCCATAATTTCACATGTATCATAGCCACTAATAATTCATGGTCTGCTCCAAAGTCTGCACCAAAAAGTCTTGACAGACTGAGTTGCACTTCGCCATCGTCTATGTCCAAGTATATAGTCAATTTGATTTCTGTATTGTCCATCAGGTGCAGCATCGGTGGTTCAATGGTAGAATACTAGACTGCCATGCAGGGTCGAAGTTCGTTTCCCAGCGATGCAGTATTTTAAGTCCGTGCAGTTAGCCTAATGGCTATGCACTTCGCAACCATATTCCTGGGGAAGAGGTGTCCTATGTTCAATTCCCATCAACGACGTGAGGAGCTTAAGCATCTTTCTCAGCCATAGCCAAGTTAGCCGGTTTTGGGGTGGACACCAGGTTTTTCCCCCAGTTTATCTGAGGTTTTTCATCCCGCAAGTAGGCAAACCGGCCCCATGAACACACGCTGCTGCAGTCAAAAATACATTCCCCCCTCGGTAGCAGGCTCGGCGAGAGGCCGGCTGGGGTTTTTCATCCCGCAAGTAGGCAAACCGGCCCCATGAACACATGCTGCTGCACTCAAAAATACATTCCCCCCTCGGTAGCAGGCTCGGCGAGAGGCCGGCTGGGGGTCGTACTAACAAAAGTTGTATCTACGTAACACATGGACCCTGCAATGGAAGCAGAAAAAATGCCAGAGGAAGAAGATTGTCCATCAGGTGATATCCATGTGTACAATCTCCGTTTGTGCTGTTTAAAGCAGGTGTTAGCAACAAACAAAGAATTCTCTGCACAAAACTCAACTAGTCTCTTCTCTGCAATGTTACGAATACCAAAACCAAAATGGCCTGTTATTCCTCAGCTTCTCCACTTTTGCATTCCAATCTCTGATAAGTAGCAATAAATCTAACTTTGGTCTTGCATCTATCACTTTTTGTAACTTGCCATAAAATTCTTCTATGTCTTCTTCTGGTGCCTCTGTAGTGGGTGCATAAACTTGTATGATGGTCATATTCATTGGATGTCCACTGACTCTGAGAGAAATGATTCTGTCATCCACTGGATTATAACGTAACACATACCTAGCCATCTTTTTCCTGAGTAAGAAAGATACTCTATTTTTACAACTTGTCTCATGTTCTGAGTAATACACCATATAGTCCCCTGACTGAAAATGGCCCATTCCTGTCCATCTAATTTCACTTATTCCCAATATATCCAGCTTCTTGTGCTCCATTTCCATCTTTATTATTTCCAGCTTACCAAGTCTTTGACTCCATGAGGTCTTGTTTTAATAATAATAATAATAATAATAATACTTCTAACATACTTGGAATATTAGAATTATGAACCAAGGTAAGCTGGAAATAATAAGATGGAAATGGAGTGCAAGAAGCTGAATATATTGGGAATGTTCCAATGTTGTGGTTTCTAAACAGGTAGCCTCCCTTTTCCAACCAGCAACCTGGACACATCATAAAAACTAGTTCAACTCATGGAAGCCCTCTGTTCTTCCCTAGTTACATGTTAGATGCCTTCAGGCCCAGGGATCTTACCATCCAGCACCATATCATACTTTCTCATTTTTGGTATGTTCATAGAATGTTCATAGCAAGGTACAGAGGTGTTTTGCTATTGCCTTCCTCTGGAATATATTTACTCTGGAATTATCTCTTAATAGGTGTATAAATTCTATTTTCTTCCTCTGCCATGTGATCTTTTTTCCTTCCAGTCTATATCTCCATAGTTGAAGTCTCCCATAATAATCACTCGACCTGTACTCATTGTGCTAATATGGCAATGCATGTCTTCCAGATCATCTGTGGAACTCCCTGGCCTATATCAACAACCAACTGTATATTGTGTCTTACTGGCCTTAATCTCACACTAGATTGTGTGAACAACCACCCTCCCAACTGTCTTCTATTCGTTATGGCTGCAATTCATCTGCTATCATCAGCAGTACCCCTCCCACCATTCTATCTTCCCTGAAAATACTGAATGCTTCACATTCAATCCCTGTAACTACATCATCTGCTGTTAGCCAGGTCTCACTAATGCCTATAACTTTCGGCAAGGTTGCACTAACAATGCCAAAAACTCTTCCCTCTTGTTCCTGATACTTCTGACATTAGTATATAGAAACTGCAGCATCCCTTTAGTCCCCCACCCCACCTTTACTTCCTGAATTGACTACACTATTGAATCTTTTTGTTTCAAAGACAAGATTCCACATTTGCTTATTTCACATTCACTTGCCTCATGGGTGCCTTCACACAAACTCACTTGCTTCCACCCTAATTGCTAGTTTTCCTGTGTTTGAACTTCAGTATGCTCGGTGAACAAAGCTCTCTCTCTGCAGACACCTAACACCAAAACCATTTATATGCAGTTCATCAACATTGAACAAATCCTTCTTTCCGTCAAACACAGACCACAAATCAACATATCCTACATTATTCCTTCTGCAATTAGGGAAGTAAAAATAGGATGCAGAGTATAAATCTCATTGGGATACTTTACAGGACATAGAGGAGATAAGAGACATGGGAGTGATCACTTTGCAAAGATGTATCATATAGGCAGAGATTTTGCAGTTGCTGATGTGACAGAATCTGATGTCAGAATTGATATACATGAACAGGAGGTGCTCAGCATATTGAATAATATCAATCTGAATATAGTAGTGGGACTAGATGACATTTTGGCTCATGTGCTACATAAATGTGCAAGAGAACAGACAGTGCCTTTGATGAATATTCAATCTAAGTTACGGTTCTGACAAGCTTTCCAGGGAGTGGAAAGAAGATGAGGTAGTTCCATTACATAAAGTGGCTCCAAGACAAAAGTAGCAAATTACAGACCAATTGACATCTCAGGAGTAGTTGTTAAAGTACTGGAAAAGTTCGTTCAAGTCAAAATACAGCAGTGATTGGATAGGAATAGGATGCTATATGGTGGGCAGCTAGGTTTTGTAAAAGGTAGTTAGAAAAATTAAAACAGAAACTAAAACTTATATGAAATAAATGTAACACTTGTAAAATTTTCACCTATTCCTTGTGAAACTGAAAGTATTGGACTAAATGCAGTTCTAGGTTTAAACAAGGGTGAACGATATGGGAAAGATAATATAAATGAGGTGATTAAAAGTAGCAGTAAGATAGCATATGCAGAATTGTGGTGGCAGAAATTCAGAATAACACAGAAGACTGAAGCCAAAAAAAGAAAATTGTTTATTGGGGTGCTGCAAGAAAGTGCTACAAAATATTGTTTCCCCTTCTTGTTATAATATTAATAATGCTGTCAGAATTTAGAAAGGGAAGGTGAAAGAATTAATTGTTTTGGCTGGAACCAATGACCTGAGAGGTGAAACATATTGCATTGGGGAAGATATGAAAGAGTTATTGGAAGGCAAAAAAGAAAAACAAGAGAGTGAAATTTGTGAATCTACTGCCATGTTATAATAGAAGGTGAACTGAGAAGGATGGCAAGGATAACTAATCAATCAATATGCAGGTTGTGCAGAAGGAATGATGTAGAGTTTGTGGAGCTATGGCCTGAATTTGATGGATGTATAGATTTGTATGATGCTGATGGACTACACTTAAATGGATTCAGAGTTCAGGTCTCTACAGAGTTTTGTCCACTGAGAGTGAGAAAGCAAAAAATGAGGAAAACTAAAGAAATTAGGTGGATGCAGACGTGTGTGTGTGTGCGCACGTACGTGCGTGCATATGGAGGCATCTATGAGGCAAATGAGCGTGGAATGACCAACAAGTGCAGAATTTAGTCTCTCAAACAAACATATTGAATAGCGCAGTTAATTCAGAAAGTAAAGGTGGTTTGGGGCCTACGGAGTTACTGTAGTTTCTATATATTAATGCCAGAAGTATCCAGAACAAGAGAAGGGAGAGAGGAGCATTTGGCATTGGCTAGTGCAACCTTGCCGAACGTTATATGCATTAATGAGACTTGGCTAACAGTAAATGATGTAGTTACAGGGATAGAATGTAAAGAGTTTAGTGTTTCTAGGGAAGATAGAGAAGATAGGAATGGGATGGTGGGGGCATATTGCTCATGATAGCAGATGAATTGTAGCCAACAAGAGTGGGAGTCAGTTGGGTAGATAGCAGTTCTTTTGAGTTAATCTGGTAAGCAAAATTGAAGCCAATAAGGCAAAATATAAAGCTGGCTGCTGCTATAGGCCAGGAAAGATGTGGGAGACATGCATCAGCAGATTAGTACAATGAGTGTAAGTTGAGTAATGATTAGGGGGACTTCAAGCTTCAGAGATACAGACTGAAAGGAGGAAAGATCACATGCAGGAAGGAAATCGAATTGATACACTTACTGAGAGATAATTACTTGAAGCAGAATTTGATAGAGGGAACTCGGGATACATGAGTGTGGGATCTAGTTATAGGATCAGAAGGTCTGTCCATAACTAAGGTGACTACATCACCCCTAACTGGTGAAGCGATCATGCAGTCTTGACTTACGAGGTAGCAAAATGTGGAAATTCCAGTCCAGTTGAGAAGGGGTATATGGGTCACTATAAGGCAGGTGATTATGTCAAGCTTATTCTTAAATGTATCATAATCATCTGCCTAAAGAAGGGAAGGATGTTCACAGTGCATAGGGAGATAGTCAATGAGTATGTGGAGGAAGCAATATCACACTGTATATCAAAGGTTGGGAGAGTAAATCGGATAGGAGTTAAATGGAGGAGTAGTATTATTTAGCATGAGCTGCAAACAAAAGCAAACGTTGTGGAGGATATATATGGAGAAAGGTGACCAGCATGGTAAGGAAAACAAAATCAGATTATGAGAAGAAATTAGCCAAACAAATGAAAGGAAGTACCAAAGAATTTTTTTGTTATGCAGCAAGAAGAAGGGAGAATGACAATGGAAGGATAACTTCAATGACTGCAGATGGTAGAGAGGAAATGGAGGAAGACAAAACTGTTGAGCTACTGAGTCATCATATTACAAAAGTATATCATCCAAGCAAAGATATGGTGAAATATTCACCAGAGGTCCCACACACACACACACACACACACACACACACACACACACACACACTCTGCAGGAATTTAGGGTTAGCTAGGCTTTGCACATTGCTAGCCCATTAACTTACCCGATATCAGTGCTTTTTTTCTGGCGGTAAGCAAAGGTATGCAGTACCGGCAACTTTTTTTCTTACTTTTTAAAAATTTGCAATTTATTGACAGCAAAATGTATTATAAATATTCCGGTAGATGGTACTGTGTTCATTAATT
The DNA here is from genome assembly GCF_054136105.1 of Typopeltis vanoorti. Taxonomy (NCBI): domain Eukaryota; kingdom Metazoa; phylum Arthropoda; class Arachnida; order Uropygi; family Thelyphonidae; genus Typopeltis; species Typopeltis vanoorti. The sequence goes on from NC_143560.1 coordinate 10,852,791, forward strand.
GAATTTTCAGTTTTGATTACTCATAAGTTGGTACTCTACTTTCCTGTTTCATAGGTTGGTACGCAACCGGAAACAGGAAGTTGTGTTCACTTCCGATTGCTTCCAATATCAGTTTATTAGTTCTATATTCACTCTGTACCAGGCAGGTTCAAATGGAAGTTGAAGCTGAAATTTAAAAGTTAGCAAGCAAATTTCGGTTAAATAAAAGAGAAAAAGTTCGTAGCTTCTGTGAATATCTTCAAGAAAATAAAGTCCCGGACATACTACTTCCTCTAAAGCACACTTTGGGCACAATTGCAATATATTCCAGTGAATGTGAAAGGGGCTTCTCTCAGATGAATCTTATAATAACTTCATCTAGGTCATCTCTGCTTGTATGGACAACTTCTGTACTGATGTTCATCAGGATAGTAGGACCTCCTCTCACTCAGTTCAACCCTAGCAAATATGTGGACTGATGGCTGCTCTGAGGTCGTCATTCTGCAGTTGATACTAAAAGCAAGAAGCGATCTAGAGACGATGAGGGTATATCGGAGGATATGTTAAAAGTGAAAAATATTGCTGTAATAACATCTTCATGGTGAGTACTGGCACCTTTTTTTCCAGAAAAAAAGCACTGCCCAATATGAAGATATTTACTGAACCATTCACATAGAGTTCATGTTTTAATTTTAGCAAAAACAAAAAAAAAAAAGATCCTTGGAGACAAATCATCATTCTCCCAGCCTCAAAACTGCGTTTATGAAACAAATAGTTGCATCCTGCATTTACAAAACACGATAGATTTCTCTGAACTATGAGGAGGATTCCATAAGTTTCTGGCATGAGTAACTTTTAGAGGTGATAGAAAGAAAACAACTGTGTCACTTTTCAACATAATCTCCCTTTACTTCACCATGCTTTTCATATCTTTCAATTAACATTTCTATGCCCTTCAAAAAACAGTCTGTACTTTTGTCTGCAAAATGGCTTAAAACTGTATCTTACACCTCACTGTCATCTGCAAATTTTCTTCTTCAAAGGTCTTTCTTCGGTTTTGAAAAGAGGTAGTAGTCACTGAACTAGATCTGGGCTGTAGGGTGGGTGTTCAATCTCCTGGAAGCCACACTCCTTCACTGCAGCCTTTGCAACAATAGCCGTATGGGTTGGAGCATTGTTGTGAAGCAGGCGAACACTATGACTTAGTATTCCTTTCTCTCTTCTCCTTTATGGCATCATGCAGCTTGTGCAGAGTTAAACATAACATTCTGCATTCACAGAGGTATTCCTTTCCTTGAAGTCAATCAAGAGAATTCCCCGGCAACCCCAAAAGACTGCTGCCATGATCTTCTTGGTGGACCAAGTGACATGACCTTGGCTTTTCTTGGCACTGATTCACCTGGTTTGTGCAACTCCATGGATTCCCTTTTGGAAAGAGGATCATAATAAAGGACTATATTTTCATCCCCAATGACAATGGATTCCAGCACTTCTCTTTGATTACCTTGGCAAAGCGCTAAAAACTTGTGGGAACAGGTCACACGATGCTCCTTCTGAAATGAAGAGAGAAGTTGGGGGCATCCACCTTGCACTGACCTTCGTCATATGAAGCTTCTTGTGAATGATAAGAAAGATGGTTGTTATAGAAAGCCCCAACTTTTCTGAGATTTCTTTGAGCTTCGGCCATCTATCACTGAGCAGTTCCTACTCAACATGAGAGACATTTTGCTCAGTCATCACTTCCACAGGCCGACCATCACAAGGATCATCTTGAATGCTCTCTCTTCCTAGGCAAAACTGTTTAGCTCATTCCTTCACAGTAAAATATGAAGGAGAAGCTTCCCCATAAATACCATCCAACTGCTGTTTGATAGCACTTGGAGAAAGCCCTTCTTTAGTGAAAATCTTCATCACAGTGCAGTACTCAATTTTTAACATTACAGCCAATTAGCGTGCCCACAGGTTAGTCAAATGCGTACCTCCAATTGAATGACGCAGGTAGAGAGTTGAAACTGATATGCTAACCTCCCCATAGATGGTGCTATCTGTCACACATGACATTTTAAAACTGGTGCAAATTTTGTATATCAGGCCAGAAACTTTTGGAACCTACCTCATAACAAGAATATGTCAAAACACTCAAAACACCATAGGTCACCAAAAGTGCAGAAACAACCTTAAGTTATTGTTCTTCTAATCCGGACAACTACCTAAACAAGAATAGCTCAGAGAGAATCCTGGAGAGAAGTCATTGATGGATCATAAGACAATAATAATAATAATCATTATGATTATTATCACATGACACCTACAGAGTCCAAAGACCTACTCTACAGCTCTTTCTCCACCAACTACACCAACACCATCTACTGCCACCACCACTAGTATTTTGACAGACAATCACAAACATCCGTGCCTACAGCAGGATTCAAACCCACAACCTTTCTGCTGGGGAGTGGATATGCTAACCAGGCCGGCAAGTAGACTAAGTAAACTAAAAAGATGCATATTTCTTTAACTGAAGAAAAACATAGATTTTAATATATATTTAAATAAGAAAAAACTTACTCTTTTTTTCCTAAAAAATAAGCTGCCCCTCTTTTTCCTTTTGAACGATTTTTCATCATCACTATCCTGAACTATGCTTGTATTGCATACATTTCTAAAATATCAAAATGAAATGAAATCGACATCAGCTATAACAATAAAATCGGCTAAATTTGTTAACCATCACCACATACTGTACAATAAAATGTGATAATCTAATAATATACTATTAAATTATTGAAAATATTTTCTCAATGTTATTTATTTAAAATCACACTTGTAAGTCCATCACTCAATTTGTCAATTCTCTCTCTATCAACCCTATACTATCAAATATTCCTATTATATGCATTGCTTTTTCAACTTATATACCTGCAGTTTCTCTGAGCTGTAATCCAACCATTTTGTGGACTTTTTCTCTTAGAAATCATTTTTAAATTTCTTTAATTTCTCATAAATCTAAATAAATTATCAGACTTCAGAGAATCAAAGCCTCACCATGGCAACAGATTACATTATGGGCTGTCAGATTGGTATTAGCAAGTTGTATATTATACTTACATGTTGATGATATGAGATTTTGTCAATCTTTGCTTAGATTCAGTTTTACCTTCAGTATCTATATTTACTCCCAAATATGTAAAATACTTAACTACTTTACTGCATGTTGATCAATTTCAATTTCTTTGTAGAATCTGCTGTTAAATTTAAGAACATTTATTTTAGTGATACTTATTTTAAGACTGACCATTTCAGCTGTTTTACACAAGTCTGCCAATTTTGCTTCTATATCATTGCAAAATGATGATATCAAGACTATGTCCATCTGAATAGCCTACAATGTTTGAAAGTTTTTTCACTTGGTTATACTATAAATTAAAGATGCCAAGATTTAATCCTTTATCCAGGTGTAACTTTATTTATCCTAGTTTAAATAAATTTTTAAATATCCTAGAGGTCGCGGTCAAAAAATTTGCAGCTTAGGTCGCGTGTATCCGAGCGATACATTCATTACTAGTATGTGCTGAAATGCGATAAAACTTTAAAAAAAAAAAAACACTATAAATATAATAAATAATGGTTTATTTATTTTCAGCTACAATCTAGAAATTATTGAAAAAAAAGAAACAAATTAAAAAAAAAAAAAAACTAAACCAATGCTATACTGACATTGGAGTTCACAGTATCTCTCAGATACAATTTACTATTCAAATATCACTTTCACATTCAACTCTATCATTCTCATCATCGGACTCGAGTAACATCCGCTGAATCACTTCAACATCTGATGGATTATCCTGTCGATATATTTTTTCAGCCATTTTCAATGGGAAATTAAAAAAAAAAAACTAAACCAACACTATACTGACATTGGAGTTTGCAGTATCTCTCAGAAACAATTTACTATCAAATATCACACACCTCTCCATAACATGTCAAACTTACTTCAATTATCTAGCAAATAATGCTTTCAGTGGATTTTTTCTGTAATGATTTTTCCTGCAATGAATTTTCCCAGCGATAAATTTTCCTCTCAATGAATTTTCCCCAGTGATGATTTTTCCTCTCGATGAGTTTTCCCTGCGATGAATTTTCCTCTCGATGAATTTTTTCCACGATCAATTTTTCCCATGATGAATTGTCCGTGAACCCTCCATTGAGGTCTACACATTTCGTCCAGTGAGTTTCCAATTTTTCAATCCATCTAAAAAGTAGGATTTGTCAAATTGTGCAAAATAGTCATTGACAGCATTGATGACATCCTCGTTCTAAGAAATTTTTTCCTTCTAAGCCAAATTTTTAAGTTTGGGAACAAGAAGAAGTCATACAGGGCAAAGTCCAGTGAATACAGCGGATGTAGAATCAATTTGTGCAATTTTCCCATTGTGACGGCTGATGTGTGGGATGGTACATTGTCTTGATGAAGGAGCACTCTTTTGTGCACCAATCTTGGCGGTTTTTTCCTTCAGTTCTTCTTTTAAATGGTCAACAATAATGCATAATAGACTCCTGTTATTGTCTTACTCTTTTCCAAATAGTCTATCATGATAATTCCTTGGGAATCTCAAAAAAACATTGGCCATCACCTTCCCAGCTGACAGAATGGTCTTCACTTTTATCAGTGCTCTTTCACTGGACATTGTCCACTGTTTTGACTGCTGCTTCGCCTCAGGTGTGTAGTGGTGGATCCAAGTTTCATCTACAGTAACGAATCGATGCAAAAAAAAACCTGCAAATTGCAATTAAACATCGCCAAACACTGCATTGAAATGTCAACAATCAAGGCACTAATCGTGCACACAGCTTTTTCATGTGCAATTTTTCGTGCAGAATATTATACACCCGTTCAGTTGAAATGCCTACAATCTCAGCAATCTCATGCACTTTCACTTGGTGGTCTTCCATAACAATATTATTATTATTATTATTATTAAACAAGACCTCATGGAGTCAAAGACTCATCTAGGAGGTCCTTTTATCTTACACACACATCTCATCATACCGTGTCTTAAACACATTCAAACTACTTGCAGACACCACGCTCTCAGGCAAGGCATTCCAATCACTCACAACTCTGCACGAAAAAAACCTGCCTCTCACTCCCTTACTCACACCCTCCTTATACAGTTTCCAGGGATGACCTCTGGTTCTCCCCTGATCTCCCACTATTCTCTGTAGAACTTCTCCACCATTGATCCTATAACAACCCCTTACCAACTTGTAGGTCTCTATCATATCTCCTCTCTTCCTTCTCTCCACGAGACTCTGCAAATTACATCTTTTCAATCTTTCCTCATACTCAACATTCCAGAGGTCAGAAACTACCTTAGTCAGTCGCCTTTGGACCCTTTCCAACATCTCTTCATCCTTCTGAAAACCCGGTGACCAAATCTGGGCACAATAGTCCAAGTGTGGCCTAATCAAAGCCTTATACATTGGAACAAGTATCTCCCTACTTCTACATGTCAGTGTCCTCCGCATCATTCCCAGAAGTCTTTGTGTTGTCTTCACAATTTTGGCGATGTGTCCCCTAAATTTTAGATCCTTATCCACTATCACCCCCCAGATCTCTTATTTCCTCTACTTCCAACAATTTATTCTCACCAAGCAAAAATTCTGCATCCCATCTTTGTTTTCCAAATTTTAAAACTTTACATTTTGCAACATTGAACTCACATCCCCATTTGCTTGCCCAATCACTCAAATTATTCAAGTCTTCTTGCAAGGCCACAACATCTTCACTACTCTTTATGGTTCGTCCCAACTTTGCATCATCTGCAAACAACTGAATATCTCCATCCAAATCTTCACCAATATCATTAATATATAAGTTAAATAGTAATGGCCCTAAAACAGACCCCTGAGGCACTCCACTAGTGACTTTCCTTTTCCTGGATATTCCTTAATAATAATAATAATATTGTTATGGAAGACCACCAAGTGAAAGTGCATGAGATTGCTGAGATTGTAGGCATTTCAACTGAATGGGTGTATAATATTCTGCACGAAAAATTGCACATGAAAAGCTGTGTGCACGATTAGTGCCTTGATTGTTGACATTTCAATGCAGTGTTTGCCGATGTTTAATTATTGACAAAATCCAATACCATGGATTTTGTCAATAATTTCCTTCATAGTGACCTCAGTCAGGCGTCAGGAGTGTGAATCATCTTCAATGGACTTATGACCATGCTTGAACATATTTATCCAAAAATAAATAGGCTTTAATGCTGGTGCAGAGTCCCATGAATTGCATCTAACTTGGCTTTGATCTGCACAGCCGTCCATTTCTTCAAATAAAAGTGTTTTATCACTGTATGAAACTCATTTTTCTCCATTTTTATGAAAAATGCAAACATGGTCATTTTAAATGTTTGCCAAATGAGAACTACATGTCGAACGTGGCTAAAATTTTGCCAGGGGTCATGAAAATGATGATACATGCCGACACTAGTATGAATGAATGAACGAACTGAGTCGCTGTCAATTGGAAATTTACCAAACTTTTCAAGCTGCCCTCTTGCCCTGCGTACTTGGAACAGATTATGTAATGTGTTGGGCATTCCATTACTTAGAATAGAACAGTTTCCTTTTTTTTTTTTTTTGCAGTATTTACCACCTGTCAAGCAATGGGAAGACAATTTTGATTTTTATAATTAATGAATTAAAATACCATTTATGAAAGGTTAGAAAGAGACATGGATTTAAAAACCAGCAATATGACATCCAAATGCTATATAATATATAGTAGAAATTTTATTGTTCGGTCAGACGATTTTCGTATTTAGAAAGAAGCATTCTAGAAGATATCAAATTTTTGACTAGATGGTGTAGACCACCCACATTATGACCACCCACAATATTCACCAGGGGGTGGGGATAAAATTCTGTCTATTCTTGATATGATAGGTTTTGTAAATAGTTCATTCCTCTTAAGTCAATGTGGTCTTATAGTGAATTGCAAGGTTGACTGGAGAGCAATTCCAGGCAGAGAAAGCCAACTCAAGGCAGTTAACTCAGATAAAGCTAAACACCTGTGTATCAGTCATCTTTGTGCTTTAGTTTCAATTGTTGTTTTGGTTGTTCGTCTACATAAGATTGGTGAAAAAAGGAAAACTGATAGCCTTTGGCTATATGATAATATGAAAGAGCTGAGGACTTTATCTCTATCTCTCATACTATCTACCTGTTTTTTCTTTCTTCTAGTACTATCAGGCTCTCTTGCACCCCTATACTAACTACTCTAGGCCTATGATGAGCACTCTTTTACTTTTTTCCCCCCTCAATAAAGGTCAAAACCGGTCTGGGTAGTGGCTCTTATGCATACATTATACATGAATGATATAATCACGTAATCACAAGAAAGATATTTATTTAACCAAATATTTCGGTCTGGAAATAGCAGACCATCGTCGGTGGTATTACAAGAACAGTTTAAAAAAATATACAAGCTAGAATACTAACAATAGATCGTTGAAATTAGAACATGCCGCGTGATGTTATATCACTAAGTATGAAACGAAATATTTTGAAGTAGAAACATGATTGAATTTGCTATTAAAAAAAAAAAAAAAAAAAAAAAAATTAATGAGTAATCTTGATTAGGCTTTCCCAGATTTTTGATATAGATATGCAGTCATTACGATTCAGGTTGGGATGATGGAGCAAGGCCTCCACGCTTTCCTTGAACAAACGTTCGAACCTATAACGGGATCTATGTAAGAGGCGCGTTTTGGACCAAAGGATGCTGTGGTCAGTTTCAATCCCGTGTTGAGCCAGACCAGACTTTTCAGGTTTATTGTGAAGAATGGATGATTGATGTTCTTGGATTCTTTTTTCAAGAGAGCGTCCAGTCTGTCCAAAGTAAGAGAGATCACAGTTGCAAGGAATTTGATAAACTCCAGGAAGAGATAAAGTTGAGCGTTTGTCTTTAGGAGAAGGAAAATGAGAAGACAATTTGTTAATAGGAGAATACGTAGCTGTTAAATCATATTTCTTCAAAATTCCCCCCCCCCACCCCCCCCCCCCCCCACCCCCCCCCCCCCCCACCCCCCCCCCCCCCCACCCCCCCCCCCCCCCACCCCCCCCCCCCCCCACCCCCCCCCCCCCCCACCCCCCCCCCCCCCCACCCCCCCCCCCCCCCACCCCCCCCCCCCCCCACCCCCCCCCCCCCCCACCCCCCCCCCCCCCCACCCCCCCCCCCCCCCACCCCCCCCCCCCCCCACCCCCCCCCCCCCCCACCCCCCCCCCCCCCCACCCCCCCCCCCCCCCACCCCCCCCCCCCCCCACCCCCCCCCCCCCCCACCCCCCCCCCCCCCCACCCCCCCCCCCCCCCACCCCCCCCCCCCCCCACCCCCCCCCCCCCCCACCCCCCCCCCCCCCCACCCCCCCCCCCCCCCACCCCCCCCCCCCCCCACCCCCCCCCCCCCCCACCCCCCCCCCCCCCCACCCCCCCCCCCCCCCACCCCCCCCCCCCCCCACCCCCCCCCCCCCCCACCCCCCCCCAAATGTCCCATGGTATGTTGCTGGTAGATGAAAGTGATGATAGGATGAATTATCATCTGGTTTAGCTGCAATTTGATTCTGTTACTTAGCTTGCTATTTCTATTTATTAGCGGATAGATCTGAGCGATGGCTTTAGATGTCTTTGCGCACATAGACTTGATGTGTTGGTTGAAAGTTAGCTTTTTGTCGAGCATTACACCCAGGTATTTTGTTTCTGTCTGCCTGGGAATTTTAGTATTGAATAGTAATACTTCTTCTGCAGGAGATATTGGTCTTTTCGAGGAAAGAATGGCTGAGCTTTTTTGGGGGTTGACTTCCAATGTCCATTTGGAGAACCAACCCTCCAACTTTATAAGGTTTTCTTGAAGCTTTCTGGTAATGAAATATGGTCAGAGAGATCTGGTTAGTATTGCTGTATCGTCCACATACAGGGCCAGGATGGAAGACATTGGATTGTGCTGGATGTCCGACATGTATATAGAAAACAACAATGGAGCCAGTAGGGATCCCTGCGGCACTCCATCCAAGATATGGTGCTGGGATGAGGTAGAACCATTGATTTTGACTTGTATTGATCTATTCTGAAGATATGATCGGATTAGCTGAACCATTTTTTAGTGAGATACCGGCTGAGATAAGTTTGTGTAGCAGTCCGAAATGCCGTATTTTGTCAAACGCTTTGGATAGGTCTAGAAAAACAGCTCCTGTGCACTGGCTCCAGTTAAAGCTGGTGGTGATGTATTCCACAATTCTATGGATTTGTAAGGTAGTACTATGGTGCTGCCGAAAGCTGAACTGCTCCTTAGGAATGATGTCTAATTCATTTACAGAAGCTTGAAGTCGAGAGAGGATGACCTTCTCTGCAACCTTACCCAGATTGGAGATGAGACTAATTGGACGATAATTGTGGGGGAGGTGCGGGTCCTTACTGGTTTATGAATTGGGATTACAATAGCCTGTTTCCAGATGGAAGGAAAATAGTGAAACCTTAAGATGCCATTAATGATTATAGTCAAGTGCACTACAGCTTTACGGGGCAGTAGTTTGATCATCCTATTTGAGATACCGTCTGGTCCAGGAGCTTTATTGTTCTTTAGTTTTGTAATAATATCATACATTTCAGCAGGTGATGTGGGTGCAATATGGTCAGCACTGGTATCTGGGAGTTTTATTATGTGTCTGACCTGTCTGTGGATTTTATATAAGTGATTGAAATCTAAGTTTTCATATGAAGGTTTATACTGCTCCTCTAGATTCTTTACTATGGCTTCTGCCTTGTCTACATCTGTGTGAACTGGGCCCTAGTTAGAGATTATGGGGGGGGGGATCTGTTTTTATTTTTGATATTTCTCAGTAATCCAGATGATCAATAGGTGAGATTCTTTTCATCCCAAACTTGGTTTCTATGAGTTTTAAGTGCATCTCTCACTGCCCTACTCAATCTATTAAGAACTGTTTTGTCCTGAGGTGTGTGAGTGTTATGAAATCTCTTCCTAGCTCTGTTGTTCTCTCTGATCAGGTCCATAATATCCTCGGACAAACAACCAGGCTTGGTGACAGATTTGTAGAAGGTGGCAGCCATTATAGCGGACGTAATTTGTTGGGTGAGGCTAGTCACTGCAGATTCCACATCTTCTTCTATGCATATGCGAAGGACAGGTCCAATTTGATCCCTAAGTGCTTTAGATAATCTGTCCCACGATATGCACAAGTGAGAGGGAGGTGACAGGTATTCTCGTTCTCCCAGTTGTAGTAGAATTGGGTTGTGATCCGATGACAGCTCGTTTAGTGATTTAAGGCTGTATTGAAGTTTAATGTCTTGCAGGATAGCCATATCCAGGATGTCAGCAGTGCCAAACGTACTGAGATGAGTTGGCTCGGTAGGTCCAGCCACAACAGCATAGTTTGATCCTATATAGTTGGAAAGGATGCAGCCATTCTTGTTGGTAGTTCTACAATTCCAAGCAGGGTGTTTGGAGTTTAAATCCCCAGCAATAATGATGGGTACTCTAACTCCTAAGATGGCATTTAGATCAGTGTGCAGTACAGTTTTTAAGGGTGGATTGTAAGCTGAATAGGTTTTCAATCTGCCGGCAGAGGAGCTGGTGAAAACTTCCACGCCTGTAATTTCAAGGTTAGTGGTTGGTGCGTTTTTCACAGAATGGTGCTTAATATAATTTTTAATGAAGATGGCATTGTCACCTTCAGTGGGTTGTTCACAGAATGGTGCTTAATATAATTTTTAATGAAGATGGCAGTGCCACTGTTTCTGTAGTTGGATCTGTCGTTTCTGTACATGAGATAACCCCATAGTTTGGAGCTGTCTGAGGGTCTAAGATGAGTTTCACTGATTAGTATAATATCTGGTTGGTGTCTGTAGGTGAAATCCTGCAGCTCCAGAATTTTGTTCTTTAAGCCGTTTGCATTCCATGCAATGATCTGAAGGGAGGCTGGAATAATTTGTTTTTATTCATTTATGATTGCTGTGAGGATGGCCTGAGTTTCCCATAGGAATCTTTTAGTGGAGGTTGCTGAAGGGTTAGACAGGCTGAAATCTTGTTGCATGTTAGCTAGAAAGGCCGTAATAACTGCTGTCAGATTAGTAGGTGCTGTTGGCTGATTTTGTTCTGATGTTGGTTTGTTTGTGCGGGCCACATCAGCATAACTTCTTGTTTGCCTTTGGCTTCCACTGTCTTTGAAGGTCACAGACTGTTGCTGCCGAGTCTCAGGCTGTGGAGTGGGGGCCTTAGGTGTTCTTTTACTAGAGGGAGAGAGCAGTTCACCTGTCTCCATCCGTCTGTTCTTTGAGTGCTGAGTACATCCCTTGTAGTTTGCTGGATGAGGGCCACCACAGTTGGCACATTTAGCCAAGGTAGTTTTTGGCTTTGTGCAGGTGTTCGTGGGTGGTTCTTAGCACATTTCAGGCATTTGTACTCCTTTGAACATGGCCAAATTTTTGGCATCTATGGCATTGACCAGTAGATGCCCTTTTACGGAGTGGATCTGGGGTGATCCGGAGTCCACAAATTGATGTTAAATCATAGATATTCTTATAGGCTTTGTGGATTTTAACTAAGACAAGAGGCATAAGGGTTTTGTCTGCTCTAGTCATTCTGCTGATTTTAATAGGTGGCAGGTCCTGGTGGTGGAGGTCTGCCTCAATTTCATCTGTAGTTATGTCTTCCGTGACACCTTGCAGTACCACCTTCAGATTTTTCTCCGAACAAGAGAATAGGTGTGGTATTGAATATTGCTAGAGTCTAACACTTTGGTTAGTTTCCTGTAGTCTGTCACAGTAGCCGGCTGAATTTTTATACCATCATCCGTGTTCTTGGCCGAGAGATACTGTATCTGTGAGTTTATCATGGTGGACCTTAAGTATGTCCATCAATTCTTTTCCTGGAGGACTATCGGTGGAACCCTCTCTTTCATGGCGGTCGATGGATTTGAACTGGGAGTATTCTCATCCATACCAAAATCTATGGGAGGTTCTGCGTCAGCAGTTTTGCACTTCTTGCGCACATGTATGTCTTCAAAATCTGGGGAAGACTTCAACTGAGTAATGAGCTCCTCACTTGTATCGTCCAAGTTATCTTCAGTGACTGCAAAGGGTGGGAATGAGTCAAAAAGCTTAAATTTTCCCCTGCCAGCCATCACTCAGCAGTTTTCCCACTCTGAGGAATTCATTATAAACCTCCTCGAAAATGGTCTCGTTTAGAGGTTTTACCATGGAAATGAAGCGTTCGAGCAAATTACAATAATCCTGTGGATTGGATCCACTAGCAAGCACAGTATACAATTTAGTATGCCCTGTGATTAGGCTTAGAAGATGGTTTCTGATGGAACTAAAGATTTGGAAATTAAAGTATTTACTCACCTGCAACTTACAAAAACTTTTCGTGATCAAAATGCTTGATCAACACATGTGAACATAATACTAGTCACTAAAGCATAAATTGCTAAAACATTATCAATCAGATTCGCAATTCACCATCAATAATACATGAAACTAACACGCGAGCCACCATCTTCCATTCCAAGTCCTTTAGAGTTGTTGAGTCAGTCAATCTCAATCTTATTTTATGGATTTTTGAATTGTGGTGTGAGGGGGGGGGATAATTTATTTAGTACTTTAGTCATCTTTTCTAATAGAAAAGATAGTCTTGAGATATACAAAGTAAGTGTTGTGCTGTTTTTGTATGTTTCCAGAGATAGGGGGCATTTAGTATTTCATCTGTTTCGTATGGGTTGTTGCTATTGGTTCAAATATGTGTGGCAACAGTAGTTGAGCTCTGTGGTAAAAGCATGTTATTATAACAAATAGTCCTAGCTCAGTGAGTTTGTTTTGTGTGTTAAGGATATCATTCTGCCAGTGCTGGTGATGATTATTTTATGTATATTTGTGTGTGTGTGTGTCTGAGTATGTTGACTTTTTATAAATAGAAAAAGATAATGAACCATTTAAAATGTGTGTAGCTAATGTATCTGGGTAGAGAGTTTATCCCCTTCTCTTCCCCTCAGGCGAATTTCTTTATAGAAAATTTATAGAACAAAGCATTCAACACAGCTACATTGAAACCTTTTGACTCTGCTATGTAAATAACGTGTTTGCTATTTGGTTTTATAGCCCAGATATCTTAGATTTTTAATGCATGTAAGTGATCAATACTCTAAAATACACTTCACAATAGAAAAAGAAAAAAATGACTTTTTCCCTTTTCTAGCCATAAAACATATATGATACGTCACTTCTAGTCTCTCTCTCTCTCCTTTCCCTGATTTTGAACTGAATTACTCCTTTTTTATACAAAATTACAATAAAAATGCATAACTGCAAAAACAAATGCAGACTGAGACTTGAAGTTTAGGTGTCATGGTGCTAAAATTGTAAGAACATCACAATGGATTATGATAATAATGAGAAAGATATTGATATGCAGAAGCAAAAAAAAAAGGTTATGGTTCCCTTGTATAAGGCTTTGATCAGGCTACATATAAACTACTGTGCACAGATTTAGTCGCCAGTTTTCAGGGAAATTAGGATGTATCAGAGAATATCCAGAGAAGGTTTACTAAGTCAGTGTCAGATCTATGGAATGTCAGACATGAGGAGAGATTAAGGGAATGTAAATTGAAGAGCCTTGTGAATAGCAGAAGGAGAGGGGATATGATTGAGACATATAAGTTGCTGAGGGATTGTTACCAGATTAGTGTAGAGGAAATTTTTAATAGAGTAGAAGGAGACAAGGGTAGACCAAGAGGCCATCCTGGAAATCTGTATAAGGAGGGTGTGAGCACAGGAATGAGAAGTAGGTTCTTTGCATAGGGAGTGGTTGGTGAGTGGAATGCATTGCCTGAGAGTTTGGTGAGTGTGGAAGCTGTGAATGATTTTAAGGCACAGTTTGATAATCTTTTTGCATAAGAGTGTGGACCTCCCGTGATGAGCCCTTTGACTACATGGAGGTCAGATGTTAATAATAATAATCATAAATAATTCCCATATATTTTCTTCAGTCATCACCTAATCATTTCTGTCAATCCAGGTTATCCTTCCATAATCATCCTTTCCTTTTGACCACTTGTTAAACAAACGGCAGGCTGCAATTGGAATTTCTCACAGAAAATTTTAATATATTATTATTGTCTAACACCTCCACGACTCCAATACTTAATCTACACTCATTAGCACTATCCTATTTGTCTTTGTTTATAAAATGAAAGGGAAGCTTACATTTAATAAGATTTCTTTGAGATGATTCTTCTTTTCTTGACTCCCACTCAGGAATGGTTGTAATATATAATATGTTAGCACTGTGAATGCAATAAAGATATTTTTTATCTATTGTTTTTATTAATTTTATATATATTTTTTTGCATTTTTATTTTTTTACATAATTTGAAAACCCTGCTCTCGACAGACCAAATATGGAACATTTTCAAGCCACTTCAGGGCTCCAATACACAGGGTATTGGTTTCAGAATGAACAATTAAACTGATCTCCCAACTAAGGACAATCACAAATATCCATGCCAAGATTCAAACCTGCAGCCATGGATAGCAGATATGCTAAGCAGTCAGCCAACTAAGCCAACAATTGAATAATTCTTTTATCTGTTTAAAATATTATTTAAGGCAAGGCAATATATATATATATATATATTTTTTTTTTTTTTTTCTGAGCAGCCTCTCCAAATACTGGATTCTTAAATTTTCAGATAAAGTTTTAGAGAAGGAGATTACATAAAGAAACATTAGTAAAAGAGGCTGCAATAAGAAGAGGTGGCAGGGTGGGGGGGGGGGGGATATTTTTGGTCAGAACCAGAAATTTCTCTAACTCATTATTAATCTTCCTTCCTTCCAAAAACTACAAAATCTCTTACTCTATCTAATCATAACCACCATTTTTCATTATCTTCTGATGACTTCCTACAAATCCTATCCACTCTTTTCTGTCAATCCAAGGGCATCTATTGTTTGGATAAGCTGCTTGATATTCTGTTTGCTTTATAAAAACTTAGAGCTATTAGAAAAAAAAAATTAAAATATATTAAAATATAAGTATTTTAATTTTTTTCTCAAACAGTACATTTGTATACTGTATGAAATGTAAATCTATTCAATTTTATATTCAACTAACATGCTCAAATACAAATGTCAAATTATTGCTTTTTTTTAAAAAAAAAAAAAACTTTGGCATGATGTTGATTGTATAAAAACCATTGAATACTGTAAAATGTCTTGATTAATTTGAACTTAAGTGTACTTCAGGTAAATGTTATTAACATATACCAAGCTCACTGTCTTGTTGAATATTCTCCTGTGTTTAATGTTACTATAAAATATATATATATGTGTGGATAAAGATACCTCTACAAACTGTTAGCTGTGTAATTAGACACTGCACATGTGTTTTGAAATAGAAATGTGCTAATTAAATATTAAACATGACTGAATTATAATAGAAATTAATTACAACCACACAGATTGAAAATACATATTTAGTAGTACTTCTGCTATTTTTATAGTTTTAACTGTACCTGCAAAGGCACATATATAAAAATAAGCTAAATGATAAGACCACCGTAATGTTGTAGGAAATTATAAACACAATTAATTTCTGGAAATTGATAATGGCGATCCATATGGACATTCTTGATGGATTACTCATAAGATAAAACAATTCTTATATCCTGCCTCTCCAGATTCTATAAATCTCTAATAGCATTTGAGTTTGCTTTTGTTCAACATTTGCTTGTTAGTTTCAAAGAATAATTTTTTTTCTTAAAAAAAAATTGATTTTTTTTAACTTTGTTTGTTGTTTCTTTAAACTTTATTTGTGGCTAATTTCCAGTATAATTAAGTCATGTTTAGTTATAGCACAATAAGAAATATGCAATATTTCCATCTACACAGTTGTAATTTAGTTTTTTTTTTTTTCTTGTACATATTTTCGATCTACAAATTATATTAAAATTGAATAATTGTATTTGCACCAACAATTATAGTGAGATTACAATGTGTTCCTTCCAGGCATGTTTATGACTGTTGCCAAGCGTGCATTCTGATGAATAGATGTTATTATTCTTACAAAATAAGTGGTTTCCATATGTATGATTGTAGAAAAAATTAAATAAATTTTATGAAATGTTGGTTGATTATTTTGCATGTTTCTTGTTTTACATTTTTCTTTAAAATTTTTTTTGAGCTATTACTGTTTAACTGATTATAATTGTTAACACCAGACCTTCATGGAGTCCAAAGACTCGTCGCTGGAGGCAAACAAACACTGTTACACATAAAACCCATCAAACCATGCTTTAAACTCATTTAATGTATCTGCATTCACCACACTTTCCATGCAAAGAACTTACTCCTTATGCCTCTGCTCACACCCATCTTCCCTCATTCTACAAAAAATTTCTTCCACGTTAAAATGGTAACAATCTTTTACCAACTTACTGTCTCCATCATATTCCCTCTCTTTTTCCTATTCATGAGGCTTTGCAAACTGCATTTCCTCAATCTGTCCTCATATACCTCATCCCAAAGACTAGTTACAACCTTAGTCAGTCTTGTCTGGACTCTTTCCAACATATCCTATGCTGGCCTGGTTGGCTGAGCGGTTAGTGTATCCGCTCTCCAGCCAAAAGGCTGTGGGTTCGAATCCTGCTGTGGGCATGGATGTTTGTGATTGCCTGTGAAAATACTAGTGGTGGTGGTCATGATGTGATGTGATGGTGGTGGGCAGTAGATGGCATTGGTGTGGATGATGTGGTTTGCTGTAGTTGGTGGTTTGAGGGGTGGAGATGGAGAGTTGTAGAGTAGGTATCCCCCATCAATGAGTCTTTGGACTCCTTGGAGGTCTCACGTAATAATAATAACAATAATCCTTATCACCATGAAAACCAGGAGACCAAATCTGTGCACAATAATCCATACAAGGCCTGATCAAGGCCTTTTACAGTACCAGAACTTATTTGTTTCTACAAGTTAAGGTCCTCCGCATCATTGCCATAATGTGATGTGATATCTTCACAGCTTGCGATGTGACCTCTGAATTTCAGATCCTTGTCCACCAAGATCTCTTATTTTCTCAACTTCCTCCAGACTTTTCCTGCCAAGTGTGTACTTTGCATCCCATTGTTGCCTACCAAATTTCAGAACCTTACACTTGGCAACATTGAATTGACAGTTCCATACTGCTGTCTACTTATACAGTCTATTCAAGTCCTCCTGTAAAGCCACAATGTCTCTGCTTGATTCCTCACCAATCTCCCAACTGACTAGTCTATCGTTCAATTCCCCTCTGCTTCAGTGTAGTGACCAACTTGTTGTGTGGCAGTCTATCAAAAGCTTTTGTAAAATCTGAGCATACCACTGTGTGTGTATGTGTGTGTATATATATATATATCAACTCACTTTTGTATCCTATCTTTCACCAACCTCTCCTTAACCACATCTTCAGATATACAAATTGGCCTATAATTTGTTGCCTTAGCCTTATCACCACTTTTGTGAAGTTGAACAATTTTGCCTTCCATCCGCTCCTTTGGTCTTGTGCTGTTGCAAGACTCTTATTAAGCAGGTAGGTCAAGGCTCCCCTTGATGCTAACGCCCTGGAACATTCCCTCAAGACACATGGTGATATGTCTTCAAGTCTTATTGCCTTATTGACGTCTAGTTTACTTAATTCCTCATATACCTCTTGCTTGCTCACCACTAAGTCTTCTCTTATTTCATTCTCTACACTTCACCTTCTGATGCATTGCTCAATGAACACCTCGTGAATATCCTCTGCAGCAGTCGTCAATCTCCCACTTTCATCCATCAGCATCTTACCATAATCATTCTTCCTTCTACTTGCCACATATCAAAAAAACTCATAACAGTTTTTCTTAGCCTCATTTGCTCATTTTTGCTCATACTGCGCTTTTGTCGTCTTTACCAACTGAATCCTCATAAGGACTTGCCTCCTGACTGCTCTTTATACTCTTCATGTAACTGATTATTATTGCCATTATTCCTCTTGTGCTGCCTCCAAAGTGCCTTCTTCTTCCTGATTTCATGCTTAATCTCCTCATTCATCCATTTTATACCTACTTTATTCAGCCTTTTGACCTTAAGAATACATTCTCACATTGATGGTGTTATGTATTTCTTTGTCAGCTCTCAAGCAGTATTTATTTTCTTGCTGCTTAACTACTCTTCCATGCTATAGCTCTAAGCTGCCTCCTAAGCTTGTTATAATCACCAGCCTTGTACTTCCACACATATATATCCTTTCCTCACAGAAGTCTGCATAATGGCTAGCCATAACCCATGTGATCACTTCATGATGACTCTCACCAACTGGAGGGAAGTGCAAAACTCCATTCACAATTACATCCTCTGATGAAATTATCAGATCCATAACTCTTGATCCTTGCATGCCCTCCTTTACATATTGTATGAGATAGTTATCTCTCAAGAACTATAGAAATTGATTTTCCTTATTTCTAAATGCTATCTCTTCATTCCAATCTATACCATCATAATAAAAATTACCATAAAAAGCACCCTTTCCTTGTTTACTAAATGAAGTTACTTATACATTTCTCCATCACCACCCTCCACATTCTCTAGCAACATCCAACTAAATACTCTTCCTGTCAATCTCTGCCTCACAACTATTGCCACTATTTCCCTCTTTCATTATGTGGACATAATTCCCTTGCTATCATCAGTAGACTCCCTTCTTGTCGTTTCTATCCTCCAAAAACCACCGTACTCTTCCATTTCTGGTTGGCCGAGTGGACAGTGTATCCGCTCTCCAGCTAAAAGGCCTCAGATTCAAATCCCGCCGTGAGCATGAATGTTTTTGATTGTTTGTGGAAATACCAGTTGTGGTCAGCATTAGATGGCGTTGGTGTAGTTGCGGTCAGTCAGTGATTGAATGGTGGAAACAGAGTTGTAGAGCAGGTGCCCTCCCTCAATGAGTCCTTGGACTCCCTGGAGGTGTCAAATAATAATAATTTCTGTTCCTGTTAGGATACCATCTTCAGTCAATTATGTTTCACTTATTCCAATGATTTTGTGGCATATAACTCAATCAGTGAAACAATTTCATCCTCCTTATTTCTGATACTCCTGGCATTTGCAATTAAACTCAGCAGTTCACTTCTAGGTCTATAAACAGTCTTAATGGAGCCACTTGGTTGTAAATTTCCAACCACATCTGCCCTTAGCCCCAGCCACCTTAATTACCACCAACCACATATATCCACTCAGTCTCAAATCTCCCAATTGCATCCTGATCTATTCCATTTCTATGCTGATCATCCCCATACATACCTTCACTACTACTCCCAACATCCACTCACCCTATGCTATGTCTTCCTGTCCACCCAGACTTCCTGCCCCATCATTTCCTTTATTATTCAACCTAAGCAAAAGATTCTTCATGGGAATAGTTATGTTGCTGTTGACCTCAGTGCAGATTAGTAATGAAGAAATGTATAGACAAATTAGTCCAGCAAATAAAATGGTATTCATTATGTGTGATCCTAATTATGGTAACAAAGATTAAAATGAACAGATGGCATTTGGGAGCAACAAAAACAGTTTTTGAGGGACGAAGGATGAGTACCTTACACAGTATGTAAAAGAGGAAGAGGGGTAGTCATGGATTGCTTATCTGGGATTTGAGCATCTCACCAGAGGAGGTTTTGTAATGGACTGCCCAATCCTCAAGCTGAGAGTTCATGAGATCAAGACCGTATAACCTACTAAGTAATTAAGGCAATGCCTAACAGCTGCACACTTGAGTGGGCAGTACAAACTGGCAAAATTGTATCTCAACCATAAAAACAATATTTTTTGTTTTTAATTTTACATATTTTCTTGAATTTAGAGTGAGCAAAATAGTCTTTGCCTAGGGGCAGCATGTACCCTAATAACGGTCCTACATCAGTGATCACATGGTGACAAAGGATATATTATTATTATTATTATAATACAGCATCTCCATGGAGTCTAGAACCTCATTGTAGGAGACCTACAGTATTATAACTCATAACTTATAAGGAATACTCCTTATGATAATAAGGAGCATAAAGAGCAGAGCAGGAATTTGGCTTTCTTGTTAAAAAGAGCAAAAGTGTATGGAAGCAATTAGCTAATCATATCCAAAAAGAGAAAATGGCACATTTACCAGGCATGCATGGATTCTATGTGAAACATTATGTGAAATTTAATTTTTGTAAAATGAAGAAAAATAATTATATTTTTTAATGTAATTTATTAGCTTTCAATTTCAGAAATACAAGATGTAATTGTGGTAGCAAAAATATGATGCAGACCTTTCATTGCAAATTATGTAATCTCCACTGAAAAACTGTGTCCATTGAAGTACCACTTCTCATCAATGCTATAGCAAGATTGGTGTTCATGGTGAGGTCGAACTTCTTTTTTAGAAACTCGATGCTGTTGGCACACTCTCCCTTGATGAGTCTT
This sequence comes from Typopeltis vanoorti, assembly GCF_054136105.1. NCBI lineage: Eukaryota > Metazoa > Arthropoda > Arachnida > Uropygi > Thelyphonidae > Typopeltis > Typopeltis vanoorti. Next base: position 10,873,315 of record NC_143560.1, read on the forward strand.
TGGACTCCCTGGAGGTGTCAAATCATCATCATCATAATAATAAAGACCTGTGAATTAGAATCAGAGAAATCAATGTTGAAGTCGCCATTTAGAATCATTGGTATGTGATGTTTTTTTTTTTTCAACAGTGCAGATCTGTTAAACTAAAGATTACATAGCACAGATATCTCCCACCAGCCTAACACCCAGAGATATCCCCACTGTTTGTTGATAAATAATATCAAAGTGTGGAATAATGACACGAGCATTATTATTCTTGGTTTGGTGTACTGCATCTCCACCAGCTCGTTGACATTCTTGCTTCATTTGCATGACACCTTCGAAAGGAGGCAAGCTAATGTCTAATCTTTATTCAGCCAAGTTTCAGTGAACATTAATATCTGGCAATGCTGAATTTGATGTATAACCGCACCCATAAAATCTTCAGAATGAGCTGGAAGATTTTGACAATTAAGAGAAAAAATGGATAAGCCTTTTCTGTCTTTGACAAACTCGAGTAAAGAGTCTTGTACATTTCTCAATGGATTACTTGATAACCTTTCAAACAAGAACTTTCTCTATGGGTTGTGAAATGTGTAATCCATGGTGAGTCTCCAAGGATTTTTGTCACCGGTAGGTGGAACAATGTAGAGGCCATTTATTATTATTATCTGAGACTTCCAGGGAACCAAGGACTTTTCGAGGGAGGCTATACATCACCCAAACCAACTGTCATACCATCTCTTAAACTCATTCACACTAGATACATCACAACTGTTTTTTTGTGATAAATATGACACAGACTTTTGATTGCAAATTATTTCAAAATCATTTCAAGACATAAACTGTTCCACTCATTCACACTGCTCTGTGAGAGAAAAATCTAGCTGTTATCCCCTTCCTTAAATTAACTTCCCTGTGTTCTATCCCCACCTTGAATATAACGAAAAATTTCACCAGACGATATTCTAGAACGTCCATTCAGAAGTTTATAGACCTCAGTTATGATTGAGATCTATAAACAGTCTGTAGTCCACATACTCTCAATCTCTCCTCATAATCTAAATTCTATAATTCAGATGTAATTTGTAATCTTTTTAGAGCTTCTTTATCCCATCCAAACCCAGGAGACCAATAGCATAGTAGTCTAAGTGTGGTCTTATCAAGGCCTTGTAAAATAAAAAAGCAAAATGACTTCTTCATCCTTACATGTCAAAGTTTGTTTCAACATTGCAGTTATCCTCTGAGTTGTATTTCCAATTTTTGCTATGTGACCGTCAAACTTCAAATGACTATCCACCATAATGCCAAGATCCTCATCAGTTTCTTGTAGCATAATCCTGTTACATATGACAATTAATTCTCATCACACCAAAGTTCATAACTTTCCATCAGCTACTCTAAACAAGGCAATGTATACCAACAACTGTTCGTGGTTCTTTTCATATTTGTATATTGCCATATCGAAGGTTCCTGCTTGAGGTTTATAAATGTTATGGAACAAGCTGGATTTAGGAGAAATTGATTCCGTTTAGTTGAAATCGTTTTATTGTTATTCAAACACATACTGGCAGTGCAGCGTCCGAGGAATGAGGGCATTACTGATGTGAATGCAATCGAGCGTAGTGTGCGTCTTGCTTCTTGGCTAGGGAGCTGACATGCAGAACATTTGGAAATTTGATCCTAAGTCATTTAATGCTGCATGCGCATTCTTCAAATTCAACACTTTCCAGTTTACCCACTGTCCATTCCATAATTCAGAAGCAACGTCTGTGTTCGTGGTGATTTGATAAGTTTTGCACAACCAAGAGAAGTTTGTAGGGTAGCCAAAAATAGACATTTTATGTGCCTTATGGCGTACGTGGTCTTCTTGCTCTGCGTTTTTGCACCCGATGAATGTCTTGAGCAATTAAAGTCAACTTGTCTTGTGATAAGTTAAACATTGAGTTATAACTACTTACAGAGTAATTGCGAACAAAGTCTTACACTGTCGGGGCAAAGTTCCTCTTCATCTTTACTCCCGAAATGCGATTCAGTCAGTTCTCTTTCAGAAGTTTCTTCAGTTTAGAGGGATTTGACTACGCCTCCTAAGATGTTTCCCTTTCAGCGTCAGTTTTTACCACTTCAGTCTAAAATTATGCATTATTTTTTGTTCACAATTTCAAAACTTGACGCTTTTCTTACCCAGAAAGAAATTTACTGCATTTGGAATTGTTCAAAATGGTTTAGTTTTCCCAAAATAACAACAGTGTTTTGAAAAACAAAACACACTACTGATATGTTCCGAAGAGTCTGTTATGGGACTACTGCTGCTGCTTAACTTGTACGTTAGTGAGATTGGGAAAGGTCTGCAGGGCGGCACCAACCCGGAGGTACACCGCACCCTATGAGAGATGTGTGCCAAATAATAATATATTATATGGAATCACGGGCACACATCTCTCATAGATTTTCTTCATCATCTAAACATCCAACATCCTAATATAAAATTTACTGCTGATCTAGAAAATAATAACTGCTTACCTTTCCTGGATGTCATGCTTACACGATGCACTGAAAGATTAAAAATCTCCATATACAGAAAACTTACTCATGCCAATAGATATCTGCATAACCTTTCTCATCATTTTACACCATAAAAACTTGGAACTATATCTACCTTAGGACACAGAGCACGCTCTCTTTTGAATGAACCAAATGAACTACAAAAAGAAATAAATCACCTCACTCTTATCTTTAATCAAAATGGATACTCTGAAAAAACGATTAAGAAATTTCTTCTGGATCCTCCTAGGCAGTGCACAACAGAAACTATTAATTTTAAAAGTAGCATCTCCATTCCATACATTAGCACAGTCTCTAAAAATTAGCTAAAGTCCTTAAAAAATACAATATCAGGACGTTCTTCACGACACTTCCTAAAATCCGTTCTCTAATCAGCCATCCAAAGCCTACTCATCACAACCTAAAATATCCAGGTGTATATAAATTATGGTGCGATTGCAATATCCCTTGTTTTGGACAAACTAACAAATCTATTGAACAACGTATTGAAGAGCATAAGAGAGACATCTCTTACAAAAGATCTCATGCAACTGCGTTATCCAGTCATGTTCTTTTTTCAAATAATCCTAATGATGATCAACAAAGCCACTCCGTTTGCTGAGATAGATTAGAAAATATTTTTTGCTGTGATGATGAGTTTGAAAGAAAAATTGTAGAATCAAGGGAAATCCTGCTGAATCCTGTCCACTTAAACAACAATTTGAGTTATCACATCCCAGATAGCCATGCTGCAGTTATTCAATATTGGCGTTCACGTGAACCTGCACGCACACTTGCAATAAACAATGGCACGCCTGTTAGAACAACTTGAAAAAATACAACGTTTTTTATGAATCAATTATGTGTGGCAATTTTTACCTATAATTTCCAGTTTTTTTAGATACTTCAATATTTATTACTATTCTTTTCCTTTGTGAATACCTGAGGAAGGCTGTTATAAGCCGAAACTAGTTGTATTATTCTTATTAAAATCTTTATAAGTTATCTCGGTTTTTTTAAGTCATTAAATCTACGTTTTAAAATATATATACAGTAAAACCCCTTTTTTACACTTTTCAGGGAAAAAAGTGTAAATAGCAGGAAATGTAAAAAAACATTTAAAAAAGGCCGAAAGATGACTTACTGCTAGTATGTGAGTCTACATACTAGATTACAAAATGTAATAACTGAAAATAAATGAATTTACAATTACTTACATTTATCTATTTAAAAAAATCTTTAATTGTTGATTGTTTTTGCTTTCCGTTTTTTTTTTTTTTTTTTTTTGACATAGCGCCATATTGCTTTGCATTGAGTTCAATGCTTGACCTGTTTTTTACTATCATGTTCAAAGTGGACACAGAAAGTCCAAGATCTTTTGCTAAATGCACGTGTTTCGGCATGCCAATCTACACTTCGCAGAATTACCATCTTTTCTTCTACCGAAATACATTTTCTGTCCTTTTTTTTTTTCATGTTACTAACATGGATAATCCACCACCGCTACTTGAAAGCAACTCTCACACGCTAAATTATATAGCAGAAATTCGGCAATATCAATTCGTACTGGGATTGAAAAATCACGGTATCGCTCATGACTACGTTACTGCTGCAAGCGTGCAAGTCATCGTGATGGCGGAAACGAAACTACAGCCGAAAGCAGCGCCATCTGGGAACAGAAATGCGCAGATTTCCGCAGAAATCGATTCGAAAATCAGTATTGCTACCCGAGAAAATAACGCAAATCACGGGAAATAACGCCCACATCAAGTTTTTAATGGCGGGAAAACAATATATCATAAGAATAGGCCTTAAGACGGAACCAACGGAAAATGACGTAAATGGGAGGAAAACGTAAATTGCGGGAACGTAAAAACGGGGATTTACTGTATATATATATATATATATATTTATAAAAATAAATTTAACTGACTAGAACCCGAGAAAGTATAACAAAAACCTTTAATACATCACAACTAGTTTCATCGGTGATCCGACTTCTTCAGGTGAGAAATAAAAACATAAGACATAAAATAACACGGTAAAAAATGAACTTTTATGTCTTATGTTTTTATTTCTCACCTGAAGAAGTCGGATCACCGATGAAACTAGTTGTGATGTATTAAAGGTTTTTGTTATACTTTCTCGGGTTCTAGTCAGTTAAATTTATTTTTATAAATGTATACATCCCGAGTAAATCCTAATTTCAACAATATATATATATATATATATATATATATGTAGAAAGTATTTTTACCTTGGGTATAAATATGTTTAAGATACCAAGCAATTTTAAACCTGGTTTTACTCCATTTCCCAAGTAAGCAAACAGACTAAAAGTCAAGTTTGCGCCTGCAATTGATGCAAGTCTAACTGGTCCCACAGGTAGTGCAGGACCAGGGCAACTCGTGGCAAAGGTGGAACAAGCTCCGATCACTAATCTTAATATTTACCTTTAATGCCAAAACACATCTCCAAGAAGGGGATGTATGTATGATGTTTTGTATTAAAGGCAAGGGGCCACTACCCAGACCGGTTTCGACCTTTATTGAGGTCTCGTCAGTGGGAGCTAGGCTAGAAATACCAAGAATTAGTAATACAGAGCTTGTAAGTATTTCGCCAAAACAAGTTACCATAAGGTGTTTTAACCTTATTAAATAAAAATCTCTGGAGGAGATATAAATGTAGAAAGTATTTTTACCTTGGGTATAAATATGTTTAAGATACCAAGCAATTTTAAACCTGGTTTTACTCCATTTCCCAAGTAAGCAAACAGACTAAAAGTCAAGTTTGCGCCTGCAATTGATGCAAGTCTAACTGGTCCCACAGGTAGTGCAGGACCAGGGCAACTCGTGGCAAAGGTGGAACAAGCTCCGATCACTAATCTTAATATTTACCTTTAATGCCAAAACACATCTCCAAGAAGGGGATGTATGATGTTTTGTATTAAAGGCAAGGGGCCACTACCCAGACCGGTTTCGACCTTTATTGAGGTCTCGTCAGTGGGAGCTAGGCTAGAAATACCAAGAATTAGTAATACAGAGCTTGTAAGTACCTGTGGGACCAGTTAGACTTGCATCAATTGCAGGCGCAAACTTGACTTTTAGTCTGTTTGCTTACTTGGGAAATGGAGTAAAACCAGGTTTAAAATTGCTTGGTATCTTAAACATATTTATACCCAAGGTAAAAATACTTTCTACATTTATATCTCCTCCAGAGATTTTTATTTAATAAGGTTAAAACACCTTATGGTAACTTGTTTTGGCGAAATACTTACAAGCTCTGTATTACTAATTCTTGGTATATATATTTCTAGCCTAGCTCCCACTGACGAGACCTCAATAAAGGTCGAAACCGGTCTGGGTAGTGGCCCCTTGCCTTTAATACAAAACATCATACATCCCCTTCTTGGAGATGTGTTTTGGCATTAAAGGTAAATATTAAGATTAGTGATCGGAGCTTGTTCCACCTTTGCCACGAGTTGCCCTGGTCCTGCACTACCTGTGGGACCAGTTAGACTTGCATCAATTGCAGGCGCAAACTTGACTTTTAGTCTGTTTGCTTACTTGGGAAATGGAGTAAAACCAGGTTTAAAATTGCTTGGTATCTTAAACATATATATCTTAAACATATATATATGTGTGTGTGTGTGTGTGTGTGTGTGATCATTAGTTACATTGACTTGATTAGATATGTTCATGAGTTAATTTAATGGAGCACACAACATGTTTCGTCAAAACGACTTCTTCAGGTGTGGTAACACTTAAAGTAAATTAAAAAAAAAAAAAAAACTATAAAAACCCTGTGCCATTATAATAACAGACTTGTAAACTGGAGTTAAGTTTGAATTGTCGTTCTAGTCCGTTCTTTAGTTCTATTGTTGTGCAAATGCGAGCGAATGAGTTCACGCGTACGCCAGTATCTAATGACAGAACTATGCGCGTCAGGAAGACTATAACTGAGGTTGCTTCCAAGAAACACACGTCTTTCTCTTCGGTCCTTACATCCACTTATTCCCATATTATACGGCCTTCCAAATGTCATAAAGCAAATTGTCCGCTTAGGCCAATAGTTGATGGTATTGATTCACCGACATATAAATTATCAAAATATCTAACATCTTCCTTAAAAGGTCTAGTAGGAAAGATCTTCCTTTTACATTAAAAATTCAACGGACTTCGCTTCTAAAATCAAAGATATAAAGCTGAAGAATTCCGATATTATGGCGAGCTTTGATGTTGTGGCACTTTTTACAAATGTTCCAACGCAAGATGTCAGCATTTAAAAAAAAAAAAAATGTGTAAAAAGATTTTTGCTCTCTCTCCTCTGAAATAGTATTAGTTCGGGGTATTTTAAGTTCGAAGAGAAAATTTGTAAACAGAACAAAGGACTAGCTATGGGTAGCCCCCTTGTCTCCAATTCTGGCCAACATTTTCTTCGAGGATTTCGAGGAAAAAGCCATCTCTAAAGCAATATTAAAACCTAGAACATGGCTCCGCTATATGGACGATATATTCCTTATTTGGGAGCATGGGGTAGACTGTTTAAATGATTTAAGAAGATTCTCTACACTGTAGAGAATCTTCACATCTTCCTAGATCATTTAAACATTTCCACCAAGACAAAATTTACCGTCGAGATTGAAGAAAATGGCTCTCTTTCATTACTAGACATGAAGCTTACTAAGATGTCTGATTCTTTAAGGTAGTGATTTTCAACCTTTTTCATAACACGGCACACCTAAACTAATTATTACAATTCTGCGGTACACTAAAAATATATTCTTTTAATTTTTTGATGATCTAGCAAAAAATTGCATAATTTTGATTGATTTACACACACAAGAAGATGGAAAACCAGACACTAATAAATAAATGCGCAAATTACGACATTATTTCTTTCAGTTATCGTATTTGCCGGCTTATAAGACGCACCTCCTTTTTTGTACACATTTTTTTAGGAAAAAAACTTTATCAATGAATATTATAATGAATTTACATAATAACATTCAATAATTTTTTCTTCCTATTCAGCTGCCATCTTTTATGATATTTTTGTTTTAGTCCGCATACATAGCTGGTTCCTCTTCATGAATCTTGAACACCATGATGTTTATCCAGTAAAGTTGGCGCTCCCTCTGTTAGTGGCTATCGCTTTCGCTTGATGAATAATCATTTTTGTAGACACTGAAAGTCCCGCTTTTCTGTGGTCTTAAATGCGAATATTCAGTTCTGCCTCAAGTTCTGGCCATTTTGCAGTTCCACTTCGTAGGTTATGTTTACTGTGAGTTGCTTTTTTTAAATCCTCTTCCTGATTCCTCCAATTTCTTATCATTTTCTCAGTTTGGGGTGGCCCGAAAAGCCTCCTGCAGCCCTGTTTCCTTGTTCTTTAGCAACGTAACTTCTATGCAATATTGTTGCAATGCCGACGTTTTTCACCCACAATTTACCAAGAAATTTAGAGAAAATTTAACGGCATATCTGTGATTTAACAGCTGTGATCGTCGATGACAGCGCATACGCATCCATTGAACTCTACGTAACTGGAAGGCTCTCACACACGGCAAGAAAGAAATCGCATAACTCGAAAGTTCCGAGTTACGCGAGTTCCAAGTCGGAACAGAGAAAATTTCCATGAATGAAAGTAATAAAAAACTTGGTATCGGCGAATAAGACGCACCCTGTTTATCAGACCTATTTTCAAAGAAAAAAAGTGCGTCTTATACGCCGGCAAATACGGTAATTTGTTTTCATAAATCTAGCGGCATACCTGAAGACCTCTCGCTGCTTTAAGGATCTCAATCTTCAGGAAATCGACACACACGGATAGATACCTACATGCATCCTCACATCACTATCCCGCACGAAAGTTAGGTATCACTTCCACATTGGCTCGCCGTACTCGCTCAGTATTGTCCGATGAAGAAGAACGAAAAAATGAACTAAAAAATCTGGAAAGAACTTTCTTAAATAATGGATACTCTTCCAAAAACATTAAGAGGCAACTATACCAGCGTCCTCGAAACAACACAGAGATCCCTAACAACCCCAAGGGTTATATTTCTTTACCGTACATCAGCTCGCTCTCCAGGAAACTAAGAAGAATTTTGAAAAAAATTAATATAAAAACGTGTTTTTCAACTCTTCCAAAACTAAGGTCAGTTCTAAGCCACCCAAAACAAGCTCATAACCATCTTCAGTTCCCTGGTGTATATAAAATAATATGTGATTGTGGGAGGCAACACTATGGTCAGACTAAGAAGTCAATCCTCCTACGGCTAGAGGAACATCAGAGAGACGTTTCATATAATAGAATCAGAGCAAACGCACTCAAGTCACGTTTTATTTTCAGTGAACACAAACGATGAAGGCCACCAACACGGAGTAGATTGGAGCGCAACATCAAACGTTTATATTTGTCACGATGAAGTGGAACGGCGCATAGTTGAATCCAAAGAAATTGTCCTAGACCCTTCTCACATCAACAGCAACCTCATAACTGAGATTGCTGTTGATGTCTTCCTGAAGCACATCGTTCTGCCATTAGATACTGGCGTACGCGTGAACTCATACGCTCGTATTTGCACAACAATAGAACTACAGAACGGACTATAACGACAATTCAAAGAAGTCTGTTATTATAATTGCACAGTGCTTTTATGTTTTTTTTTTTAAAGTGTTACCACATTTGAAGAAGTCGTCTTGACGAAACATGTTGTGTGCTCCATTAAATTAACTTATCTATTTTCTCGGTTTCAGTCAGTCAAAAAAAGATGTCCTAATATATATATATATATATTAGGACTCCTGATGATATATATATATATATATATATATCATCAGGAGTCCTAATAGGCACCTAAGTGCCCACGACATTCCAACTATCCTTGGACTTCGCAATCATAACTCGAGGATGAGGTGATTAGCCCTATGCCTTCCAGGGTGTTCTATGTGTGTTCACGAAGCCATTTTGCCTGTTCTTGGGGACGAAAAATCCCCTACCTCTGTATGAGACCGGCTAACTCATCTTTCGTCTAAAGAGACCAGATAAAGGTTCATCACGTCATGGACAAAAATCAAACCCAGGTCTTTCCGACCAAAGGGTCACTTGTTCGTAGCCGGTATAAGTTGGAGGAATATGATACTCCCAAGTCAGCGAAAAGGTCCAGGTGAAAAGACTGTGAGAAGGGAACCGATGGAATTGGAAAGAGGTGTTGTGATACGACGCCATGTTGCAGGCCTATCAGTTCTGCAAATTGTTGACAAATGGAGCAATCCCAAGTCAACAATTAGTGAGATGGAAGTGTGGGGAGTCAGCTTCTAGTGTTACCCGCTGTGGGCGACCCACCATGCTCACTGAAAGTGACCGTAGGCTGCTACGAAGGATAATATGTAAAACTCGCCATTCGTTGGCCGACACGGTGAATGCGGAATTCCGAGGATCGACTGGAACACGAATCTCCACAGAAATTTTCAGAATCGAGGCTCACAACATGATGAACGTCCTTTACAAGAGTGCGTAAACCGAACTATGAAATTCGGAGGTGGGGTGGGTGCATTGTTTTAGCTAGTGCTTTTGCCGCCCCTCTCAACACACACCAAAAATATTACAAAAAGGCAAAACGACGTATAGAGAAATAAATTAAAAACACTTTTTATTTTTGAAGTAAAACTTTAATTTCTTGCTTTTCTGTTCAAAATCGTCGATGACATTGTCGAAGTCTATTTCATCACTCAGTTGTTTTATGGACAGTATTGCAAGATTTCGTAAACACCAAAAAAAGTGCCGCCCGGGACGGACCCCCCCCCCCAGCTACTCTGCTGGGTGGGTGTTATGGTATGCTCTTGTTTTTCCCGGTTTGACCTCTGACCTCTGTTTGTGGTACCACGAACATTGGACTCCGAGTGGTATCTGAACATTGTGGACAGTGCAATGCTTTTTACTTTGTGGCAGTGCTACGGAACTGACCATTGCCTCTTTCAGCAAGACAATGCACCGTGTCATAGGCAACTGCAGTAACCACGTGGTTTGTGGATAGGAACGTCACCACACTTTACTGGCCTCCACAGAGCACTGATCTCAACCCTATTGAACATCTGTGGGATTAACTAAAGCATCGAGTGCAATGCAAGAGGATGTGCCTCTGCTCTACGCAACAGAATAGTCTGACCAGGTACAAAAATATCATATAGACCTAATACTAATGCAAGAAACAAACATCAACTCCTCATCCAATTTATCCAGAAGATGGGCAGAGTGGCCTTATGACTTACAGCACTCTGCAACCCAACCACATCATGGAGCAGGAGTTAGCTTAGGTGTACATCATAGATCTCCCTACAAACTAAAAGTGATTGCTGATATACCAGGATATGCCTTGTATGCTCACATAATAGCACCCAACCATAATACCCTGCATGTGTTCAACATCTACATACCACAGCAGGATGCTCTGGCATCACAAATCCTGGATTTCGTTCAAAACCATCTGTCGAGTATAGACCAAGAACATGTCATAATAGCGGGAGACTTTAATTGCACTCTTGACCAAGAAAAAGACAGACTTCAGTGTGCTGAACATCGTAGCCAATTAATAAACAAACTTCAAACACTGGTAAACGATAATGAACTCATCGACGTCTTCCGGCATCAACATCCTGATAATAAATCCTACACATGGAGGTCAGCAATCACAGCTACAAATAGGCCACTCTACCAAGCACGCCTGGACAGATACTACATTTCCAAACATACCTTGCCTCTAGTCAGAAACATCTCACACATCCCTTCCTACATTTCAGATCATTGTTTCGTCAAGCTGCAACTTTCATTATCCTTGGAAGCATCCAAATCAGGAAGTGCCTACTGGATCTTCAACAATACTCTCCTGAAAGATCCAGATTATATAATAAACACTCAGGCTTTAATAACCAACCTCACTCACTCGAAAGTGGATACAGAACCAATGAAAACATGGTGGCCCCACCTAAAATCACGAATAAAATCCTTTACGCAGATCTACAGTCACCAGAAAAATCAACAGAAGAACATTAGAATCAGACAACTTGAAGAACAGCTCAAGTATCTCCCAGAAGAAAGCCCTGAACATCATTCTGCCTTCCAAGCCATGCAAAGACAGGCAGAATTATCGGCAAAAGGTGCCCTACTTAGATCGCGGCATACACAAATAAATCTTTCAGACGCCCCCACAAAATATTTTTTCTCTTTGGAAAAAAAATGCCAGGCAGCAAATTCCATCTCTGCTATCAGACTTCAAGATGACAGCATCACAGAAGATCCAAGAAAAATCACCTCTGAAATCCTACAATACTACAAGAATGCATACAGCACTGCAGGAACATCCCATCATGCCATTCACGAAATACTGAAAGAAACAAAAAAAATCTCTGCAACAGATCGGAACCACTTAGAAAAGAAAATCACGCTACATGAACTGAAAACCGCATGCACATCCTTGCCAAAGAACAAATCTCCTGGCCTTGATGGTCTCACGTCAGAGTTTTTCCAAGTCTTCTGGAATCAACTCGGACCACTTCTCCTCGAAACACTGCAAGAAGCCTACATCAATGGCCTCCCACAATCCGTCACGACCTCAGTAGCACGATTGATACCAAAGAAGGGAGACCACACGGATATCCGAAACTGGCGTCCAATCTCCCTAATTAATACCCATTGCAAAATAATTTCCAAAGTTATAGCAAACCGAATAAAGCCAACACTGCCTGAAGTTATTGGCCAACATCAAACGTACTCTGTCCCAGGAAGATCAATACATGATAACCTCCATTTAATAAGAGACCTCATCCACATCGCAAACAGCCAACATGAAGACCTAGCACTCGTCAGCCTTGATCAGGAGAAGGCTTTCGACAGGGTAGAGCACGAATACCTTTATGAAGTTCTAAAGGCATTTGGCTATGGTCCTCGCATCATTGAAACAGTGCAATTGCTTTACAGAGATGCACACTTCTGTTTAAAAATCAACAACAGGCTCACTCGCACTTTGTCATACTCTCGAGGGATCAAGCAAGGATGTCCCCTCTCTGGTCAATTATACACACTGGCCATAGAACCCTTCTTAAAAAGAATACACGACACCATCATCTCCAAACGAACCAGAATAATAGAACCACATCAAAAAATTACCTTATCAGCATATGCCGATGACGTCACTGTAATAGTACGAAATGAAGAAGAAATGACAGTAACCGAGGCAGCACACAGACTATATGCACAAGCCTCAGGGGCCAAATTAAATTCTGCCAAAACCACGGGCTTGTGGTCATGCAGATGGAAGTCTAGAAATGATTCTCCTATCGAATGTACCTGGTCAAGCGAAGGACAAAGATACTTAGGTGTGCACCTTGGCAACACCAAAATATATAACACACTGAACTGGACACAGCTGCACAATCGTTTTAAACAGGTGCTAGGTAAATGGAACAGCGTTCGTTCCATGTCTTCACTTAGAGGAAGAGTACTAATAGTTAACCAGATGGCTGCGAGTGTCTTATGGCATACCCTCAATGTACTCACACCTCCTGAAGAATTTCTCTACCACATTCAAAAGGAAATCAAACGTTTCCTCTGGAACAAAACTCACTGGACAACATACCCTCAACTCTGCAAGCCACTCAGCAAGGGAGGTCAAGGCCTGATTTCCCTTGAAAACAAGATTCGATCCTTCAGGATAATCCTCCTCCTAAAGACACTTCAATGCAATCACACTTATGTAACCACCTTCGATTACATCACGAAAGCATCCCAGAGGACTTACACTTTCCACAATCCTCCGAATGGCCAGTCCTGCACCATCTCCTCCTAAACTACCTCATTTTTACAAAGATGCTCTACAGCGATGGAAAAACACAGGACTCCATCACACACTCACAGGATCAACAGAGTCAGCTGTACTTACAGAACCACTATTTTCAAACAAAAACATCACAAGTCTCACAACTGGCCAGCCTTTTCTTTTCCCTACATGGAACTGGGCAGGAATAAGAGTCATAGGAGACCTCCTAACCCACACCCTAAAGTGGAAAGCATTCACAAGCCTACCAATTAATAACCCAAAAACTGAAAAGCAATATCAACAGCTGCAAGCCTCCATTTTAAAAGCCTATCCAGATATCGCTACACCTCAGGAAATCCGTATTCCTTCTAGAAACTGCTTGGGGCCAATATTTCATCTTGTACAATCTGAAGCCTCACTTCCAATTCATCCCTCCAACTACAAGAAAATATACCACTTCCTCATGTCAGTGTCCCCATCCTCACCATTCTTATATTCAGCCTTAACACTCTCATCTACAAGGCTGCATATACCACACAGTTTTCAGTGGGATCTGCCATATAAATCAAAATGTGCCAAACCAGATTCCGAAATACAGTGGAGACTATGGCATAACATCTTGCCAACTCCTTCAAAGCTCTACAAATTTAAGCTAAGAGAAACGGATCTGTGTCCATTCTGTGACGTTTCAGGCACCTTGGAACACACATATCTGACCTGCCCTGCAAACAAAGTGATAATCACCTATGCCCTGAATACCGCCTCTTGCACCTGTAACTACACACACAGCCAAGAAGACTACTGGAATTTAGTCCACACAGAAGACTACTGGAATTTAGTCCACACAGAAGACTACTGGAATTTAGTCCACTAAGGCCGTCATCTACAGCTTTTACCTAAAACAGACAAGAAGTAACCAGCACCCATCCATCACTGAAACTGCACAAACCCTCATGCACATCCTCCGTCGGAAACTAAAAAGCAGGCTTCTATTGGAACTTGAGCACTTCAAAGAAACAAGAACTGTCGCGAAATTCCTAGAGGAGTGGAATCCAACTGGCACCCTCTTCTGGATTGACGACGACAATGTGCTTCATCTGAATGATAACTCAGAATGAAACTGAACTGTTAATTTTGAATATTCATTTATTGCATTCTCTATTGTACACCCGAAAGGAAAATGTTTTCTTTCTCTGTAAATATATACTTATAATATGTAAATAGTCATTGTTGCCTATCGTGTAATGTTTATTTTAACAAGTTAAATAAATAAATAAATAAAAAATAAAGCATCGAGTGAAGGCAAGGGACGTCTGCCTCACAATATTCCAGGACATCATTACATACCTACAGGAAGAATGGTCTAAAATTCCCGTTAATCGCTATCGTACGCTTATGGAAATTATGCCCCGTAGGATTGCTACGGGGAAGTAGCAGTAAGAAGTAGTTCCTACATCTTATTAAGGTGGTCGTCATGGCTGTTTGTTCCTCATGCTATGGTGTCCGCTGACTTCTTGCCAAGCAGTGTATAATACGTTCATATTTTTTACTGACTGAATTCCGAGAATTAGACAAACGATTAATTTATTTAACACACAACATGTTTCGTCGGAAAGCCGACTTCTTCAGGCGTGAGAACATTGAAAGTAAAATAAAAAACACCAGAAAGAAACAATATATTGTTCTACACATAACTGCCACAGATATAAAAATTTTACAGAAATCTCTACTGCCAATACCGATCCTCTTCAGTTTCCTGCGCATAATTTGCTGAGCTATGGATCGGGAACAGCTTTTCATTAAATGCTTCGGTCAATTGCTGCACACAGGAAGGTATGTTTATCCGTACAAACCGTTTCAAACGACAGCGATCTCGTTTCTGACACACTGTCTTAGGATCACAGTTATGCCCTTTATACAAACAATGTGGGTTATTTTTCCACTGTTTAAACACTCAGTATATTCAGTATATTTCACCTTTTGAGAAACAGTCGGTTCTACTGATTTGAAAATCGTGGCTTCAGCCAGACGGACGCCCACAATAAGCTCTTAATCGACATCGAAAGATCTTTTTTTTTTTTGTTTTTTTCTGATGTAACGAACACTATTGGTAATTACTAACCAGCAGCATTCTCAAATAGTTATCTCGAACCTGTGGTGATGCACGTGACCAAGGGATTATTTATTTATTTTTATCTGCAATGAGTAAATGACTTTTACATACATCCGCATAAAGATTTCTAATTCCGTGACCGGTATGATACAGTCTATGTGATGAGAAATATCACTTCTGTCATACACCGTTGTATGCTAAATTAAAACAAGACTAGGCACGTTTCAAAGCAGATGAGTTCGGTTCCAAACATTAAAATTCTTTTCGGATTTTTTTTTTTTTTTTCCCGTTCCAGTTACTAGATGAGAGAGAAGTTGTGTAGCCCTCTGGAAATACTTTCCTTCAGCGCTAGACCACCCGAAGAAAAACCGACTCGGGTTAGCGAAACATTTTTTAGGTATTTTCTTATTAGCCGTCGAGTTTAGTCGAAAAGCATCCCCGGAAACTCAAAATTTTAACCTTTCCATTCAAGAGAATCGACTATAGAACTCACTCTAACAATATTACTCTTATGCCACATGTCTAAGAAGTCTAAGTATCGAAAGAGGGTATTCTTCTCTACTGTGCCCAACTCACCGTCTCCTCTAGTGAGGAGACTTTTTTTTTTTTTTTTACTGTAAATTGCGTGTGTTCTCCTGACCGATTTATATAGTGTTAGGGTGGACGACTACGAAATGGCCATAGATATAAATTCTTATAGTACCGTACCAATGACAAGATAGGAAAAGAGCAGTTTACGAACAGAATTGGCAAATTCGTTTATAACTGCAATCATCGAAAAATACCAGCAGAAAAATACTTCAGTAAAGAATGGACACAGTGATGTTGAAAGAAAAGGAGAATCTTGAGAACTTGCTATTGGGCTGCATACTTGTGTGTTTTATCTTAGATCTGGAGAAAGTGATGGAGCCTATTCGATTGAACATTTCCAAGGGAACACCTGTACTCATAAGATTGAAATGGATTGGCTATGTGATAAATGAAGTGAGTGTGTAAGAGAGAGAAAGAAAGAGAGATGAGACAGAATTCATTAGTTAGGTCTTAAAAATGTGCGATGTTTGCAGGACTCCGTTGTAACCCTCTAAGCAACTGTCTAGGAACGGCAAGTTTAGTGGGCAACAAAAACCTTCAAAATTTATTTCGATCATAAAAACACCCTCTTTAAAAAAAAAAAATAAATAAATAAAAATATTTTCTTAAATTTTTAGTGCTGCAAAATGGTATTTGTCTAGGGGCGCAATATTTTCTAGCAACAGTTTTGTCTGTTTGTGCCATGTAAACCACAGGGGGGGGGGGGGGGTCAACAGCAGACCTGCGACCTGCGACAGGATATAAACTATATTAAATTATATGTATTATCAATTTAGCTATTAGTTTCTGATTTTCTGATTGATATACTAGTTATGTTCATTATTTCGTCGTTGAAAATCGACTTTGATGAATACGTTGCCGCACATGAACGCCCACAGTGTTCTCATGCATAGGCACTGCGAAACTGCAGCACCCCAATTTTTCTCGATATATAAATATATTTATTAATTTATTTACATTTGCTTGTAATATTTAATTTTATCATCAACAATCCTATACAATTCTCTTATTTTGTATAAAAAATAATAAAAATCCATCTTGCAGCACTTAGGAGGGCGCTAGCAGCACTGTATTTACCACAGTGTCATATTGCTACGCGAGCAAGCATATGCACGTCATAGTGAGATGCGAGCTATTAGCGTAATGCGGCACTGTCCGTCGCGCAGTTCCACTGTTGTTTATATACAGTTTGTAATTTAACAACTTATATTTTTTAAGTCAATCAAGCATTTTATATTGTTCTCCCAGTAGTAAAACGATTTAACAAATATAGTAATTCAATACATATAACTATCATATAACTATTGCTTTGAAAAAATGCAAAGTTTATTATCATTTAAGTTCTGTCTAAAAGTATGCGGCCCGTGACGCTACCATTCATCATATATTGACCCTCGTATAGAATGAAGTTGGCCACGCCTGATGTAAACAGATAAATGTGTCTGCGGATTGGGTATTATAAACAAAAAGACCTGAAGGGAGAATTTTTTGCGAAAAATAATACAAAATTATATATGCGATAAAGTGGAATTGATACGAGAGGACAGCACTGGAAATCATTATTTAAAGTATACGTTGTGAATTGTTATTTCATAACACGAACGAAGCTTAAGTATTTGAACTTGGCAATCTTCCCCAAATGAGTAGGAGAAATAATGCAATGAGCCATTGTCGGCAAAAGCATGAAACAGGATTGGAAGCCATTCACTTAAACAATCAAATTAAGTTCCGTTTTTTTTTTTAAATATTTTCACTGCAGCGCTGCGATCGCAATGGTGCGCATGCGTGTTGAGTTTGTTGATTCGTTAGCAAAGCGTTGGTGCCATTTTTAGACATTCTCGCAGTGCGTACGCTTCTTGGTGCGTGTTTATAATGTCTAAGAAAATCGAGTCGCCCACCGCATGTGAAATTAAGTCAGGTATCAGTTTCTTGAAAGCGAGGAACGTTAAAGCAGCTGAAATTCACCGGCAAATTATTGAGGTTTATGGAGAGCACGCAAAGTGATAGTGATTCAATGGTACGAAGATGGCTAAATCTTTTTAATGAAGAAAGGACAGGTGTGCACGATGATGAACGTTGTGAACGACCATCATTAGTGACTGACGATTTGGTGCGCTCAGTTGAAGAGAAGATTCAACAGAATAGGGGATTCACTACGACAGAATAGGGGATTCACTATGGGGGATTAAAGAATTGTTCCCAGTCTTCAGGAACAATTTCATCATCCCCCATATAGTCCTGACCTCGCGCCAAGCGACTTTCACCTATTCAAACATCTGAAATCTTTCCTTCGTCACCGGTGAATTCAAGACGACGACGACGAGGTCAAAGAAGCAGTCAATACGTGGTTTGCGTCACAGGCGGCAACCTTCTACGACGAAGGTATACAACCCTTGGTGCCCCGTTATAAGTACTTGAACAATGGCGGAAAGTATGCAGAAAAGTAGTGAAAGATGTCTACTTTAATTTCCAATAAAGTTTTTTTTTTTTTCATAAGTATATTTTTGTTTTTCTGACAGCCCATCGGAACTTACTTTCTAGACGTCTCTCGTATAAATAAGTCTTAAAATATATATGCATTAGGCAGGGGCGAATGCTGGTCTTGAAATTCACGCTTGCTCGTGAATTTCAAGACCAGCATGCATTTCAATAGAGCAAGCGTGAATTTCAAGACCATCAAGCAACACGCACTTCTGACTGAAGCTCACTGGCTAGAGCTACGTTGACTGCATATGGCCTGTGGTTTAAGCAACAGAGTGAGACGACGTGAAATGGCTATGCGCGCGCATTAAATCACAGTGCTGCAGCGAGGACCTGAAAGCTCCCACAACCGAGCAAGCCAAGGTAGCTTTGAATAGACAAGCAAGCATCGGCCTTCGATACACAACGCAAAGCTCAATTATTGCCGCGCATGCTTAAGACGTCTTCTGTCTACAAAAATAAAAGCCTAAATGGAACGCTTATAAATGCATGCATTTATTAACAAATAAATATTACTTCTTTCTCAAGTCATGAGCTTGCGTAGCACGCTCATTACTTGGAATTCAAATGGAGAATTCGCCCTGGTATTAGGAGAAGGGAGATGGATGATGATGCTCGAAGTTTCTGGAGTAACATATATGGAGAATACTACTTGATAAACAAGAAACTAATAAATTTTATCAAAAATTAATTTAATGGACAATTTTTAACAAAACAATTAACTTTGATTTACAAAATTTGTAAAAAAAAATGTAGTGGTTGGTTAATGAGGTTTCTATGCAAGACAATGACAAATAGTGCAAAGGGTAAGAAAGATTGCAATTCTTTGACATTAACGGAACAATGGAATATTTTTTAGAGATAAATCGGGACTACTATTCAGTCGATGCCTTCAGTAGAAGATAAATAACGGGGGGTGGGGTTGATAAGATTGGAGATTTATAGAAATAAAAGAAAGGAGGGGGTCTCGATGGAAATTTAAATATAATTAAAACTTAATAAATTTAGTTGCTTTTCTGCTGAACATCATGCGTGCATTAAATATCAATGCATGCATGCATGATTTCCATTCAATGATCCGCCTAATCGGAATATTAGATTTATGTACTGTTCAAGCTAAAGTCTCCCTAATTCTGAAATCCTGCTATACATCTTTATTCTTCTTTTCTGAATTAGAGGGGCTGGTGTAGGTGTGGAAAATGTTCATGTCCGAAGGGTCTGCAGCTTTCTCCCGCTATTCATTCAAAACTTTAGTTTCAGTGCAGTGGCTGCCGGTAAAAATTTTAAGTAATAGAAATTAAGAAAAATAATTCATTTTTCCCTAATCAGTAGCTAATTTATTAATAAGTAAATTTACGTATTGAAAATTGCCTTATTAATAATAGTTCACCCTCACCACGAACACGCACCAATAATAAAAGTTTTACCTCACAGAAATACACAAGCGCAAGCATACAATTTAACTGTAGCGACACTGCTCAACGAGCAGTGTCGGATTCACTTGTTACGTGCAGTGACACGTGATTCAGGTCGTTGCCAGATTAGATCGCGCCGTGAGGCAAAACAATTAAATATCGCCCCTGATGGATTATAAGACAAAAATATAAGAAAATCTCCAATTGCTATTTTGTTTTAATTACAACAGAAACGTTAATGCAAAACGATTACAATAATAATATTAATGAAATGTTTGCTCTACAGGGATATTGGAAACTGTTTATAAGTTCTTCTAAATTTAAATGATAAGCTATGTCCGCCTCAATCGATATAGTTGGTAGACCAACCCATCCTTCTTGGGTCATTGCTGTTCGCAAATAATTTTTAATCAGTTTAACCCTGCGGAAGTCGCGGTTGAAAAAATTGCAGCGTAGGTCGCGTGTATCTGAGAGACACATTCATTACTAGTACGTGCTAAAATGCGATAAAACTTAAAAAAAATAAAAAACAATATTACACTGACATCGAAAGTTGCGGTATCTCTCAGGTACAATTTACTGTCAAATATCACGCACCTTTACATAACACGTGTTAATCCAAAACTAACCGCATAAACAGTGTGGAATACCACTCGTAATATATGCATGCACAGCTACTCATCACCTCCAAGCTATACCCTAGATACGCGTAAGAATATTTATATTAAACAATTTGTTTTTATCTGTCAGATCAGCCGCGACCTCCGCAGCGTTAAGCTCGGAAAAACTTATAACTAACCTCGGAAAAACTAACCCCACTTGCTATGCTAACAGGAATCGTTAGCGTAGCGACGGCGCCAACCGCAATATGGCTGAACGAGCGCCCTTATTAAGCCGCGCCGTGAGGCAGGCTGTCTCTATGCTAAACCCTGTCGACGGTACTGACAAATGCAAACGAATATCGGCGAGTCTAACGTCGCAATTGGCCGGACGTGATAATTCCGACACTGCGTTAGATCGCAGTACATGTGAGTAGTAGGGGTCCCACTAGTGACCAAATACTTCCGGTGGGCGTGGCTTCTCCCTGAGGGTACATGTGGCAATGGCTTCAGCTTGGAGGTTCTGACCAAATGCTTCCGGTGGGCGTGGCTTCTTGACGTCATTGTGAGTGACGTCACGAGTTTGGAATGTTTGGAATTTCCATGTGGGCAAGTGTGTGAATGGCTTCAGTTCTTGTGTTTTGGTTCACGTATGGGATTATGGGTGATATTTTTTTTGTTCGTGAATGGAATTGTGGGTGATTTTTTTTGTTCGCGTATGGCATTATGGGTGATGGTAGAGATAAGGATTCGTGTTGTGATTGGTGGGACAGTTTAAACCAAATGCTTCCGGTGTGGGTGTGCGTGGCTTCATGGGTGTGGAATGTTTGGAATTTCCTTGTGGGCATATGTGTCACTGGTTTCAGTTCTTGTGTTTTGGTTCGCGTATGGAATTATGGGTGATGGTAGAGATAAGGATTCGTGTTGTGGGTGTGTGTTGTTTTCAGATGTAGATACGTGACGTCATTTGTTATTTGTAAATAAATGTCGTCATTTGTTATTTGTAAATAAGTGACGTTGTTGTTTTGAATGGAAAGGATGATATTAGTGGATAAGAAATCGTGTCGTGATTGGTGGGACACTTTAAACCAGATCAAGATCAAGATAAGATAAGGAAATGTGACGTGAATATTTGTTGTTAGTTGTAAATAAGTGACGTTATTGTTTTGAATGGGAAGGATGATTTTAGTGGTTAAGTAATCGTCTCGTGATTGGTGGGACACTTCTGACAAGATCAAGATCAAGATAACATGAGGATTCGTGACGTGAATATTTGTTGTTATTGAGTTTGGAATGATAATTTAATTTAACTATATTCTATGTCACACAAACATACAGTTTTTTTTCTTCTCTAGATGGTTGTACTAATTTTCCAATACATTTTGGGTATTTCTTTCCTGTTAAAGTGTGGGAATTCTTAGAGAAAGTCGTGATGGCTCTCGTGTTTCGATCTTTTCTGAATAATTAATTATATA
Organism: Typopeltis vanoorti; assembly: GCF_054136105.1. NCBI lineage: Eukaryota > Metazoa > Arthropoda > Arachnida > Uropygi > Thelyphonidae > Typopeltis > Typopeltis vanoorti. The sequence continues at coordinate 10,895,328 of NC_143560.1, forward strand.
CTTAAAGTACCTGTCCTTAAACACACACACACACACACACACACACACACATACACATTAGACAAAAAATCGCTAATGTGTCCATGTTGATACTCTAATATATAACCTATGATTATTCTTATGGAAAAAAAAAAACTATTCAGTATTAGAATTACGCTTACCAAACAACCCCCCCCCCCCCACCCCCCCCCCCCCCCACCCCCCCCCCCCCCCACCCCCCCCCCCCCCCACCCCCCCCCCCCCCCACCCCCCCCCCCCCCCACCCCCCCCCCCCCCCACCCCCCCCCCCCCCCACCCCCCCCCCCCCCCACCCCCCCCCCCCCCCACCCCCCCCCCCCCCCACCCCCCCCCCCCCCCACCCCCCCCCCCCCCCACCCCCCCCCCCCCCCACCCCCCCCCCCCCCCACCCCCCCCCCCCCCCACCCCCCCCCCCCCCCACCCCCCCCCCCCCCCACCCCCCCCCCCCCCCACCCCCCCCCCCCCCCACCCCCCCCCCCCCCCACCCCCCCCCCCCCCCACCCCCCCCCCCCCCCACCCCCCCCCCCCCCCACCCCCCCCCCCCCCCACCCCCCCCCCCCCCCACCCCCCCCCCCCCCCACCCCCCCCCCCCCCCACCCCCCCCCCCCCCCACCCCCCCCCCCCCCCACCCCCCCCCCCCCCCACCCCCCAAAAATGTAAAACTTTACCCTTCTCCACATTAAACTAACACCCATTACTTCCCCCCCCCATACTGATAGCCTATTTAAATCATTTTGAAAGCTCTCTCCACATCGTCTTGATTAACTATAACTCTACCCAATTTTGCATCACCAACAAACAACTGGACATTTCCCTTCAGATTTAAACAGTAATGACCCTAGCACAGAAAACCTTGCAGCACACCACTAATCACCTGCATTCCTCTAGATTCTGATCCTCCATATACCACTTTTTGTTATCTACCTGCCAGCCACCTTTGTACACATATAACCAGTGTCATATCCATCCCCATTTAATTTTCATAACAGAGGTCCATGTGGTATTCCATCCATCAAGGCAGTTAAAAATCCAAGTTAAAAATCCAACAGAATCATCATATAGCCATTTCCTTTATCCAATTCAGTCACTCTATTATAAAAAGTTAGGAAATTACTAAGGCATGACCAATCCTTCACAAATCCAAATTGCCCCTCATAGAGTATCATATTGTTATCCACCAATTCCTGAATTCTCTTTTTGGCCAGCTTTTCCAATACTTACGAGGGTGGTCTGAAAAGTTCTCGGCCCAACAATGAAAAAAAAATTTATAATTTCAAAATTATTTTTATTTTTCAACATAATCTCCCTTAAAACTAATACATTTATTCCAGCGATGCTCCAGCACCATTATCCCATTCCTGTAGTGGTTCTCAGTAAGATCTGCAAAATATTCCTCTACAGCTGCAATCACCTCTTGATTCGAAGAAAAAGGCTGACCAGCGAGGAAGAGTTTTAATTTTGGGAAGAGATAGAAGCCAGAGGAAGCCAAATCTGGGGAATAGGGTGCATGTTTCAACAATTCATAGTGCAGATCCCTTAATTTTCCCATTGCCAAAACACCTTTGTGAGCAGATGCACTGTCCTGATGAAAGATGATTTTTTTTCTTCTGCAAACTGGGTTTTTTCTCACGAATTTTTTCGTCTAGTCTGGTTAAAAGATCGGAATAATATTCCTGGTTATTGTTTTACCCTTTTCAAGATAATTAATAAACAAAATGCCTTTAGCATCCCAAAACACCGATGCCATGACCTTTCCTGCTGATGGAACCAACAATTTGTCTTCTTTGGCATTGAACAACCAGCTTCTGTCCACTGTTTTGAATGCTGTTTGGATTCTGGTGTGTAATGGCGAATCCAAGTCTCATCCATAGTAATAAATCAATGCACAAAATCAGTTTTATTCTTGTTAAAATGCTCCAAGCACTATTCAGAGATTTTCATGCAAGTGTGTTTTTGATCAGTTGTGAGCAAGCATGGCACCCATCTTGCGCAAAGCTTTTTCATATGCAATTCTTCATGCAAAATATATCCTACACATTTTTTAAAATGCCTATAGTCTCAGCAATTTCATGCACTTTGACTCGCCGGTCATTCAATACCATATCGTGCACTTGATCAATAATTTCTGGTGTTGTTACACTTTTTGGATGTCCTTCACGTGGATTATCCTCAAGACTGGTACATTCATGTTTAAACTCAGCAGCCCATTTCTTAATTGTCAAAAATGAAGGAGAAGAGTGCCCATAAACTTTTATTAACTTTGAATGAATTTCTTTTGCCGTTAAACCTTCTTTTACAAAGAATTTTATAACCACACGATACTCAATTTTATCCATTTCAAGGGATACAAACATTTTTGCTTCAGACAGCTGTATAAAACAAACTACTTGATAGAATGACTTGCAATTCCATATGGATGCTTATGACAGATGTACCAGCTTAGAAAAAAAAAATCTTGCCGATAGTGTTGTCATCCATGGTCGAGGCCGAGAACATTTCAAACCACCTTGTATTAAGGTCGTCCTTCAATAGTCATTCTTCTTCTTGCTTGCCATGAAGTAAAAGAACTCTTTGGAATTTCCTTTGGCCTTCTTGGCTAGTTTCTGCTCATAATCTGATTTTACCTTTCTTACCATGCCGGTCACCTTTCTTGCCTGGCCAGCCATTAAACAACCCTGTCTTACACCAGAACTTATCTCAAACCATTCAGATGTTGTCTGCTATGCAATAACCAACTTTTACTTCCTTTATACATTTCTTTGATTCTTCTCACATATTTTTCAGGAATTCTATAGCTTCTAATAATTAACCATAATGTTTCTCTATCAATACTGTCAAATGCTTTGTCAAATTCAACAAAATATAGGCATAATGAGCTTCTAAGTTATATGCTGTATTCAATGATGTTCCTTAATAGTAAAAATGTGATGCACAGTACTCCAACTTGCTGCTTTAATATTTTCCCTACTTCATTTTTAATCCTACTTATCAATATTTTACAGAAAATTTCTGCAGGTACTGACAGCAGACTAATTTCCCTCCAATTTTTACATTTCCTTTCTTTGGGATTATATTTATCATTGCTTCTTTCCCCCATTTAGGTATCTTTTCAGTCTAGTACAGGGGGTGGGAACCTTTTTGAACCAAAAGATCATTCCACCAAAAAATTAATTAAAACAAAATTTTGGGAGCTGCAACTTCAATTCAATTTTTCCTGGGGACTCAAAGTTGCAGTTAGTTCAAACTTAGGTAAATTTGTTTTTAATTCAGTCCTTCCAGATATCGAATACCACTTTTATGTTTGTATATAAATTTTTTATATGTTCAATAAATAAAACAACATTAAGTTTGATTAAGTGTTTAATCACAAAACATGTTTAAGTAAGTATAATATTGCAAAAAAAGTCAGAATTTGTATTACAAAAAGAATTAGTCCAAACGAAAATACAATATGTATTTTAATAGATATTTGATTGTTTTAATTTAAAATTCACTAATGAGACTTTTGATTTTGCATCTTCTCAGCCAATTTACTTAAATCTGGATTGTATGTCGTGCACTTTAATAGTAATTCGGCTTTCAAACTTTCATCAGTCAATTTGTTCATATACTTATTTTTAATGAAATTAATTTGTGCATAACATTACCTGACACTAAATTAAACACCAGTTTAGTACCACAATAAATATGTTAATAGAATATTTATTTTGACAGTTAAAATCCATATGTATCTAAAAACCATGGTGTTTGACAGGCCAGCTAATCAATCAGTTGGCCTGCTTGTCAATCAGTTCAAATTTTTGACGTGCCACTAGTTACCTTAGGCATGCGTAACATGCATAACAAATTTCATGCACAACACATGTCACATGCATAGTATCTAGCACTACGAACAGGCTGTATCAAAAAACAATATTTAGTTGTTTGTATTAATTATGTATCTTTTAATTTAATATAAAAGAGCCACACTTTGTTCAGGCAAGAGCCGCATGTGGCTCTGGAGCCGCTGGTTCCCGACCCCTGCTCTAGTACATTGTCATACATCAGTTGCAGTTTATCAACAGCAGTTTCTTTAGTTGTCTTAAGCATCTCTATTGCTATATTATCATTGCCCCATGCCTTTCCACTTTTCACCTTCTCTATTACATTCATTATTTTATTTTTAAATATTGGTTCAAATGTAGCCTGTGTAGCTCAGTGGATGTGACAAGCAGATTTTTTCTCCTGGAAACTCAGGTTTTTCATCCCATAAACTCAAGAAAATCGACCGCAGAACCCACACTATTTTAGACATTAAATGTATTGTGTTAGGATTAGGGAACATGAGATGGCAGCACTTGTTGAGCCATTCTCTTCACTGGGTGCCTCTTAATTAGTGATAGCTGGGGCCAGTTATCTCTGATTGAGTACCAGTAGAGATTGAACTGCCCACTCAGTCTCCAAAAGTTAGATAGGGCTAAAACGGCCTCGCCTACTTCCTATACAGTAATAAAAAGGCATTAGCTGGTGTAATATTTAAATCTATGCTTACAGGAGTTTCTTCCATTACTGAACTTCTAATCATGTCAGTTATATTGTTTTCTACATTTAAAATCTCACCAAAGTGCTCATTCCATCTTCACCAATTGTCTATATACCCCTTTAATTTTGAAATCTATCATAAATCAACACAGTTAATCATTTTTGTGTCTATGCTTGTGTCCTATCTATGTAATCTTTCAGTTGTGATTTCACATCTGACCTTGGTCCTCCTCTTTAACTAGGATACAGAAATGGTTAGGTAACAGCAATATTCTCTGTGATCATCAGAATGGGTTTGTTAAAGGGAGATCATGCTTTATCAACTTACTTATGCACTATAAAAAGGTGACAAAAGTATTGGACAAGAGAAATGCATATACAGTGTTCCACTTAGATTTTGCAAAAGCTTTTGATAGGCTACCACATGACAAGCTGTTAAATAAACTGAAAGAAATGGGACTAGATAAAAGACTGGTAAGTTGGATTCAGTGACTGGCTGTCAGATAAGTATCAGAAACTTGTATGTTGGGGATAGTGTCCTGAAGAAGTAGGGTCACTAGTGATGTGCTGCAGGGGTGTGTATTGGGGCCATTGATATTTAAACTTTTATATTAATGATGTTGGGATATGTTTAACTGGAGATATGTAACTGTTTGCAAATGATGCAAAATTGGGGAGAACAATACAGTAAAGCAAATGCTGTGGCCATACAGCAGGACTTGAACAGATTGTATGAATGGGTAGGTAAATGGAAATGTCCATTTAGTGCTGCAATGTGTGTAAGGTTCTGAAATTTTAATCCCATCATAAGCAATGATGGGATAAAAAGTATATACTTGGTGGGGAAACCTTGAAGGAGATAGAGGAGATGAGAGATCTGGGAGTGGTGGTGGCAGACAAGAACCTGAAGTTCAGGGACACATTGAGTAAGTTGTGAAGTTGTCATCACATTGGATAATGGCAATGATGCAGAGGACCTTGAGATGCAGAAATAAAAAAGTTATAAAGAAGTTCCATTATATAAGACCTTGATCAGGTCTCATATGAATTATTATACACAGATTTGGTCACCTGGTTTTCATGGTGATGAAGATATGTTCGAAAAGAAGATTCATAAAGGTGGCAAGTGGTTTTTGGAATGTGAAGTATGAAGACAGATTGAGGGAATGTAATTTGCAAAGCCTCATGAATATATAGATATGTTTGAGACATATAAGTTGGTCTGGGGTTGTTACCTGGTAAACATGGAAAAATTTTTTCACAGAATATGAGAAGGTGGGGTAGAACAAGAGGCCATCCCTGGAAACTGTATAAGGAGGGTGTAAGCAAAGGAGTGAGAAAAAGATTAGATTCTTTGGATGCAGAGTATTTGTTGAGTGAAATGCATTGTCTGAGTATGTTTGTGAATGCAGACACATTGATTGAGTTCAAGGTATAGTTTGATGAGTTTTGTGTATGATAGTATTTACCTCCCATAATGAGGCTTACCCCGTGGAGGTTTGATGTTAATACTACTAATAAGTAACAGTAACACACACTAAAATATCCATAATGTTAGATGAATTAACTGAGATTCTTAAGAAAATGAAAAACAAAAAACACTAGGAAATGATGGAATAAATATAAAACAGATGTGTAGTGGTATTAAATAAAATTTTGCAAACAAAAACAGCTCCAGGTGACTTTTCCAGGATTTCTTCCGGTCACCATGAAGAAATCCATTATAATGCCTATGTTGGTTGGGGGGGGGGGGGGAGGATAAATCAAAATGTTCAAATTGTAGAGGAATAAAAACATATACAGCAATCTTGAAAAGGAAAATATACAACTGTATAGGAAAACATTTAGTATAACAAAATGGATTTATAAAGGATAATTAATGTACTGATTCAGTCTTTACTGTAAAGCAGCTAATTTAAAAGCACAAAACATTCATATCCTATTCATAGATTATGAGAAATCTTTTGATCCATTAAAAAGAATCAAACTCTCTGAAATAGTACAAAAAATTGAATTATCTCCACAATTAATAAAAGCAATATATATATATATATATATATATATATGAGAATTCATTTTTACTCAGTTGGAATATTATGAAAAACCTTTAATGACTAATACCGAGAGATAAAAAGATGACATGATATATTTGAAAAGATACTACTAGTTTACTAGTTTCGTTGAATTGATCAACATCTTCAGATATCACAATCAAAGAAGTATATAAAGAATTACAGAGACTTAAAATTGTAATTTGAAAACAAATTGCGAGCTTGAGTTCTAAACAAACGTACTATGCGCTGTCGCGAATGCGCCAGTACTGAACAGAGGCAACTTGTGCATCAGAGAGATTAAAACTCAGGCTGTTGTTGATATGAGAAGAATCTAGAGAAATTTCCCTAGATTCGACAATCTTTTTCTCGAGTTTATCATAGCACACATGGATGTTAGAAGTTTGAGTCCAGTTCACAATATGTTGGCGGCCTTCATCTGAGTTAGCTGAAAAGAGAACGTGGCTAGAGAGAGAGAGAGAGAGAGAGAGCACTAGCTCTAGTCCTGTTAAAAGAGATGTCACGATGATGTTCTTCCAAACGTAGAAGGATGGATTTAGCAGTCTGGCCATAGTATGGCTTTCCACAATCACATAAAATCTTGAACACTCCTGGAAACTGAGTTGGAAGATGTTTCTCTTTAGGTTTGCTAAGTATTGAATGAAGTTTTGGAAGCGTAGTGAAGCAAGTTTTGAAGTTAAACTTTTTGAGAATCTTTGACAGTTTTGGTGAAATAGAGCTGATGTAAGGCAAAGAGATGAAGGCTCTTGGGGAAGAGGGATCTTCAGAAGTAGTTGAGTGACTGGGGGAAAGAAATTTGTCAATTTTCTTAGGAGAGAAACCATTATTAATAAAAGTTTTTTTTAAGAAAAAGGAGTTCATTTTCAATTTCTGTTTCTTCTGTAAGTAATGATTTGACTCGGTGAGCTAAGGTGGAAATAATACCAAATTTTTGTGGGGGATAGTGATGGGAGGAAGCATGAAGGTATCTATCAGTATGAGTAGGCTTTCAAAAAATTGAGATTTTAATACTCTCAGCACATCTGGTAAGGTTCAGGTCTAAAAAGGGGAGGCAGTCATCTGATTCCAGTTCGAAGGTAAAAGAGATTTTTTCATGGCACTTGTTTAGGTGGTCTAAAAATAAATTGAGGTAGTTGACACCATCTTCCCAGATGAGGAAAATATCATCAATATAGCGGTCTAGGAGGATTAAGAAGGAATCTTTCAACAATTCTCTTGGAATATCCATTAACTTCGAAAGAAGTTTTGAGATGGTTTATTTCTGTAAGTTCATTTGGGTCATCCAGAAGAGAACGGGCTCTATGTCCCAAGGTGGAAATTATTCCAAGCTTATGAGGAGGGAAGTGATGGGACTGACTATGCAGATATCTGTTGGTATGTGTGGGCTTTCTATATATCGATATTTTGAGTTTACCAGAAGAGCGAGTCAGTTTGACATTATGTATAGAGACTCTCTATGATGTTCATAGTTGATTTAAGCTTCAGTGTTTTAGTGTTTTTTCTTTTTTTTATAATGTCACCTGATGAAGGCTGTTACAAGCCGAAACTAGTTGTGTTTTTATATTAAAACATTTTTACTTAAATCTCGGTTCTAGTCATTCAATTCTAAGTCATTTATTTCTTTATATAAATAAATAAATAAATTCTTCATTTATTTATTATTTAGATCTGAATTTATAATGTTATATTTTTTTTATTATAACATATTAAAACTTTATTTCTGACTTTTATTTTTATTTATTAATTATTTTTTTAATTCCTTAGATTAGATCTATGTTTTCCTTTAAAGTTTTAACTTAAAATATTTTAAACTCTTCAATCCTTTTAATATGTAATGACATCATGATTCTCCTTTTTAACATCATGTTTTTGCCATGAGCTATGTATGCAGTCTTATCAATATTGGTATCATCCCTTCTATACTTTCATTTCTCTCTCTCATCATAATAATTTCAACTGTTCACCTTGGTGCATGTTTCAAAGTTCTCGTATAACTACTTGCCATATCTAGTTTCCACTACCTATATTCACACTTTTACACTGAACAATTTCTCCAAGCATGTAAATACCAACTGCATTTCAGTGTAATCCATCCAGCAAGCTTAAATGTTTTCTACCAACAAAACACTCCATAATCAACATATATAGTACTAATATGCTACAGGTCTTGAAACTTTTGTGTATGATGGTCTAATAAATAAATACAGGGTGTTCGGGATAAATTTGACAGTTTCGTAAGGAAAAAGAAAATCTTCTTTGTATCTATTAAATTTAATGAATTGACAAAAAAACATTACAGGCAGAGTTAATTACAATACTATCAACAAGATTTACTCAAAATAACCACCATTAGCATCGATCACAGCTTCAATTCTGCTTCGGAACCTCGAACAAGCTGATGCTACAGTCTCCCTGGGAAGGGCCGCAAAAACTGTTTTAATTTTATCCATTAACTGGGCTTTTGTATTACTGGAAGTGCGATTGGTGTCTTTTTCAACTGCGCCCCATACAAAATAATCCATGGGGTTAAGGTCTGGGGAGTTTGGAGGCCAAACATTTGGACTGGTGAAGTCGTAGAAATTTTCAGACAACCATTTTTGACTTTTCCCAGAGGTGTGGCAAGGGGCCGAATCCTGCTGCCATACATACGGCCTACCATTGGCTACCCTTGTTATCCAGGGCTTGACTACAGTTAGCAACTCCACGAACAAAGCCCGAATTCCAATGCCAGGGTTCTTCAACACCTGTTCCTGCAGATTTGCGAGGAATTCTGCTGTACGAACGCAATCAGATCGTCTGCTAGGGATCTTTCTTCTTGCTACATCCTCGTAGTCACCATTGCAAGTCTCTAGTTCATGCCTGATTGTTTTTACTGTATTCAGGGAGCATTGGGCAGCAGTTGTAATATCCTTATTTTGATGGCGGGCACGAATCATCATGATACAAGTTATTCTCTTCCATGATTCAGGTGGGTTCCAGCTATCCATCCTTTCTGACATCTTGTATATGAATGAAGAAGGGTCCAAACTTTTAAATGAAGAGAAGTGTGTGTTAATACATGTAACTTACAGAAAAATATAATTAATTATAAATATGTCAAATTTATCCCGAACACCCTGTAAATAAATATATACACGTTTTATGAAAGCAGTCTAAATAATATAATTAAAAATCATATGAAACGAATTTTTTAATTACATACATTAGCTATACGAATCGAACATATCAGAAACATTACGAAATTTAACTTCTCAACAATTTAATGAAAATGAAAGTGTTTCTCTTTGTAAGTCACTGGTGAAATTCGGTTCAGTAAAAAATAATGATTTATTCGAGAGCTCAGACTGGATCGTTCGAACTACTGGAAATTACAAGTTTTATGAAAGCAGTCTAAATACGATCTTGGCCTACCCCCAATCCTAAGTCATTCAATACATGCAAAGATTTTGTTTAAAAATTCGACTTTTCACAGTTATTGAAAAATTAATTATAAAATATTGACAGTTAATTAAATTATCAATTTAATTAACTTTAGACAGTTGTAGGTGTCCTCCCACGATGTCTTCGGACTCCTTGGAGGTATCAGGAATAATAATATATACACATACAAAGTGGGGAAGGTGGGGCTGAAAAGTTCTGATAAACACTAGAACGTGGTTCTACCTCAATTCCTTCATGGTGATTATCACATGTTTTTCAGAACACCCTTGTATATAAAATACTATATACTATTACTCCTGAAGAGTCTGATATCCATCTCAGTTCATTCATGGCATACCAGACAATTTCACCAAATCTTGAAATTTGGTTCTTCTTTTTCATCTCTTCCCTCATATCATACTTTTGTTGCAACTAATACACAACCATATCATCCATTTAGTCTACCTGCTTCTATAGAGCCTTAGTCACACTGCAAACCATTGCCCCCAGAAAATGTGCTTTTGTTATTCCCTTATTCAGCACATCTATAATCACAGAATCACTATATTTTCCAATTTCCTTTTTCATCCTTTTCTATTCTTTTGCACTCTCTTCCCCCCCCCCCTCATATTTTGTCTATTCCTTAGCTTTCCTGATACCACTAAACAGTTTTCTCTCCAGCTCCTATTTTGCATTATGAGGTACTCACTGAACAGTAATATTTCTGTTCTAGTAATGCACTGAAGGATAACTTACTCCAATGTTATGTTACTGCATGTGAGAACTAACTCAACAATTAGAAATAAATATATATAAATCTGAACTTAGCTATGTCTGAATTAATTAAAACACTGAAACTTAATTAAACTAATACTCTAAGTAAAAACCTTAATATTAATATTAAAAAAAAAACTTATCTCCTTGACATTAAAAAATATATCTTATCACCAAGAACTCTTGAACCCAATTATCCAATCTTTTTATATTAAATATAGAAAAATATATATATATATTTTTTTTTGTTACATGACTTCTGGAAATGCATCTAATATCCAAAGGTTAAAAAAAAAATAAATCAGACAGATAAGTTGTATTTTATATGAAATATTCTGTATTTGATTTGAAGTAGAAAATACAAAAATTCAGTTTTTTTGTTTTTTTTTTAAATGTTGGGCCCATATACAGGAGGTTGGTTGGTCAACTTATAGTACATTAGTATCATATTTAGGTGGTGGGTTGTGAAAGGAGAAACTTGTTTACATTTGATTTGAATGCCTGTATGTTGTATTCCTTGGGAAATACATCTGGGGAAGACTGTTCCACAGTACTGCAGTAGCAGGGATGAATGAAGAGGAAAAGAAACTTGTTCTGTGGGTTTCGAGGTGTACTGTGAAAGGATGTTGGGTGGCAGCTGTACGTGTTCCAATAGGTTTAGTACAAGGAGGGGGAATTATTGATGCTGTTTCAGATGAGCATTTTCCATGGAAATAATTATAGAATATACAGATTGCAGAGACCAAGCATCTATATGAAAGTGGGGGAAGTGAGTTGGTGAGGGATAGGTCATTTATTAGTCTAATTGCTCTCCTCTGTATTCTCTTCCATATTGAGTCAAGCATTTTGAGGGAGCTTTTTGGAGCCACACTCCAGATGTGAGAGCAGTATTCGAGAGCTGGGCAGATTTGTGACTTGTATAGCGTTAACAGCTGTTTAGAGGTGAAGTAGCGTTAGCGTCTTGAGTATCTTGAGTTTAACTGTAAACTGTAATTTTACTTTTCTTTATTGTACTCTATGAATTATATTTCACTCTCGTCTTCAACTGACATAACATTAGTTCACACCTAAACTGCATTAAGGTTATTCTAATTTTTCTATTCCAGTCCTAAAGCTGATTTCATCATTTTTTTAAGTTTTGGGATTTGATCATGTGATCTAAGATGAAGCATGAGGGAGAATTGGGGAGGAGAAAATGAGAAAGATATCATATATGGAGTGAGACTGAATGAGGTATCGTTATAAAAGGATTACATGTATAAAATATACAGATATTTAATTCATGCTGCTATCACAATATTCAGTAATTTAATTCAAATTACAATAAGTCTAATGAAAAAAATGTATAACATACCCATCCTTTCTTTCATCTCTACTGAGTCCTAAATGATGCATATGAAAATAAATAAATAAATAAAGCCTGCATTTCTTTTGTACCGTATACAGCTTCTGAATATGAAGTTCATAAGATATAAAAATATATACAATATGAAAAATAATAGGTGACTTATTATTCATTTATTCTGAAATGTTGATTCAGATAATTATATATTCAAAGAAAACAGTCAATAGAAAACAGATACACACATGCACAGAGAGAGAGAGAAATTTGCTCTGCTTTAGTTTCCAAGTGTTTAAGAATATATAACCAACTCTCACTACAGCAAATGCACTTATAGTTAATCCACTACTAATTGTATTTAAATATAGCTCATGATAATGAGTAAAAATAATTGTGATAACTAAAAGCTATTATATAATTATATTATCATAATCACTGGACCTTCATGGAATCTTGGTAAGTTCACTTTAGACATCATTCATTCATTCATTGTTTGCACTCTCACTACCCACTGACAATGCATTCCATACACCTGCCACTCTCCATGTAAAAAAAAAAAAAAAAAAAATTGATAAAATTATTTACTAAAATTACAATTTTCATCAAAAATAGAATTATATAATTAAATATTCAAATCCAAAATAATTATCAAAATAACCAACATAATTGATTTATTTCAATTTAAAAGAAATGCATATACTCTTCCAGTGTAAGAGTATGTACATTCTTCTAGTGTCAGTTACACTAGAATGTAGTTCTAATGTATCGACATCAGAATTGTATATAGTTATTTGTACTCTCATAATAATGTTACTATTGCTTCATCTTTAGTTGCAGTTCTTGACATCAGAAGAATATATATATATATATATATATATATTCTTCTGATGTCAGAGACATAGGAAAAGGGGAAGCAACAGTAACATTATTTATGAGAGTACAAATAACTATATATGATGTAAAACTATATAAAAAAATATATATATATATATAAAAAATTATAAAAATGGGAAAAAATATTTAGCCTGCCCACAATACAAATGTATTATGGGTTTACAAATAACCTTTTGTAAGTGAGAACCACATAAAAAAAAAAAAAGATAGAATACATTAAATGAGAATTGCAACACAATACAATAAGCTACAGTCTGAAAGATTACAAAACTAACTCTGACAAGGATTTATATGCATTAAGTGAGCATACTAATTACTGAACTTTAACATGAAGAATCAGCAAGTTAGTCTTGCAAATATATTGAAGTAAATTTTTATTTACAAAACCAACTTGCTTAGAATCAACCCATATATTATGGAAAAGTGAAAGAGAAATGACAATGCCCTCAACAAGACTGTTTAATTTTAAACCTTAGCACTAGCAAAATACCAAGAGAGCAGAAAGAGAGCAAAATAGTTCCATTACATAAAGCAAGTGCCACACTGAAATTTCAATTATAGTCCAATTAATATCTCAGGAGTAGTGGTTAAGGTATTGGAAACATGGGTTAAGGGCAGATTTCAGGAACGGGTGGTGGTATGAATATGATGCTATGGTATGAATATGATGGGTTTTGTAAGGCTTTGTAAAGTGAAGATCTTGTCTTAGTGATTAATTCACTTTTTATAAATGAATTGGATAAAAGAAATGGATACACCATGATAATGCTGGGTTTTTCAAAAGCACTTCACAGGATACTGCATGGAGTCCTATTATGCAAGTTGGAGCAAATGGGAATGGACATGTATAAGAGAGTGGCTGATAGACAGATATCAGTGGGTAGTATATGGTATAGGTGAATCAAAGAGAAGGTAGGTGTGACACGGCTGTGTATTGGTGCTGCTGCTGCTGTTCAATTTGTACATCAACAATATATCAATAAACTTATGATGACCTTATGTGTTTATGCCAAGGAGAGATTAGAATCCTCAAGATCCACCATGAACAATGTCCTGAATTCTGATATCTTCTAGCTATATTTCAATGGGGTAAGAACAACATTGTAGACTTCAGTGACACAAAACTCAGTACTGTCTAATCTCTTACAAGAAAGATCTCATGCCCATCTCCCTAACTTTTGATAATACCCAGATATCCAAACACAATCAGATTTCCCTTCTTGGGCTGACCTATACCTCCAACCATTCCTGGCACAAACACATCTCACAGTCATAGCTTCTGCAGCAACCAAAAAACTCTGTGAACTTTTCTGCTCAAGACACTACTTCTCATCTCTACAGTTGCTAACTCTATACAAATCCCAAATTTGCCCAACCACAGAATATTGCTCACACATTTAGCATGATTCAACAAAATCCTCTGTAAGCCTGCTCAATGTTATCTAGTAAGGAGAAATCCAGTTAATTAATGATCTCTCTCTCTCTCACACAGATCCACTTCAATTCCTTTTTCATAGACATTCAGTTTCTGTCCTATGCCTGTTCAAAATACTTTCATTGACAGTGCAGCTGAATTGGCCACTATCATTTCTCGCTTTCCTTCAGAACCATAAGAATAAGAGCTACTACTAACCAACACCCGTTTCCAGTCCTGTTCCAAACTCGTTGAACCAACTTCTCCGATTCCTTTTTCATTTCATCTATCTCTTCTCTGTGGAACATTCCTGCTCACTCTGCCTTACCAAACTACACACTGCTACACACACACACACAGCACTGATTTGCTATAGGTTAGGTCTCGCAACCTTTAATGCGTGGGTCAGATATGTATTCGTATATTAAAAAAAAATTATATATATATACAAGTAGTCCGCAACCAGTCATTATCAATATACAGTGCAGTTTCAAGCCATACTAATATGCTCCTGTTAATTCTTCCTGCTACCTCCATCCTGTGGAACAGACTACCAGCATTAATTTTTCAGCAACTATGATCTAAAAGCATTTGAAAACATCATAAAAAAAGTATGGATATTATTTCAGGGAAAAAATCCATGTTACTCCTCTTAAGAAACTATTATATTTATGGCTATTTGCCTGCTTCTGTTTAGGAGTGCCCCAGTTTAAATGCCATTGGCTCTTTTCTCACGGATTCTTAGGGCATTGTAGATGTATATTTATCAATAAATATATGTTGCATAGAGGACAAGAAATTTGCACATACTTTTTCTGGGTGTTGGCTCTTCTTCTTTTGCATTGTCCAAACTACTGTGTGTGTGGGGAGGGGGGGGGGGGTGGCAAGTGGGAGAATTGAAATAACAAATGGAAAAAAACCCGGGTTTTTTTGGATAACATATATATACATATATATTATAACAGATGGGCGGAGCATTTTTAATATATTTATATGAGGTGGGAAAGGGTGAAAGGGGTTGAAAAAAAACAACTGATTTTTGGAGGGAGGAGAAAGGGGGTTGACGGGGTGCGGTCCGTTTCGACTATTCGTGGTCGTCGTCTGAACACATGGAGGAAGTGGATGCTATGTCAGGTCAGGTAAGTGCTTCTGCTTTTGAAGTGTTTGTGTTATCGCCTATTGGTCGGGGTTGTGACCTCAATTTTATGTTGTGTAGCTTCCAAACCTCGGAGATTATGTAGGGCCTGTGTACGTTGATAGAGCTCGCGTCATACTTTATGGCTATTGTTTCCGATATTCTAAGCATTGTTTCATTGTCTTGTCTGTCTACTATGATGGCCTTGTCGATCTGCGGGGTATGTTTTTGTTCAAGGGCATGGACAGCTATTTCCGTTTTTCCTGTGCTTTGTATTCGATTTTTCTTTGTGATGTGTGGTGTGTGTACGATGTCTAAAGTTCTGGGGATATCCACGTTGGTGTATAAAGAGGCTGCATGAAATGAAGTGAGGATGTCATCTTGGGATAGGGTTAGGTTTTTTATTCTGTGCATTGGAAATCCTACACACATCACCACCTTAAAAGCGTCCCTAAACAGTTACAGCAACAGACTAAAATTCACCATAGAAACCAAACAGAACAAATCCATCAATTTCTTAAACTTGACACTAACCAAAACACACAACAAAATAGCCACGAAAATATACCACAAACCCTCACATATCGGAAACTACCTCCATTTCCACTCATACCATCCATATTCCATTAAAAAATCTGTCATCTTATCACAATTCATAAATGCGTACAAATTTTCAACCAATCAGAGTAATCTAAACGCAGAAATAAAAAAACTAACACAGATCTTCGAAAATCGCAACTATCCTACACAACTAATAAATTACGCAAACAAGACTGCCAAAAACCGCCAAAACAACCCAAGTACCAAAATAAACTTCCCTACACAAAAAATTCTCAAACTACCATACACCCAAAACACATACAAAGCCTACAAATACATCTTCAAACATACTGACTACAAACTGGTATTCACCACAAACCAAAAATTGGCAAATCTCCTAAAACCCACTAAATCTCAGACACAAAAAGAAATATTTGAACACCACAACGTAGTCTATAAATTTCCCTGCCAAAAAGACTGTGATATCACCTACACAGGTTCCACCATCAGGTCTTTATGGGCAAGACTACAAGAACACTTCTGCCATTGTAACATCCCTATTCCAGAACATTTAAATCTATGTGGCAAGTAAGATGAAGAATGACTTCGGAAGAATAACCTTAGTGGGTGCTGATGGTATTGAGGTGACAAAATCAGATGTAATAGTCGAGTTACTGAATGATCACTTTTCAAAAGTCTATCACCCAAGTGAGGATATCTCAATACCTATAGCAATACCTAATGTTAGAATTGAAGCTAAAGAATCAGAGGTATTAAATATATTGCAAAACTTAAATGCAAACACTGCGGTAGGCTTAGATGGAATATCAGCTCGGGTGTTGCGTGAATGTGCAAATGAATTGTCAACCCCTCTTACCTGGATATTTAATTTAAGTTTGAACTCTGGTATGGTCCCTAGGGAGTGGAAGTTAGGCAAAGTGGTTCCTTTGCATAAGGGTGGCTCTAAAACTGCGGTATTGAATTACAGACCAATCACCATCTCAGGAGTAGTGGTAAAAGTATTGGAAAAGTTGGTTAAAGACAAAATTCAAGAATGGGTGGATCAGGATATGATACTCTATAGAGGCCAACATGGTTTTGTTAAAGGTAGATCCTGCCTTAGCAATCTATTAACTATTCATAATAGAATAACATCTGAGTTGGACAAAGGAACTGGCTACACAGTGGTACTTCTGGATTTTGCTAAGGCTTTTGACAGGATACCCCATAGAACACTGTTAAGCAAATTGGAGCAGATGGGAATGGATATTAAATTGGTGATATGGATAGGAGAATGGCTCAGGGAGAGATACTATAAGGTGGTGTATGGAGGAGCCGAGTCCAGAATGAGGCAGGTGACCAGTGGTGTGCCTCAGGGCTCTGTGCTTGGGCCAATGTTGTTTAATTTGTATATAAATGATATAGGAAATGGCTTAAAGGGAGATATTCAGTTGTTTGCTGATGATGCAAAGTTGTGTAGTGCAATAAAAAATCAAGCTGATGTTGAAAGTTTGCAGGAGGATTTAAATAAGCTGGTAAAATGGGCAAAAGAAAATGGATGTCAGTTCAATGTGGAAAAGTGTAAAGTCATGCATTTTGGGATTAAAAGATTAACAGCTGTGTACTACATCGATGGAAAGGTACTCCAAGAGATTGATGAGGCTAGGGACTTAGGGATATTGGTAGATAGGGAGATGAAGTTCAGAGGACACATTGCTAAGGTGTCCAAGATTGCACATAGGATTACTTGGTTGTTGAGGAACACACTGACATCCAGAGATAAAGAGGTTATTATTCCCCTTTATAAAGCATTGATACTTCCACATTTGGATTACTGTGCTCAGGTCTGGTCACCTGGATTCCTTGGAGATGAGGAGGCTGTGGAGAGGGTTCAGAGAAGAGTGACCAAGTTGGTGAGTGATATAAAAAATGCTCCCTACATTGATAGATTGAGAGCTTGTGGATTGCAGAGATTGGTTGATAGGCGAAGAAGAGGGGATATGATAGAAACATTCAAATTACTAAAAGGTTTTTATAGGATTGATGCAGGGGAAATGTTTCAGCTGTGTGATAGTGATGGAAGAACAAGAGGTCATCTCTGGAAATTAAAGAAGAGTGTGGTTAACAAAGGTGTCAGAACAAGGTTTTTTGCCTGGAGGGTGGTGAATGAGTGGAATTCATTGCCTGACTTAGTTGTGAGCTCTTCGTCTGTAAATGAATTCAAGAAGAGATATGACAGATATTGTTTTGCTAGTTTGGGTCTCCCGCAATGAGTCTACTGACTCCATGGAGATACCCGTAATAATAATAATAAATAATAAAAAATGCAACATCAAAAAGAAAAATCGAATACAAAGCACAGTTAAAACGGAAATAGCTGTCCACGCCCTTGAACAAAAACATACCCCGCAGATCGACAAGGCCATCATAGTAGACAGACAAGACAATGAAACAATGCTTAAAATATCGGAAACAATAGCCATAAAGTGTGACGCGAGCTCTATCAACGTACACAGGCCCTACATAATCTCCGAGGTTTGGAAGCTACACAACATAAAATTGAGGTCACAACCCCGACCAATAGGCGATAACACAAACACTTCAAAAGCAGAAGCACTTACCTGACCTGACATAGCATCCACTTCCTCCATGTGTTCAGACGACGACCACAAATAGTCGAAACGGACCGCACCCCGTCAACCCCCTTCCTCCTCCCTCCAAAAATCAGTTGCTGTTTTCAACCCCTTTCACCCTTTCCCATCTCATATAAATATATTAAAAATGCTCCACCCATCCCTTATAATATATATGTATATATATGTTATTCATAAAAACCCTGGTTTTTTCCATTTGTTATTTCAATTCTCCCACTTGCAACCCCCCCCCCCCCCACACACACACAGTAGTTTGGACAATGCAAAAGAAGAGAGCCACAACACCCAGAAAAAGGTATGTGCAAATTTCTTGTCCTCTATGCAACATATATTTATTGATAAATATACATAAGAATCCGTGAGAAAAGAGCCAACGGCATTTAAACTGGGGCACTCCTAAACAGAAGCAGGCAAATAGCCGTAAATATAATAAATCATAAAGAAATTCCAACAGTTTGCTATAACCCTTGCCCACCCAGAGTAATGATGATTCAACTTTTTTGTGGGTAGGACTGCCATTTTAAAAATACATAAAAAAAACTCAAACAGATATTTTTCATATTTAAAATATACATAAGATGCAGAAGAACCTATAGCCAATGCTATGTGTGAGGCACACAAGTGAGGATTGAAATATATATATATATATATATATATATATATATACAGGGTGTTCGGGATAAATTTGACATATTTATAATTAATTATATTTTCCCGTAAGTTACATGTATTAACACACACTTCTCTTCATTTAAAAGTTTGGACCCTTCTTCATTCATATACAAGATGTCAGAAAGGATGGATAGCTGGAACCCACCTGAATCATGGAAGAGAATAACTTGTATCATGATGATTCGTGCCCGCCATCAAAATAAGGATATTACGACTGCTGCCCAATGCTCCCTGAATACAGTAAAAACAATCAGGCATGAACTAGAGACTTGCAATGGTGACTACGAGGATGTAGCAAGAAGAAAGATCCCTAGCAGACGATCTGATTGCGTTCGTACAGCAGAATTCCTCGCAAATCTGCAGGAACAGGTGTTGAAGAACCCTGGCATTGGAATTCGGGCTTTGTTCGTGGAGTTGCTAACTGTAGTCAAGCCCTGGATAACAAGGGTAGCCAATGGTAGGCCGTATGTATGGCAGCAGGATTCGGCCCCTTGCCACACCTCTGGGAAAAGTCAAAAATGGTTGTCTGAAAATTTCTACGACTTCACCAGTCCAAATGTTTGGCCTCCAAACTCCCCAGACCTTAACCCCATGGATTATTTTGTATGGGGCGCAGTTGAAAACGACACCAATCGCACTTCCAGTAATACAAAAGCCCAGTTAATGGATAAAATTAAAACAGTTTTTGCGGCCCTTCCCAGGGAGACTGTAGCATCAGCTTGTTTGAGGTTCCGAAGCAGAATTGAAGCTGTGATCGATGCTAATGGTGGTTATTTTGAGTAAATCTTGTTGATAGTATTGTAATTAACTCTGCCTGTAATGTTTTTTTGTCAATTCATTAAATTTAATAGATACAAAGAAGATTTTCTTTTTCCTTACGAAACTGTCAAATTTATCCCGAACACCCTGTATATTGACATTTTTCATGAATAGTTGGAGGTTACAGTTTTTGTATTATGTTATTGGGAAACACTTTATGAAGAAGGCTGTTCCAGAGGACAAAATAAATCTCCCTCGATGAGTCCTTGGAGGTTTCACATAATAATAATAATAATAAATGAGAAGCAGGAGAAGAAGGTTTGATGCATTTTCAATTGTACTGAAAATGGATACTGGTTAACTGCTGCTCTTGTTTTAACATGCTAAATAGAATGCAGAGGAATAGTGGTTGTCGATTCAGAAGCGGTGACCATAGAAATGCCGTAGAAGAAACACAAAGCTGAAACTGTGCATCTGTGAGATAGCGGTTGGAGCGAGTCTGTGAAGGAGAGATCACGTATGAGCCAAATTGCTCCTCTCCAGACAGCATCAAGTATTTTTATGAAGATATGGGATTTGTATACAGTAAGTAATTGGGTGGGTGGATGAAAAAACAGCATCCTGGAGTAGAAAAGAGAGCTTAGTTTGTTAGTGGAAGAGGAAGCTAGTGATGCGGTTATGCCAAGAGAGGCCGGAGAGATATCTGATCTTGTCTTGTGATTTGTGTATTATTTGAGGTAAGGGAAGGTGAGCTGAGATCCTAATTGTGAGAGAAAATGCAAGACTGCATTTTGGTGGTGCTGAAGGTGACCAGATTATTCTTCCTTCATTGAAGAATGGTATAGAATTCAATCATTAAGGCATTGGCTGCAGATGACTGTGAAGCTTGGGATGTCTGAGTGCTAAATGGTTTGTTGAAAGAGTAGAATGAATAAGTGTATTATTATTATTATTATGTGACATCTCCAGGGAGGTCAAAGACTCATCGAGGGAGAGTGTGCCAACAACATTGAACGACTGAACCCCTTCCAACTACTAATGTGCTCAAACTTGTTTAACTTTTTGCGTGAGCCATTAGTAGCAGAGGCTCTACCAATCAACCAACCTTTGCTGATTATCATCAGCAAAGTTGTGGATAGGGAGATTAGTGATGATTGAAAGTAGGTTATTTATGTATATGAGGAAGAGGTTAGTGATAGAACAGAGGACCTCAGGAACTCCTGCATTGGCAGCAAAGTCAAAAGAGAGAAAGAGTGCCATCCACCATGACATGTGGTGAATGACCAGAGAAAAAGTTTACTATCCAATTACAGAGGGTCAGAGGCAGACTGAAGGAGGGGAATTTGTTTAAGAGGCGCCTCACTGCTAAACATGATGAAAGTTCTGGAAATGCAAAGAATAACAGCACATACTTCTCCAAACCTTTCCATGGCAAGTGTCCAGTGTTAGACAATGTAGGCTAAGAGGTCAGTTATGGATCTAGATTGGTGGAATCCATACTGATGTTCGCTGGTTAACTGGTGGGCCTCTAGGTAGTGGAAAAGTTGACAGTTGATGAATTTCTTCATTATTCTGAAGTGGACTGAGGTGATAGTTGGATGGCAGACTTATCTCCTTTTTTTTTTTTTTTTTTTTTGGAATAGGTTGGATATATGCTTGCTTACATGCATATGAATAAGTGCCAACTGTATGGGAGATTGTAGAGACAATAAAAGTCAGATGATAGCACTGGAGCACAACATTTGAGCACCACTAGAGAGAGAGAGAGAGAGATGCCATCAAGACTAGAATGTTTTAGTGTATTCTTCTACTGTCTTTTTGATGAAAAACCACAGGCAGCAGATTGACAGTGGAATTTCTGCAAATTTTCCTGTAATGCTTATAGTTAATGTTCTGAACAAAAATCTTGTTCAGAACATTAACTGGGCAGTTTACCTGTTACTGTCTGGGGAGTATACCCTTGATTCAGATTTTTTAAAAATTTTTTTTAATTTATTTATAAAGTCCTCAGCATAACTGGTGCACACAATAAACCTAAAGAGTGTTGTTTTTTCCAGTTATAAAACCTCAAAAGAAATCTACTAAATTCCTGGTACTGGCTAAACCATACAAGATCATCTGTTATGGTTATCCCAATATTTATCCTGAAATGTGAAGAAAGTTTGCAATGATCGAAAAACCTAACTGTGTCTAGCAGATAAAGTTTTTTGAAGGTCCAAGTGTCATCCAGGGACATTGGTGAACAGACTAACAACATCAAAACTAGCTAGGATGTCTGAAAGTTTCATATTTAAATCTTTTACCCTCTCAACAAAATGGAAGATATTTTTCACATATGATTCTGTCTTTCCTATATTATTATTATTATTATGTGACACCTCCAGGGAGTCCAAAGACTCATCGAGAGAGGGCATCTACTCTACAACTCTCTGTCTCCACAAACTACAATTTACTGCAACTACACCAACGCCATCTACTGCCCACTACTAGCATTTTCACAGACAATCACAGACATCCATGCTCATGGCAGGATTCAAACCCGCAGTCTTTTGGCTGGAGAGCAGATATGCCAACCACTCAGCCAATCAGGCTAGCAACTAGGCAATATGTGAAGTTAATAGGTTTCACAGATACTTCGCTATACTTGAGGTCAGGAAATCTCTCCCATCTACAATAGGACATGACTGAATATCCTGTTTGTGGATTTTTGGTGCTCCATAAATTCTTGGTACTAAAGGATGTTTCAATGTTAAAGATTTTTTTTAATTCTTCTGGCCAATTGCGTAACTTTTTGATTATGTCAGTTTTATTATGCATGTGCTACATGGGACCCCCAGTCTAAGCCTGCATAGGTATTGGAATCTTATAGCAGGCTGTTCATTTTTCTTATATTGATCTGCTAATCGTTTCATTACACAGAGAAAGGAAATGCAGCGGTGGTGATGAACACAGACAAATACATAACAAATTCATTGAGTGTAGATGTTAAAGGGTTAAGGTAGGATCTCGCACCAGAGTGCTTCAAATGTTGTGGAGGGTATATAAAGAGAAAGGTGACCAGCAAGGCAAGGGTAGCAAAATTAGATTACGAGAAGAATCTAGCTGAGTAGGCCAAAGGAAATCCCAAAGAGTTATTTCATTATGTGGCAAGCACAAGGATGAATGATGGTAGTATAAATCAGGTAGCAAAAGATTTAAGAACATTGTCAGATATCTGCTGACTCATTTTGACAATTATGAGTTAAGTAGACGAGCGATGATAATGAATGATATGATTGCAAGAATGTCCAAAAAAAGAGGTCTGGAATTTGTTGATGTCTGGAGTGTGTTTGAAGGCAAAAGACAGCTGTATGCAAGAAATGCATTGCATCTGAACATGGAAGGTCATAAGTGATTGAAGAAGTTACTATTTTCTGAACAAGTTGAAGTAATTGGGCAGGGAAAACTAAAACTGAAAACGTTGAGTGTAAGAGGGAGAAACTTACGCAGTGATTGTATATTTGCTGATCCTTATTGGCGGAATAAATTGCAGAATAGAGGGGATAAAAATCGGCATGGGACTACTGAAATTAGTGATATGTATATCAGTTCTAAAGCTGGTACAAGAATTTTTGTATACAAATGCAAGAAGCATTTGGAATAAGAGGGAAGAATTTTTGGCATTAGTCAGTGCAATCTTACCAAAAGTTGTAGGCATTAGCGAAACTTGCTGTTAGCAGAAGATGTGATCACTGGAATTGAATGTGATGGGTACAGTATTTTCAGGGAGGATAGAGAAGATAGAACTGGGGGAGGAGTACTGTTGATGATAGCTGATGAGTTGCAGCCAAAGAAAGTAGTATATCAAGATGATAGACATGTGAATGATAGTCCATTTGAGGAGGCTTGGTGTGAAATAGTGACCAACGCAACCAAATATACAGCTGGTTGCTGCTATAGGCCAGGGGTTATAGTGGGTGATATTGAATTCATGATTCATCAAATTAGTGCAGGGTTAGTGATTATTATGGGGGATTTTAATTATGGTGATATCAATTGGAAGGAGGAAATATCACGTGGCAAAAAAGTAAATGGAATTCATACATCTTCTACAAGATAATTACTTGAAACAGCATATAATTGAAGGGACACGTGATGTGGGAGTGTTGGAGACCTGGTCATTGGTTCAGAGGATCTATGCATAAGTAAGGTGTCATCGTTACCTCCAATTGTTGAGAGCGATCATGGTATTGACTTGGGAGGTTGCAAAATTTGTGGATTTCTCCCTTAAGAAGGGGTATATATGGAACTACAGGTTAGATAATTATAACAAGCTTCAGAGTGAGCTTGCAGCAGTCCCATGGCAGAATATATTGCAGGGGAAAGATGTTAGCAGTGCCTGGGATAAAATCAGCAGGTATCTGAGGAAGGCAATATCAGATTGTGTCCCCAGGGTCAGGAAGACAGACAAGGTAGGCGCTAGATAGATGAGTAGTAGTATCAAGCTTGATCTGCAAAAAAAAAAGAAAATGTTATGGAGAATTTACAAAGAGAAAGGGGGATCAGTACATCCATGACCAGTACAAGGCTCAAGCTAAGAAGGTTACCAACATAGTTGAGTGTATGAATGTGTGTAATATGCCCGAGCAAGTAAGAAGGACAACAAATCAGAATGGGATAGTTAGTATAAGGCATCAAAATAGCGATGGGACAAATGGAGTTCTGCAATTCATGTATACTAATGCCAGAAGTATTAGGAACAAGAAGGAAGAATTTTTGGCCTTGGTTGGCACTTCCAGGCCACAGGTTATTGGCATTGGTGAAAAATTACTGAAAGAAGATGATATAGCTAGTGGGATTGAATGTGAGGGGTATGGTGTGTTCAGGAGTGACAGGAAGAATAAAATGGGTAGAGGTGTGTAATTGATGATAGCTGATGAGCTGCAGCCAAGGAGAATAGAAGTTGTATTGAAGGATAGTGAAAAGAGCTCACTTGAAGCTATTTGGTGTGAGATTGAGATTAATGTAACAAAATGTACAGTTGGGTGCTGCTATAGACCAGGTGATGGAACAGATGATGGAGACAGTATGCATAGACAAATTGATGAAATGAGTGGAAGGAGGGTAATTATTATGGGAGATTTCAATTATGGTAACATTGATTGGAAGGAGGAGAGGACACATGGGGGGAAGGAATTGGATTTTATGCGGTTATTAAGGGATAACTATCTGCAACAGCATGTAATGGAAAATACTAGAGGTCAGAGAGTGCTTGACCTATTAATTGCATCTGAGAATTTGGCTGTAACAAATATGACCACATTGTCGCCTATTGATGAGAGTGATCATAGGGTTTTGACTTGGGAGGTGGCTAAAGGTGTGGAATTTACAATTAAGACAGAGTACATGTAGAATTATCAGGTTGGTAAGTATGACAAGCTTAGGAGTTTGGTTGGTTCAGTGCCACGGCATGTAAAACTGCAAGGGCTGGATGTTGATAGCGCATGGGAGGCAGTTAAGAAGTGTTTGCAGGAGGCAATGGCTGACTGTATACCTAGAGTCCGAATAATAAATCAGGTAGGGGTTAAATGGATGAATAACACCATTAAGCTTGAGTTGCAAAAAAAGAAACAACTGTGGAGTTATTTAAGGAGAAAGGTAACCAGCAGGCACATGAACGGTATAAAGCGCAGGCCAGAAGGGTAACGAGTGTGGTAAGAAAAGCAAAAGCGGATTATGAAAGAACATTAGCCATGCAGGCTAAAGAGAATCCCAAACAGTTTTTTTGATATGTTGCAAGTAAAAGAAAAAATGTATATGGCAGAATGATTTTAAAGAATGCCAATGGTAGGGAGGTAACCGAATCAGTTGATATAGTGGAATTACTGAGCGAGCACTTTGCAAGAGTATATTATCCAGGTGGTGACATTGCAGGAATGAATGAACCAATAGCTTACACGGGAATTGTGGTGAATGAAGTGGAGGTGAATAGTCTATTACAAACCTCAATGTCAATACATCTGTGGGATTGGATGGTATACCAGCTCGTGTCGTATGTGAAGCGGCTAAAGAATTGTCAGTGTCCTTGACCATTTTGTTTAATTTGAGTCTCGGGTCTGGGTTAGTCCCGAGGGAGTGGAAAGAGAGGAAAATAGTTCCACTGCATATAGGAGGTTCAAAGACTGCTGTTATAAATTACCGACCGATCAGCATATCAGAAATCGTTGTCAAGGTCTTGGAGAAAATAGTCAAGAGGAAAATACAGGATTGGATAGATGAAAATGGGATACTGTATGGGGGACAACATGGTTTTGTGAAGGGTAGATCATGCCTCAGTAACTTACTCACGTTTTATAACAGTGACGGCTGAACTGGAAAAAGGTAATGGGTTTACAGTGATTCTACTGGACCTTACAAAGGCCTTTGACAGGATACCACATGGAATTCTAATCAGTAAACTGCAGCATATGGGGATGGATATAGGGTTGGTGAGATGGATAGGACGGTGGTTGATGGAGAGATATCAGAGAGTGGTTTATTCGGGAGTAGAGTCCAAAAGACGGCCTGTGACTAGTGGGGTGCTGCAGGGTTCTGTTCTTGGACCACTACTGTTCAATTTGTTCATTAATGATATAGGAAAGGATCTAAGAGGAAGTGTTCATTTGTTTGCTGATGATGCAAAGTTGGGTAGAGCAATAGTGAGTGCACAGGATGTCAAAATTTTGCAGGATGATTTGGATAGTTTGGAGGACTGGCCTAAGGAGAATGGATGTCGATTTAATGTGGCAAAGTGTAAGGTTATACATTTTGGGATGAAAAGATTAGCAGCAGTATATCATATTGGTGGAACTGTACTCCAGGAGATTGACGAGGCCAGCGATTTGGGAGTGTTGGTGGATAGGAGTTGAAGTTTAGGGGGGCACATCGTAAAAGTGGCAAAATCAGATCATCAAATCACTTGGTTGCTGAAAAATACTTTAACAAGAAGAGACAAACAGGTTATTGTTCCTCTGTATCAAGCCTTGATAAAACCCCATCTAGACTACTGTGTCCAGATATGAGCACCAGGGTTTCTTCTTGATGGGGAGAAGGTGGAGAGGATCCAGAGATGAGTGACCAAGATGATAGCAGGTCTATGGAATGAACATTATGAGAACAGGTTGAAGATTTATGGGTTATAGAAATTGGTTGATAGGCAGAAAAGGGTGATATGATTGATACATTCAAATTACTAAAGGGTTTCTATAAGATTAATTCAGAAGATATTTTTGAGAATAGGACTGGTGGTGGGAGGACTAGGGGCCGTACATGGAAGCTGGGCAAGAGTGTGGTTAGCAAGGGTGTTAGAGCTAGATTTTTTACTTGGAGAATGGTGAATGAGTGGAATAAGCTGCCAGAGTCTGTTGTGGGTGCCATGACTGTGAATGAGTTCAAGGCGAGGTATGATAGATACTGTGTGAATGTCGAATAGTTGTTCTTGACATGATGTTAGGGCCTCCCTTGATGAGTCTGTCGACTCCTTGGAGTTGCCCGTAATAATAATAATAATAGCAAGAAAAGCTAAATCAGATTATGAGAAGACCTTAGTTTAGGAGATTAAGGATAATCCCAAAGAGTTCTTCCGCTATGCGGCAAGTAAAAGGAAGAATGACTTCGGAAAGATAACTTTAGTGGATGCTGATGGTATTGAGGTGACAAATTCAGATGTAACAGTAGAGTTACTAAGTGATCACTTTTCAAAAGTCTATCACCCAAGTGAGGATATCTCTGTGCCTGTAGCAATAGCTAATGTGAGAATTGAAGTTAAGAAATCAGAGGTACTTAGTATATTGCAAAATTTAAATACAAACACTGCTGTAGGTTTAGATGAAATACAGCTCGGGTGTTGCATGAATGTGCAAAGGAATTGTTAACGCCTCCTACTTGGTTATTTAACTTAAGTTTGAACTCTGGTATGGTCCCTAGGGACTGGAAGGAAGGCAAAGTAGTTCCTTTGTGCAAAGCTGGCTCTAAAACTGCAGTAGTTAATTACAGACCAATCACCATCTCGGGAGTGGTGGTAAAAGTATTGGAAAAGTTGGTTAAAGACAAAATTTAAGAATGGGTGGATCAGGATATGATACTCTATAGGGGCCAACATGGTTTTGTTAAAGGTCGATCCTGCCTTAGCAATTTATTAGCTTTTTATAATAGAATGCGATCTGAGTTGGACAAAGGAAATGGCTACACAGTGGTACTTCTGGATTTTGCTAAGGCTTTTGACAGGATACCCCATGGAATACTGTTGCGCAAATTGGAGCAGATGGGGATGGATACTAAACTGGTGATATGGATAGGAGAATGGCTCAGGGAGAGATACCAGAAGGCAGTGTATGGAGGAGCAGAGTCCAGGATGAGGCAGGTGACTAGTGGTGTGCCTCAGGGCTTTGTGCTTGGGCCATTGTTGTTTAATTTGTACATAAATGATATAGGAAATGGCTTAAAAGTTATTGAAGAACACACTGACATCCAGAGATAAAGAGTTATTATTCCCCTTTATAAAGCGTTGATACTTCCACATTTGGATTACCATGCTCGGATCTGGTCACTTGGATTCCTTGGAGATGAGGAGGTTGTGGAAAGGGTTCAGAGGAGAGTGACTAAGTTGGTGAGTGATGTAAAAAATGCTCCCCACACTGATAGATTGAGAGCTTGTGGATTGCAAAGTTTGGTTGATAGGAGGAGAAGGGGAGATATGACAGAAATATTTAAATTACTAAAAGGTTTTTGTAAGATTGATGCAGGGGAAATGTTTCAGCTGTGTGAAAGTGATGGAAGAGAACATGAGGTCATCCCTGGAAATTAAGGAAAAGTGTGGTTAACAAGGGTGTGAGAACGAGATTTTTTTTTTCCTGGAGAGTGGTGAATGAGTGGAATGCATTGCCTGACTCAGTTGTGAGTTCTTCATCTGTAAATGAATTCAAGAAGAGATATGATAGATATTGTTTTGATAGTTTGGGTCTCCTGCGATGAGTCTACTGACTCCATGGAGATAGATACCCATAATAATAATGATGATGATGACTATAGAAGATTAACCTTAATGAGTGATGATGATCATGAGGAGACAGAAGCGGATAATATAATTGAGTTACTGAGTGGTCATTTTGCAAGGGTATATCATCCTTGTGGTTACTGATTTAACATATGTAACAGACACTAATGTGGGAACAGAGGTAGATCAATTGGAAGTACTGAGGATATTGTAAAATCTCGATATAAATACAACTGTGGGATTAGAGGTGATATCAGCTAGGGTTTTGTGAGAATATGCAAGGGAACTGGCAATGCCTTTGACTTGGCTCTTTAAGTATCAGCTCTGGTAGAATTCCAAGGTAGTGAAAAGAGGGCAAAATAATTTCCTTGCATTAAGAGAGGCTGCAAAACTGCAGTACTAAATTATAGACCAATCAGTATTTCAGGTGTGGTGGTAAAAGTACTAGAAAAACTGGTCAAAAAGAGAAGTTGTTATTCCTCTTTATAAAGCTTTCATATGCCCACATCTGGATTACTGTGCTCAAGTTTCTCTGGATTTCTTGGTGATGAGGAAGCAGTGTAGAGGATTCAGAGATAAGTGACCAAGATGGTGAGTGTTCTGCGGAATGTTTCCTATGAGCATAGATTGAAGGTGTGTGGATTGCAGAAGTTGGTTGATAGGAGAAAAAGAGGGGATACGAAAGAAACGTTTAAGTTGCTTAAAGGGTTTTATAGGAGATGCAAGGGAAATGTTTCAGCACTTGGCTAGAGGGACCAGAACAAGAGGTCATCTCTGGAAAATGAATAAAGGTATGGTTAGTAAGGGTGTGAGGACTAGATTTTTTTTTGCTTGGAGAGTTGTGAATGAGTGGAATGGGTTGCCAGAGTCAGTTGTGAGTGCTTTGTCTGTTAATGGGTTCAAGGAGAGGTATAATAGATTGCATGTATATATAGGGTCTTCGGACTCCATAGAGATGACTGTATAATAATAATAATAATTTACTGGCATCTGTGCAGTATGGTATATGTGTGGGGAGGGGGGGAAGTTAATCAATACAAACAGTCAATTTCATTCCATTCTTCTGAAAGACTATGCCATTATTTTTATGTATTTTTATGATATTTGTCTGTAATGAATTTATTTATATTCATGCCTATTATTTTCCTTCTTAACTGTGCCCAGTCATATGCAAGTGACAGATGCGTCATTAATGTAAGATGACATATAATTCATCACACCTTTAGTAATTTAAATATACCACCCAAATATAAAATTTCACTTAATTATTGTTATTTATATAACTTGAAACTAACAGATTATCTTCTCTACATAGTTTTCATTCAAATAGTAAGCAGATTACAACTTGTTGTATGTCCACTAATGTGCGAACACAAAACTCAAAACAATTCATCACTTGCTTACCAATGCAAACAAAAAGCATGAAACAATTTGTTATGTGACTACTGATATACAAGCAGAAAGCATGAAATAAGTTGTCATGTGCCTACCAGCATACAACCAGAATTGTGTCACACTCCAGGAGCAAGTGCAATATGAAAGTAGTATGGTGCTTAGCATGAATGTATTAACCAAATAAGCAACAGCATGAAAAAATATTCCAAAACAGAAAATGCAAAATAAGTATTACACCTATTAAAAGATATGATATTTACCTTCAGAATGGATTTCCTGAGCAGTTAAAATAGATGGAGTAGAAACAGATTTCTGAAGAGGGGTGCGAGGGGCTAAGAGCCATTGGTCATCTGCTGAAGATATGCATATATTCAAGGAACATGGTTTATGCTTTTTCTTCTTATCTTCATTCTGCTAAATATTTATACAATTCTGTATATAACATTGCTGTATTATTATGTATTCAAATTACATATAACATTATTTAACACATTACAACATTATGAGTCCCTGAACTCCTTGGAGGCATGATGTAATAATAATAATATTAATAATGTTGTTTTAAGGATACTTGCGACATAAGACTGAATGATATAATCACGTAATCACAAGAAAGATATTTATTTAACCAAATATTTCGGTCTGGAAATAGCAGACCATCGTCGGTGGTATTACAAGAACAGTTTAAAAAAAAATATACAAGCTAGAATACTAACAATAGATCGTTGAAATTAGAACATGTCGCGTGATGTTATATCACTAAGTATGAAACGAAATATTTTGAAGTAGAAACATGATTGAATTTGCTATAAAAAAAAAAAAAAAAAAAAAAAAAAAAATTAATGAGTAATCTTGATTAGGCTTTCCCAGATTTTTGATATAGATATGCAGTCATTACGATTCAGGTTGGGATGATGGAGCAAGGCCTCCACGCTTTCCTTGAACAAACGTTCGAACCTATAACGGGATCTATGTAAGAGGCGAGTTTTGGACCAAAGGATGCTGTGGTCAGTTTCAATCCCGTGTTGAGCCAAACCAGACTTTTCAGGTTTATTGTGAAGAATGGATGATTGATGTTCTTGGATTCTTTTTTCAAGAGAACGTCCAGTCTGTCCAAAGTAAGAGAGATCACAGTTGCAAGGAATTTGATAAACTCCAGGAAGAGATAAAGTTGAGCGTTTGTCTTTAGGAGAAGGAAAATGAGAAGACAATTTGTTAATAGGAGAATACGTAGCTGTTAAATCATATTTCTTCAAAATTCTTGCGATAGGTTCTGAAATACCGGAGATATAAGGAATAGGTACTCGACGTATTGAATCTTTGTTGTTTTGTGGAGGATTATAAGATGTAAGAAGACGTTGAATACTTTTTTCAGAAAAGCCATTGAGTTTCATGTGTTGCTGGATAGTAGAAAGTTCTTTCTGTAGATAATCAAAAGTAGAACAATTAGTTTTGGCTCTTTTGATGAGACATTTTATAATTCCTGTTTTTTGACATGGATGATGGGCTGATTCTTTCAGAATATAACGACCTGTGAATGTTGGTTTCCTGTATACTGTAGTTGTAAGAATATTTGAAGATGATCGGATGAGGAGAACGTCTAAAAAAGATAACTGGTTGTTTTCTTCTAATTCCATAGTAAACTTTATGCGATGATGTAAGGAATTAATACTGTTTAAAAAGGAAGATAAAGTGTTTTTACTGTGAGGCCAAATAGCAAATATGTCATCTATATATCTTACCCAAAAAGATGGTAGAGGGAAACTAGATGTGAAGAGGACTTTTTCTAAATGTTCTAAATAAAAGTTGGCTAAAGCTGGAGAAAGAGGACTTCCCATGGCTGTTCCTTCTACTTGGCTATAAAATTTGTTTTGACATATGAAATAACCAGAATGTATAACGAAATCGAATAGTTTTATAATATCTTGAGGAAAGATGTCAGCAAGTAGTTTTAAAGTTTCCTTAAGAGGTACATTGGTGTATAAAGATTCTATATTTAGAAGAAAACTTTCTCTTTTGCTTCGAGATCGCTCCACATATCAAGAAATTGATTATAATCCAACCAACAGACAACTAAAGAAATTAAATTCTCTCCTTGATGAAGTCATCAGTTTGGATAAAGACACAATTGAAAGACTTAAAACTCATTTTGCAAGACCTCCTAGATTTTATGGCCTTCCAAAAATCCATAAGATTGACTATCCTCTTCGTCCAATAGTAGATTGCATTGATTCTCCTACTTACCGTATAGCCAAATATCTAGCTAAATTACTGAAATCTTACATTGGCAACTCGAGTTCTTTTTTAAAAAACTCCTCAGATTTCTTAGAAAAATTAAAAGATGTCTCCTTACAACCTACAGATCTTATGGTTAGTTTTGATATAGAATCTTTATACACCAATGTACCTCTTAAGGAAACTTTAAAACTACTTGCTGACATCTTTCCTCAAGATATTATAAAACTATTCGATTTCGTTATACATTCTGGTTATTTCATATGTCAAAACAAATTTTATAGCCAAGTAGAAGGAACAGCCATGGGAAGTCCTCTTTCTCCAGCTTTAGCCAACTTTTATTTAGAACATTTAGAAAAAGTCCTCTTCACATCTAGTTTCCCTCTACCATCTTTTTGGGTAAGATATATAGATGACATATTTGCTATTTGGCCTCACAGTAAAAACACTTTATCTTCCTTTTTAAACAGTATTAATTCCTTACATCATCGCATAAAGTTTACTATGGAATTAGAAGAAAACAACCAGTTATCTTTTTTAGACGTTCTCCTCATCCGATCATCTTCAAATATTCTTACAACTACAGTATACAGGAAACCAACATTCACAGGTCGTTATATTCTGAAAGAATCAGCCCATCATCCATGTCAAAAAACAGGAATTATAAAATGTCTCATCAAAAGAGCCAAAACTAATTGTTCTACTTTTGATTATCTACAGAAAGAACTTTCTACTATCCAGCAACACATGAAACTCAATGGCTTTTCTGAAAAAAGTATTCAACGTCTTCTTACATCTTATAATCCTCCACAAAACAACAAAGATTCAATACGTCGAGTACCTATTCCTTATATCTCCGGTATTTCAGAACCTATCGCAAGAATTTTGAAGAAATATGATTTAACAGCTACGTATTCTCCTATTAACAAATTGTCTTCTCATTTTCCTTCTCCTAAAGATAAACGCTCAACTTTATCTCTTCCTGGAGTTTATCAAATTCCTTGCAACTGTGATCTCTCTTACTTTGGACAGACTGGACGTTCTCTTGAAAAAAGAATCCAAGAACATCAATCATCCATTCTTCACAATAAACCTGAAAAGTCTGGTTTGGCTCAACACGGGATTGAAACTGACCACAGCATCCTTTGGTCCAAAACTCGCCTCTTACATAGATCCCGTTATAGGTTCGAACGTTTGTTCAAGGAAAGCGTGGAGGCCTTGCTCCATCATCCCAACCTGAATCGTAATGACTGCATATCTATATCAAAAATCTGGGAAAGCCTAATCAAGATTACTCATTAATTTTTTTTTTTTTTTTTTTTTTTTTTTTTTTTTTTTTTTTTTATAGCAAATTCAATCATGTTTCTACTTCAAAATATTTCGTTTCATACTTAGTGATATAACATCACGCGACATGTTCTAATTTCAACGATCTATTGTTAGTATTCTAGCTTGTATATTTTTTTTAAACTGTTCTTGTAATACCACCGACGATGGTCTGCTATTTCCAGACCGAAATATTTGGTTAAATAAATATCTTTCTTGTGATTACGTGATTATATCATTCAATATTAATAATAACCACTCAAAACTATACAGATAAAGTAAAAATATATAGCATTATATAAAATATTATATTTAATAATATAAATAATATTATATTATATTATAATATATATATATATATATATATATATATATATGGCAGATGCACAAAGAATATAAGACGCAGGCCAGGAGAGTGACTAGTATGGTGAGGAAGGCAAACTGGAATATGAGAAGAGATTGACACTAAGATCCAAAGAAAATCCTAGGGAATTTTTTAGCTATGTGGCCAATAGGAGGAGAAATGATTGTGGAAGAATGACACTGCGGGATAAAAATTGGAATAGGGTGACTGATGCAGATGACATAGTGGAGTTGTTCAATGAGCACTTTATTGGAGTATTTTATCCTGGAGGAGGTTTTAATACTAGAGGGATAGGGCAGGATCAGGAATTAGAGGTGCAAGAGGAGAGTGTGCTTTGAGTACTCTGGATGTCAGTCAATTTGTGGGACTGGATGGTATTTCACCAAGAGTTTTGAGAGAATGCGCTAAGGAACTGACAGTGCCCTTGACCTGGCTTTTCAATGAAAGTCTGGCTGTGGGAAAGGTACCCAAGGAATGGAAGGAAAGTAAGATAGTGCTGTTGCACAAGGGCAGTAGTAGACTGGAAGTGTCTAATTATAGGCCAGTTTGTGTGTCATCAGTAGTTATTAAGGTCTTGGCGAAATTAGTGAGGGACTATATACAGCATTGGGCAGATGAAGGTGATGTTATCTGTGAGAATCAACATGAATTTGTTAATTGGGTGCCACATGATAAGCTAATATTTAAATTGTAGCAAATGGGTTTAAATGTCAGGTTAGTCAACTAGATTCAAGATTGACTATCTGATAGGTATCAGAGAGTTGTGTATGGTGGGGCAATATCAAGGAAGCAGAAGGTTACAAGTGGGGTTCCACAGGGCTCAGAACTGGGAGCTGTATTGTTCAACCTTTATATCAATGATATTGTCAATGGATTGCAAGGGGACATTCAGTTGTTTGCAGATGATGTGAAGCTGGGAAGGGTTATCAGCAATAGTGCAGATGTGGCAGTCCTGCAAGAGGATTTGAATAAACTAGACAGATGGGCAAATGAATGGGGGTATCGGTTTAATGTATTGAGCAAAATGTAAAGTCTTGAAGTTTGGGATCTATCGATGGGAGGCTGCATACTTGATTGAAGGAGCTGTACTGGAGGAAGTAGGGAAGACAAGAGATCTGAGGGTGATGATTGATAGAAACCTGAAATTTAGGGAGCATATTGTGAAGGTGGTGAAGGTAACCCAGAGGATTGCTGCAATACTGAGGACACTGACCTGCAGAGATAAAAGAGTTATCATTCCGTTGTATAAGACCCTGATCAGACCACACACTTTGACTATTGTTCTCAGATTTAGTCCCCAGGATTTGAAAGGGATAAATTAACTGTGGAAAGGGTACAGAGGTGGATAACAAAGATTGTTTCAGGACTGTACAATGTCAGCTATGGGGATTGGCTGAGGGAATGTGGACTGCAGAGTTTGGTAAATAAAAGAGAGGTGATATGATTGATCAAGACTTTTAAACTGTTGAGAGGCAGTTACAGGCTGGACATTGGGGAGTTCTTTTGCTTAGTGGAACAGCGGGAATGAGCGATGACAAAGGGCCATCCCTGGAAGTTACGAAGCGAAGCTGTGAGCAAGAGGGTGGTTGAACTGTGAAATGCATTGCCTGAGAGAGTACTGAGAGCAAGAACAGTCAATGAATTCAAGGAGTGGTATGATAGACTTTGTGTTTCATAAGAAGGCCCTCCCACGATGATTCTCTTGACTCCATGAAGGTCTGAATAATAATAATAATAATAAGTAATAAAATAAAAAAAAAGGTGCACTCATTTGTACTTGCTATATTTATATTACATGAAACAATAGTAAAATACAGGTATCCTTCGATTAATGAAGTTAATTAATCCCTCGATGTTACCGCGTATATCAAAATAGTGTTAATCAAATCTAATAATCAATGGTAAAAATTACAATTCGTCCATGATCAATTACTATATTAATAATTCGTTTTATATGGTACTCTTTTAGGAAAGATAAAAAATGAAGTAAATGTTTAATAAATACCTGTACCTACATTATTTACTGCAATTTTTTTTTATCAAAAGAAGCTATCAAGAGTGGTTTGAACAGTTTTAGCTTTTTTTTTTATCGGCATAAATTCTACAATAACAAGCAAAATAACTTTCCAGACCTCAGCAAACAAGCAATAAAACATAAAGAAAAAACACTGCAAATATAATACATGATGGTAGAAATTAAGTGGATATTAAATCCAACATTATTTCATAGCCGAATATAGAAACTACACGAGTTTCGTGCCAAATATATAGAAACTAAAAGTTTCGGCAGATGCAAGCACAAGCAACCTTATGGGCAACTCGTAGTAAAGGTGGAGTAAACTCCAGGTCACTTTCCTATGTATTTTCCATAATGTAAAGCACATCTCCTAGAGGAGATGTATGATAAATATTGAATCCAACATTATTTCATAGCCAAATATAGAAACTACAAGAGTTTCGTGCCGAATATATAGAAACTAAACCTTTCGGCGGATGCAAGCATAAGCAACCTTATGGGCAACTCATAGTAAAGGCGGAATAAGCTCCAGATCACTTTCCTTAGTATTTTCCATAATGTAAAGCAGATCTCCTAGAGGATATGTATGATAAATAAGCCTTTGGTTCTCTATTTCAGTAATACATGATGGTTTATTTATTTTCAGTTACAATCTAGAAATTATTGAACAAAGAATAAAAAAAAATATTTTAAAAAAATTAAACCATACTATACTGACATCGGAGGTCACAGTATCTCTCAGATACAATTTACTGTCAAATATCACAAACCTTTACATAACATGTGTTAAACTAAACTGACAGCAAAAAACAGTGTGGAATATCACTCGTAACATATGAATGCACAGCTACTCATGACCTCCAAGCTATACACTGAATTATACAAGAATATTGATATTAAACATTTTGCATGTATCTGTCAGATCAGCTGCACACTCCGCAGGGTTAAAGGCACATTAATCAAAACTCTTGCCGCATATATCAATGGATTGCCGCAATTAATTTTGCAGGGTTAATCAAATCCTGCGTTAAGCAAAACCGCATTAAGCAAGGGATACCTGTAATACAAATAATGGAACTTTTACAGATAAACTATGGTAATCTCTCAATTATCCAACCCACAATTGGAGAGCAATATGATAGACAGATGACTGAAAGTAGTTACATGGTTCTGTACTAGAAGTCAGTTGTCACATTAACTCATTCAAAGGTCAGTTAATGGAAGATGCATTCAATAGAAGATTGGATAATTGAGAGATTATGGTAATGCCTCATGACATAACACAAAGCCTTCACTATGAAGTTTGATTTTATTTTACATGTGTAGAAAAATAAGCAGTAAATATTTCAGTATTATCACAACCGATATAAATAAACCATACCTCCTCTTCCTGCAGTTCTACAGTTAAATCACTCATACTGTGGATTCCACATGGGACCTTTCTATGTAGAGATAAAATTATATCTTCCTTACTTCCAGCTGGAAAAAAAAAAACACATACACACTTGATTGGTAAAGATATTCTTTAATATAAAAAGAATGTGTAGTTGTTTAAAAGTATAACAGACTGTTACATCAACAATACTTCAGCCATTGATATAGCACAATGCAGGACAGTGCATTTTTTTTTAATGTTGATACCATCTACAAAAGACTGATCAGTCAACCTATAGTACCTTAGTACTATAGATAGGAAGAGGGTTGGGAAAAGAGAAACTTGCTCACATTTAATTTGAAGACCAATACATTGTATTCTCTAGGAAACACATAAAAGGGAGAGAGAGAGAAAGAGAGAGACTGTTCCAGAATAGAGCAGTAGAAGGAATGAAAGAGGAGGAAATGCAACTTGTTTCTATGAGTTTGGAGTTAGACTGTGCAGAGGTGTGCTGGTGCCAGCTGCATGCACTTCAATGGATTTAGTAGAGAGTGAAGAAATTACTGATTAGGGAGCTCTTAGAGGAACTGCCTCAAATATCACATTATCACATTTTATAATAAGGTGACAGCAGAAATGATTAAAGGAAATGGCTACACAGTGATACTGCTAGACTTTGCAAAGGCATTTGACAGAATACCACATGTAAAACTATTATATAAGTTGGAGAAAATGGGAATAGATATGAGGCTGGTAGCATTGATAGGGGGATGCTAATAGACAGACATCAGAGGGTGGTGAATGGTAGAGTGGAATCAAGGTGAATGAGGATTATTAGTGGAGTGCCCCATTGTATATTAATGATAGAGCAGAAGATTTGAAGGAGAACATTCAGTTGTTTGCCAATGATGATAAACTAAGTAGTGCAATAGTTGATAAAGATGATGTAGATATTTAAATAATTGGCAGTGTGGGTAAAGGACAATGGTTATCAATTCAATGTTGTAAAATGTAAGGTAAAAAGATAAAAACTTCAAGATAAAAAGATTACATCACTTCATATCATACTAATGGTACCTAGTTTAAAGGAAACTGATGAGACTGGGAATCTCGGGATGATAGTGGATCGAGATTTGAAATTCAGAGAATATATTGCAAGAGCTGGCAAAATAGCTCAGAGGGAGATTATTATCCCTCGTTATAATTCGGCCATATGTTGACTACTGTGCACATGTCTGGTCACCTGCATTTCTTGGGGATCAGGAGGTGCGGAGAGGATTCAGAGACAAGTGAGCAAGCTGGTGACAGGTTTGTGGAATGTTCCCTATTAGAATAGATTGAGAGTGTGTGGTTGCAGAGTTTAGCTGACAGGTAGAGGAGAGGGGATATGATAGAAACTTATAAGTTACTAAAAGGATACTATAGGATTGATGCAGAAGAAATTTTTCAATACATGGGGAGTAGGAGGGGAAAAACAAGGGGTCATACTTGGAAGCTGTCTAACAGTGTGGTTAGTAAAGGTGTGCAGAGCAGACTAGACTAGGCTCTTTTCTTGGAGAGTGATGAATGAGTGGAATGATTGCCAGAGGTGGTTGTGGGCACCCCAACCGTGAACAGGTTTAAGGAGATGTATGATAGGTATTGCGTTAATAGATAGAGTGGGTCTCCCACGATGAGTCTTTTGACCCCATGGAGTGTCCAAATAAATAATAATAATAATAATATTCCATGGCAGGTGGATTTGCAATTTGTATAAGTTTAATAAGCTGTTCAGAGATAATGCCTTGAGCAAAAGAGGAATCCTAGAATAGAAATCTTATCTTGTTTAGGGATTTGAGTGTTGTCGAAGTAATAAAAGAAGAAAATAATAGTTCTGCTTTGTGGAAGATAAGGTAGAGATGTGTTTTTCTAGCACTGAAATTGATATGGTTATCTGAGTCCTGCTGAAAAAATGGCTCGAAGATCAAAATTGTGGGTAGCAGAGGTTGATGATCTATAAGCTGTGGTGATTTGTGTAGTGCAAGTCTTGTCAAATGAAAAGGATAAATGATATGTGCTGACATCATCAAAGCTGTGGTATTAGTTGAGAGATAATTAGGGTGCCTTCAAGGTAGCAAGGGAGTTTGGTACTGATGGTTCTTTTCATTATTTTGGAGGGGACTGAAATGAGAGACAGAGAGAGAGATTGGATGGTAGTTTAATGGTAAGGATTTGTCACCTTCTTGAGAACAGATTGAATATAGGCCTCTTGCCAAGACATAAGATAGATGCCAGTGAAATAAGAGCACATAAAAAGGTGACAGAGGATAGAAGTCAATTTGGGAGCACAAACCACCAGGACAATCAGAGAAATGCCACTGGGAGCAGGAGACTTTTTGTGTGTGTGTGTGTGTGTGTGTAATTTGGACAAGATTCTTCTAATCACTTTCTGGCAAAAGGAAAGAGGAGATGCTGAATGTTGAACCTTTGAAACTGTTGCAGAATATTTGCCAATATCAGCTACATTTGAGGAGAAGTATGAAGCCAGGAGATTGCCTTTTTCTATGGATGATGACACAATTGAGCCATCTGGGTGCAACAGGAGTGACAGATGAATTAAACAAAAATTACAACTAGTTTAACTAATTCTGGCAAGAGACCATAGGGCTTGGCTTGAATGCCATTTGAAGTTTGCTGCATTTTGGTTTGCTTTCAAAATTAGTTTTGTATACATTGATAGTTTTCTTGCAGATGTTTCAGGCTTGGTATAACAGATAACATAAGGTGGAGCTCTTAATGAAAACCAACTTCAGTGTGCTTGATTCTTCCCTCAGACAGCTTTGGTGAAGACAGGAGACTTTAGAGATGGCAGTTTATGGTGGAATGAGAAATATATGTTTCCATAGTAAGGACTACTTTAGTGACACACTCAATGCATATGATTAAGTTGGAAGGCCAAAGAAAATAGTCCAACCAAGGGATTGAAGCACATAAAAGTTACGATGTAGGTCATTTCACTTGGCCAGAAAATTCATGTGATTGAGAGTGGCTATGTGAGTGCTGCTTTATGGGAGAAAACATGAGCACTATATTATGGTCTGAATTACCTAGAAGACAAACAATATTCACAATGTATTTGGAGGGATCACCAATGAGGAAGAGATCCTGAGTGTTAGGAGAATGGTTGGAGTTATCTAGTATTTTGTCAAGCATGTGAATAATTTGAAAATCATTAGTGATGGCAAACAGCTCAGCATCTCTAACTGATGATTTGTGCAATTGGAGGAGGAAAGTAGACTGAAGAAAATCAACATTGAAGAAGAGGAAGTCAAGGAGTTCAGAATAGCTAGTGACATTCAGATAGCAATAGAGACAGCAGGTGAAGTTGAGTGGGGGCATCACCGCTGACTCCAAAGGAGTCAAAAAGTGTGTAGTTGGGAAACCTGAGATGAGTAGTGCTTGAGGGGATAAAATTTGACTTTCTGCCAGGAAAAGTAAGTGGGATTTTGCATGCTGGAGACTGAAGTGAACACTGTTGCAGCTGCAGATCTCGTTTCTGCTGAAGAAGGTTACACACTGAAGCATGTTTTTAACCTAGATGAAACTGTCTGTTTTGGAAGCATATGCTCAGTCATATCTACATATCCATCAAAGAAAAGGTAGTGGCTAAGTTTAAAGCCACCAAAGGCCTCTGCTCATTGCTTTTGGGAGGCAGTGCTTCCAGGGATTACAGAGTGGTATATCATTCAGAAAACTCACAGTCACTGAAAGGATACCTAAAAGTGAGATTGCCTATTGTTATGAGAACAATATTTCATTGAATATTTTTCTGGAGAGTTGCACGATGTACTAATCTTGAAAATGAAGAACTAATTTAATAGTTGTCTTATACATACTGAATATTTTATTTACTACTCTTATGCATTAATATGTATGAAAAACGGATGCATTTTTGATTAAATTCATCTTAAAAGATCAGAATTCTGCTCATTTGGGAATACAATTTCTATTATTATTATATGTTATTATTATTATATGCAGCAATTCTCAACAACACAACCCCCTGTGTATAACAAGAGTTACCTATATCGAAAAAGGTTGAGAAGTGCTGCAACAGGTATTTCATTGAGTGCTGGTGTACTGCAATGCACTGGGCATCAATCATTCTTCTAAGAATATTAGCAATGGATAGTCAACATTTTTTCGCAATACAAAAGTATTCAGCTCCTACTTTTCCTATTATATTTCATCTATCTTCATTCTCTAGAATAGCCTTCCTGATCTAATATTCCCCAAAGATTACACCCATCAACTGTAGGTTCAAAAAGAATATCAACAGACTAACTTGCTCTTTCCAGACTTCATGCACACACAGCACTTATGGATATAGGTTCTACAATCTTTATGTATGTGGTGCAGTGATATATTTATATATATAAAAAAGATGGTAACTCTTTTAAATAGTTAACCAGAAGAGAGAGAAACTAACTGTTGGAAACTAGAAGTGAAATTAACTATATTCAATATGTAAAAAAGAATATTATTATTATTGTACAGGCACCTCTATGGACTCTGAAGACTCATTGTGGGACACCCAAACTATTCACGCAATCTATCTTACCTCTTTTTGAATCCATTAAAAAACAAAGCACTAATAACTGATTCTGACAACCAACTATGTTCATTCACAACTCTCCAAGCAAAAAATCTAGTCCACACACACACACACCTACTAACTACCCTCTTACTCACATAAACAACTTCCAGGGATAACCTCTTGTTCTGTCCTCTGTAGCCAAGTGCTGAAACACTTTCCCTGTATCAGTCCTATAAAACCCTTTAAGTAACTGAAATGCTTCTATTATATCCCATCTTTGCATGTCATCCAACTGCTATAACTTACAAACCCTCAATCTATCCTCACAGGGAGCATTCCATAGGCCACTCACCATCTTGTAACTTGTCTCTGGATTCTCTCTACTACTTCCTCATCCTCAAGAAACCCAGGTGACCAGAACTGAGCACAGTAATCCAGATGTGGACATATCAAGGCCTTATATACTTTTGTAAAGTACTCCTCTGATTAATGAATCCCTGTATATAATTTTTTTCCTTACCTTGTTTTTCTTGTTTTTTGATGTGATCTCCATTTTCACCTCAGACCTCAGCTTCTTTCTCTTCTCAGCCATGTTAATCTCTTGCAACTTCTGCAACTTTTTAATTTTGTGCTTTGTCCTGTGAGATAATATGCAAGCGCACTATTTCCTTATTTAGGCCTATTTCATTCTCCTGTATATCTACCATCACACATTCAATATTAATTCTGACATTAACATTTTCCATTTTACAATCGATACTATCTACTCTATTCACATTCACTTCATTCTTGCCACCTAAATGGCACTCACTGTTGAAACACTTAACACACTCTCATTCACCTGTTTCACTCTCGTTCCATAAATCCTTTGATTTTTGTGACAAATACATCTCTCACACACACACACACAGCACTTTACAAAATCATGGTAATTCAAATCATCCAACATCTTTGTAGGCATTGTTCTACAAAGATGTTGGGTGATTCAAAATCATACTGACAATATCGTACTTAAACAAAAAAAAACACATTTACTCATAAACTAAATAACTCAGTCACTCCCACACCCATATGAAACAAAAACTACAATGAATTAACCTAATATTATTAACTAAAACATGAAAAAATGACTTATCTTTGAGCTGCGGTAATAACAAAATAACACACACAATGCACCCTCTATCATCATTGTCAAATTTCTGAAATGTCCCTCAAGGGTAATACTACCATAATGTCCCTACAGGATATTATGGTAGTATTACGAGAAAAAGTTACATCATTACTATAACATCTATAACTTTCTACCAACAAAACAGTCCAAAAAATAGTCATATATTGTATTCTACTCATCCAAAATCAAACACATAGTTTTAAAAAAAAAAAAAAAAAAGATATATATATATATATATATATATATATTTTTTATATATATATACTAGTGGTGGCTTGCTCCCCTGCCGCCTACACCACCCAACCCACCGAGTTCCGGGCTGGTAAGCCGGTAAGCCAAAAAACGTGACATAAAAATGTTTCAAATTTTGGTTCATCTTTTTATATATATATATAGAATAGATATATAATCACCAGTATCTACTATCTAGCTATCTATCTATCTATACACACACACACACACATACACATACACACACACACACACACACACACACACACACACACATATACAGAGTGGTCAAAATTACAGTATCTCTGATGCCATTCTACAAGGCACTAACCTTGCCTTGTGGAGCACCACCTAGTGATCCATATGCTGCAAAACTTTGTAAAAATACATTGTGCATCATGCAAAACTGATGGGGGGGGGGGGAATGTAGCTCAAAATTCACCACCAGGAGATGTAAACACTGAATACATGGAATTAGCATATCATGCAACTTGGTAGGTGCAAGGAGAGTTTAAAAAGATAGGCATGGGATTTTTCCTGATGGCATTAACAACCAGAAGATTAACCTTGCCTCATGTGCTTTGCTCATGAAGCTTTACTACCTAAACAATTGCAATGCTGTT
Organism: Typopeltis vanoorti; assembly: GCF_054136105.1. Taxonomy (NCBI): domain Eukaryota; kingdom Metazoa; phylum Arthropoda; class Arachnida; order Uropygi; family Thelyphonidae; genus Typopeltis; species Typopeltis vanoorti. The sequence goes on from NC_143560.1 coordinate 10,939,869, forward strand.
GCTGCACTCTGTGAATTTTGTCATCTGAACAAATCTCTGTGAGGTCCACTATCTCCATGTGTTCTGCAATGAATTATTAGTCGTTTTAAAGAACAGCTGGTTTTTTGTAGAATGATATCAATAATTTTCAGACTGTAACCATTCTTTATAAGCACTACCTTGAGATAATCAATTTCTTGTTATTTTTTGTACTATCATGACGGAGTTGGTAGTTTGATCTAAAAGAGGTCACATATCAATCAGTTCACAACAAATAAATGAAGTTGCTACTGCTGTTGTGCAGGCCATGAATAACAGCATTGATTCCAGCAGTGCACATGCTATATCTGGCAGAACTCTTTCCTTATGTTGGTTTGTTTCTGCTTTCATGGGGGGTGCAATTTTTTTTTGATATAGGTTCCTTGCATTGTTTTTTTCCTGTTGACTTCAAGGAGACCCACCTGTTCCTCGGCTGTTTTCTGGATTAAATATGAGCTAGACTCTGTCTGGACTCTGGTCTGTTGACAATGAATCGAGTAGTTGTTGGCCTCTCAAGCTCAATCTGCAGTCAGCTGGGCAATTTCATCTACAAGAATACATAAAAACTTCTGAATGGTGAAATGCCTATTTGAACTGCTGTTGGCTTTCCCACTGGGATTGTCTATTTTAAGTTCATAAAGCAATCGTAAATTAAAGAAAAGAAAAGAGAAATAGACTAATGTAATAACTAGCAGGTACTTACCTCCAAAGATATCTCAAACCCAAAGTCACCAAAGATACACTGAATCATTCTCAATGAGTCACAAAGATGAGATCAGATGAAAAGACTCTGTCCTTGAGATAATGAAGGTAGGAAGTGTATGCCATTATATACAGTATATATCATTGTTACCAAAGCCAAAAAATTTACACCTCATATATTAGCATGAGGTGTAAATATATTTGTAGAGCATGCTATATTGTCACATAACATTTAGATGAGTAACATGAATTATCCAGTTAATAATTTTCATTGTATGTCAAATAAGAATGGTACTGCATTCATTGTTGTATTTCACAAAATCATTTAAAAACTAGATTTTCTTTTATAATATTGTTTGAATGGATATGCATTACATAGTAATCATCCAAGTAAGGTGTCTAGAGCTTTGGGTCAGACTTTGATAGTCCTCTTCTTGTTAAGTCATGTGAAATAAATAATCCTAAATTTATTATTAACTTTTTATAGAAAAAAAAAAAGTTTCTGTAAAATTTTTCAATATGAAATCTAAATAGATTATAGAACTGTTGTTAACAATTCTCTGAATGACAATTCTCATTCTGTAACAAATCACAGATTGTGTGGCACATCAATATTTTCTCTCTCAAAGCATATAAACTTATTCTGGAAACAGAATAAATTTATATGCTTGCATACACTACAGAAACATATTTTTAAAGAAGAAGTTTTGCAAGCATACATTTTTGTTTCATTAGCAGTCATTTAAATGAATATTTTATCCACATTATACTAACCCTCAAGTGAAACATTTTAAGACTCTTTTTAAATATACTTTCTGGAAAAAGAATTTAGATGCAGGACAAAAAATATTATCTTAACTCATATTCTATAGGTTATTATTACCATTGTAATTAATCTTTAGAAATATTTAACTCTGCTTACCAGAAAAACTTCGATGCTTTTCCCGTATACCATCAGGAATGTCTTGAAAATCATCACTTTGATTTGATATTGTTCTTGAAGGAGATGGTATATCTCTAGCATCATAAAATATATCTTCGGTATCCGAATCTAGGCTACTAAGGCTCCAACTATGAAAAATTACCAAGAATAAAATCTTTACTAAATAAATAAATTCTAATTTATAATAATATATTCTTATACTATAATTTTGCAAAATTCATGGGAAAGCACTAAACTAAACACAACAGTTCATACATGTTAACTGTTGAGATAGCTGTATGTTTAGCATATACAGTGATGATCCAAAAGTACTTCAAATAATTATACCATAAAATCACAACTGATATAAAAACATCATCAGTATGCTTAGTTAATATATAAAGGAGTAACAGATGTGGAGGTTTCTGAGAAATGGCTTTAACAAAAGTGTATACTGTTATGCGCTTTAAAAAAATATGCATAACATTATACATCTTATACATTATTATTATTAAGCTCCTGCAGGAAACCCCAGAACTCATGAAGGAAGAACCCTTTTTAAACAGTGCCTAAATACTTATATGTCTTTGTTAATGTGTATCTCTCTCTCTCTCTCTAAATACATTAGCCAAAGATATACACATAACATTAACAGCAGTCACTGGGTATATGACATGAAAAGAACCTTGATCTCATTTCCTAATGAAACCCTTAGTCTGCTTCAAAGACTACTACTCCTTTGAAGACTACATTCCCTCAATTTGTCCTAATATGTGCAAATGCACATGCCAATTATCATCTTTTTAACCTGCCACTGGATCTTTTCAACCATCTCCCCATCTCCTTGGAACCTAGGTGACCATATCAGCATACAAGAAACTAGATGTGGTCTTATCAAAGTCTTGTAAAGCAGGAGAATATCTTCAAAGTTTATTTGTCACTTGGTTAGACTATAATAAATTTGGTTTAATCCAAGTGTAGGCAAACAAAGTTTGCACCTGAAAATATCTTCAGGACTGGGGCAAGGTGGTGCATCTGTTGGCACCTCGTAGCAAAGGCGGACCGAGCTCTGCAAAGCACATCTCCTTGCGGACATGAATAATGCTATGCATTAAGGGAAGGGCCACTACCCAGACCAGTTTCGACCTTTACTGAGGTCTCATCAGTGGGAGGCAGACCCAGAAGTGGTGATACCAAGGCAGAAGCAATGGAGAGGTCATATTTACCTATACGAGTTCCCAAAGGGTGTACCACCTTATTATTAAATTACTCTGGATTTAGAGAAAGATGTTGGAAGTGATCTGGGTAGTGGCCCTTCCCTTAATGCATAGCATTATACATGTCTGCAAGGAGATGTGCTTTGCATTATGGGAGATACTAAGACAAGGAGAGATGAGAGGTTGGTCCACCTTTGCTACAAGGTGCCAACAGATGTACCACCTTGCCCCAGTCCTGAAGATATTTTCAGGTGCAAACTTTGTTTGCCTACACTTGGATAAAGGATTAAACCAAATTTATTATAGTCTAACCAAGTGAAAAATAAACTTCCAACATCTTTCTCTAAATCCAGAGTAATGTAATAATAAGGTGGTATACACCCTTTGGCAACTCGTATAGGTAAATATGACCTCTCCATTGCTTCTGCCTTGGTATCATCACTTCTGGGTCTGCCTCCCAATGACGAAACCTCAATAAAGGTCGAAACCAGTCTGGGTAGTGGCCCTTCCCTTAATGCAGCATTATACATATCCGCAAGGAGATGTGCTTTGCATTATGTGATATACTAAGACAAGGAGAGATGAGAGTTTGGTCCAACTTTGCTACGAAGTGCCAACAGATGTACCACCTTGCCCCAGTCCTGAAGATATTTTCAGGTGAAAACTTTGTTTGCCTACACTTGGATAAAGGATAAAACCAAATTTATTAAAGGAGAATATCTTCCTTTTTTCTTACAAGTTAGTGTTCTCTTCCACACTGCAGTTATCCAATGATGCCTTAACTATATTAGCAATGTGGCCCTAAACTCTAATACTATGGCTGTGAAAAGACATTCACAGCCAAATGCTAGCAACCCTTATCTGCTCTCCCAAAGACCAGCAACAGCCACTGGATTTACCTGGAGCATACCAGGTATCCTGCAGCTGCAACAGCTCATACTATGGCTAAACAGGCAGGACATCCAACATCCATATATTAGAGCACCAGAACTACCACCATTATGGCCACTCAGGATTAGCAGACCATACCCTGGATACCTGACATAGGTTTGGAAAAAAAAAAAAGCCACTTTACTCCAATGAAGCAAATTTAAATTTGAGAGGCTTTTCCTTGAATCTCCTGCAGCTATTACCAACTACCACCCCAACTTAAACAAATATGGTTCTATCAAACTGCCTCTCATATATGAAACCCTTGTCAGCAGACATTCAGCCCAACACCCACCCAAAGCCAATAGGTGGTATGATTATAGGACTTTAGGTCATCCTCCCTCTCTCTCTCTCTACCCCTCCCTCCTGTGGTCCATTTTTGTTACTTTAGTGTGCCTGCATGCACGTGTTTGATACCAATGTATTAATTCCTGAAGATGCAATTTAACTTTGACAAAAATATTCTTCTTCTTCAGCTAGCTGAACCTCTAAGATTCTTTGCTGCATGTACCAACTTCTTCCATTCCTTTCTGTCTTGAGCTCTTCCCAGTTCTGGATTCCCACAGCTAAGTCTTTGTGGATATTATTCTCCCAATGCATCCATGGTCTAACTCTGGATCACTTTCCATCAGGATTCACCTAGAATTCATGTTTAGCCATTCTCTCCTCAGCCATTCTTCCCACATGTCCAAGCGATCTCAATCTGCTAGCTCGAATCTCATCGACTAGAAGTAAGGATCTATAGAGTTCATCTAATTCTTGATTATGTCTTCTTCTCCATTCACCTGTTGTGTTATCTCTTACAGGTCCACAGAGTTTTCTGAGGATTTTATTTTCAAAATCTATGAATTATGTCATATGCTTTTCTAAAGTCTACAAATAAAATATGGACCTGCAGATTATATTCACTTTTTTTTTTTTACTAGTATCTGTCTAAGTGTAAACATTTGGTCAATTATTGATCTATTCCTTCAGAATCCTGCTTTATATTCACCAATATTTTTTTCAACATAAGGTAAGATTCTTTTTAGTATAATATTAGATAAAATTTTGTAGCCTGCTGAGAGTAGCAATATTCCCCCATAATTTTCACATTCATTGCTGTTTACTTTTTACATACTGGAATGATAAGCAATACTTTCCATTCTGAGGACATCTCTTCTTTTTCCCATTTTAAATTTACCAACTTATGCATATAAGTAGTTAATTCACTACCCCCATATTTAATGAGGTCGGCTACTATTTCGTCAGTACCTGGGTGACAAGTATGATAACTATTCTGTTTGAAAGATACAGTAGGTTCATCACAATTTAGGAGTTTGTTAAAGTACTCTCTCCACCTGTTTGCTATTTCATCTCTAACAGCTAGTATTTGTCCACTGATATTGTTGATTACTGTTGTTTTCATATGTAGGCCTGTTTTTTTGGTTTTTAGTTTTTCATGGAAAATTTTTCTGGGATTATTTACTGTAGAGTATTTCTGGATTTCTTCAATCTGTTCACAAAAAAATTTACTTTTCTGCTGTCTTATTATTTTGTTGGCTTCCTTGCTGTTCTCTTTGTATCTCAGAGTGGCATGAATATCAGTTGGATTATTAAGCCAAGTGCTTCTATCTTTTTTCTTTTTCTTTACTGCCAATTCACATTCTTCATTGAGCCATTTTTTATGCTGTATTTTACTATGCATTCCAATTGAGTTTTCTGCTGCTACACTTTTTTGTAAAAAAAAATATTTCACACTTTCCTTGATATGATTCCTGATGTTTTTCAATATTTTCATTCTCTTCCTGTTGCATATTTTTCAATTTCTGTTTTAATTCACACTCATATTTTCTTCTCTCTTCTGTTATATCTAGTCTGCTAATATTGTATCTCTGTTGATTTGCATGTGCTGAAAATTATTTACTGTTTATTTTAATCTTAAGAATGACACCAATTAGAAAATGGTCACTATCACACTCAGCTCCTTTGAAGCTCCATACTGAATACAATTCCTACGTCTTTAACTGACTATGATAAGGTTTATTTCATCAAATGTATGAACATCAGAAGATTTCCATGTTTGTTTGAGCATATCCCATCGTTCAATTTGCATTCCATCGTTGTTTACCAAATTTAAAAACCTTACACTTTGCAACATTGAACTGATATTTCCACTTACCTGCCCATTCATGCAATCTATTCAAGTCCTCCTGTATGGACATAACATCTGCTTGACTTTGCATTGTTTTCCAATCCCATCCAAAACAGATGGGATTGGATAACAGACTTCTGAGTTGGATCAGTAACTGGCTGTCAGATTAGTATCAGAAAGTTAGTTGTATATGGAGGTGCAGTATCCCAAAAGAGGAGGGTCACTAGTGGTGTGCTGCAGGGGTTTTGGGACCATTGTTGTTCAATTTATATATATATTAATGATATTGGGATGGGTTTAACTGGTGATATGCAGCTGTTTGCAGATCATCTAAAATTAGGGACAGCGATGCAGAGTCAAGCAGATGCAATGGCTTTATAGGAGGACTCGAACAGATTGCATGAATGGGTAGGTAAGTGGAAATGTCAATTCAATGTAGCAAATTGTAAGGTTTTGAAATTTGGTAAGCAACAATGGGATGCAAAGTATACTCTTGATGGGAAAACTTTAAAGGAGGTAGAAAAGATGAGAGATCTGGGAGTGGTGAGCCACATTGCACAAGTTGTGAAGACGTCGCATTGGATAATGGCAATAATGTAGAGGATCCTGACAAGTGAAATAAAGAGCTATTATATGAGGCCTTGATCAGGCCTCGTATGGATTATTGTGCAAAGATTTGGTCCTCCGGGTTTTCATGGTGATGAGGATATGTTAGAAAGGGCCCAGAAAAGATTCACAGAGGTGATCAGTGGTATTTGGAATGTGGAGTACAAGGACAGATTGAAAGAATGTAAACTGCAAAGGGGAAGGGAGGGATATGGCTGAGACATATAATCTAGTCAGGAGTTATCAGGTTGATATGGAAGAGAGTTTCATAGGACAGCGGAGTAGAACAGAACAAGAGGGTCATCACTGGAAACCGTATAAAGAGGGTGTAAGCAAAGGAGTGAGGAGAAGGTTCTTAACATGTAGAGTGGCTGGTGAGTGGAATGCATTGCCTGAGTGTGTTGTGAATGTAGACACTGAATCAGTTTAAAGCATTGCGTGAGATAGTATGTACCTCCCACAATGAGTCTCGAACTCCATGGAGGTCAGATATTAATAATATTCTTCCTCAAAAACAGAGTGCTGCTTATTATTAAATTTCTAGATGTGACCTAATTAAATAATCTTTCTCCTTAATATTTGTCTCTTCATGAAGGCTTTGGTTTCCAATAATTTTTTTATATATTTCTTCTTTTCCAATTTTTGCATTGAAATCACCTAATAAAATTATTACAACCTGTTGTGGAATTTTTTCGAAGGTTAGTTCCAGTATTTCATAGAATTCATTTTTTATTTCCTCCTTGTTTATTCTTTCATTAAAAGCTTCAAATTCGATCGGTGATGATCATAATTTTTTCCTAATGATGCAACCTGTTCCAAATTCATGTTTATCAGAGTTGTTTCTGGCATAAAGTAGCAAAAAGTTCTCTTTCTTCAAATTTCCTTCTCCTGTCTATCGTGTCTTTTGTATTGCTAATATATATCCATTTTACATATATTTAATTCATGTATGATTTCTTGAAGGTCCGCAATGGTTAGCCTAGTGGCTGTGCACTTCACAACCATATGCCTGGGAAAGGAGTGTCCCAGGTTCAATTCCCGTCGACAATGTAAGGAGCTTAAGGATCTTTCTCAGCCACAGCCGAGTTAGCCGGTCTTGGGCATGGACAGTAGGGATTGTTCCCCAGTTTATCCTGGGGTTATTCATCCCACAAAGCAGGCAAACCAGCCTTGAGAACTCAACACTATGGACATAGGATACACCGGGGCGTAAAGCTGACCACCTTATCCTGTGAACGGCTTGAGGTCCGATGATTAATAAACCCTTGAAACCACAAGGTAAAAGAGGGAAAAGGAAGATGAGATGAGATAAGATGATTTCTTGAAATGCTCCAACTCTGTACAAGCTTCTCACATTCCATGAACCTATTTGTAAACCATTATTCCAAGGCATGGGTCTGTATCAATTTAAGTCCATCCAGTGAACATTACTTGGTACATGTTTTGTGACTAGTTGATTTTTTATGAGATGGGGTTGTTGGCCCCATGCTCAACCCCTAACCTGAAGGACCAGGATGACTCTCTCTGTCTGACCCTTCACCTGTGACCTATCTGGCTTGGGAGGCCCTGCTGGTAGCAATACTACTACTACCAGTACAGTTCACATAGTCATTGGAATGTGCAAGCCTCCCCAAGCCAGCAGGGGAGGGTGGAATTGACAAAATATGGGAAGTAATAATTAAAATTATTTAATTATCTACTCTACATTGTCCATTTCCTGAACAACATGATGCAGCAGATTTACCTAAATTCTCACTACTCATAAAACAAAGACTCAAATTGTGTGTACCATAAAGCACACTGAATTTTTTTTTTATTGAACCATTACTATGGTTCAATAAAAAAAAATTCAATGTGCTTTATGGTATCACTGATCACACCCACTAATCAGAAATAAGTATGTGAATGCATGCACAAAAAACTCCCTGAGAAGGCGGGAAACTATCTTTAAGTTGGATAACTATCAACATTTGGTTTTTAAAATATTTGCATGTAAAATACCAGCATTCTTCTGTGAATTCTTTTGCATTTACAAACCTAAAGGTGTTTTAAAATTATTTAAAAAAAAAAAAAAAAGAAATAAAAGTCAATTGCCTCTGTCTCTCTCAAAACCTCAAAAAAAATTAATAATAAATAAAGTTTGGATCTATTCCTGACCCACAATTTTTAGGTTTGGTTACAACTACAGACAAGGAAACATTAAACCCATAAAGCCAGTGTATTTTTGCCTCTTATTAAATTATTGTTCTCTAGTTAGACTATTTTGATGTAAAATATCCAAGTTTCTAAAAGCAAAAATCCTCCCACCTTGAAATGAGATTAGCCATCACCTGAAATTCTCTTATAAAAGTATTATCAGTCCATAGTCAGTTTAGGAAAGAAGAAACAGTAAATGGATCACATATATGTTAAACTTTTATGCTATAGCAGATAATAAGATCAGTGACTAGCGGGATAAAAGGATAAGGAGAAATGGTTTTATCACAGAAACTGTATATATATATATATATATTTATTTTTTAATTATTTTTTTTTTTAGTCAGTAGAAAAATGTAATGTATATACAACCCTTTATTACTGGTGGACATGTGAATCTTTGGTCTTTACCAGCTGCTGTTCTGGGTAAATGAGACTTCTTCTTCTGCATCCCACTTAAGTGGGGTCACTGTTTATTATGAGTCTCCTCCACACCTTCCTGTCTTGGGCTGTCACCACATCCAAGTTCTTCATCTTCAAGTCCTCTTCTACCAGCTCCCTCCATCTCTTCTTTGGCCGCCCATGCTTCCTCCTTCCTTGCACATCCATCTGCATGACCCTTCTTCCCACATATTCGTCCTCCCTCCTCATCACATGACCAAACCATCTCAACCTTGCCTCCTGTATTTTCGCTCCTAAGTTCGTAACTTTCACTGTTCCCCTGACATAGTCATTTCTCAGATGATCCTTTCTGGTCACACCGCACATCCACCTAAGCATTCTCATCTCTGCTACTTCCATCCTGCTAATGTTATTTTTCCTCAGGGCCACAGTTTCTATAGCATATGTCATAGCTGGCCTCACTACTGTCCTATAAATTTTGCCTTTCAGATTGATCGGCACCCTCTTATCACATAACACTCCAGCCATCTCCCTCCAGTTCCTCCAACCTGCTTGTATCCTGCATCCCACTTCCTTCTCACCTTCTCCATCTTCTTCCACTGTCGAACCTAAGTATCTAAAGTCTCTCACCTTCCTGATGACATTTCCTTCCAGCTCCAGGTCTGTCTCCTGGCCACCGCCCACTGCGCAACACATATACTGGGTAAATGAGACTAAAGGACTGAATAGCAAAGAGGATTAGTGATTATGGATTAGTTTGTTATTTTTAATTTTTATGGCACAAAGACATCAAAGGTCATACTGCACCAGGACACAGATTACAGCAGTACATATGATAAATGGTTAGTAGAACAATCAGAAACATCCATGCCTCTGACAAGATTCGAACCTGCAGCCTCTTGGCTGGAGAGCAAGCATATGTGTTAGCCACTCAGCCAACCAGGTTGGCTAAGTTGTGGATTCACAAAATTCACAGTGTGGTTTCACAAAATTCAGTACTGAGACTACTAATATTCAACATTTATGTTAATGATATCATAAATGAATTTCAGGAGATATTCAATTTTTTGCAGATAATGCTAAGCTATGAAAAGTTATCAGAAATTAGCAGGCTGTAAATGTCAGTTTAATGTAGTAAAGTGTAATAGTGGGATTCCAATATGGAAGACTATATATTCTAGTGATAGACTTTGTTTCCTGGTCCAAAATACAATGCATAAAATGGTACAGACTGAGAGTCAGGAGACACCAGTCTATAGGGAGAAGTCAAGGAGGTAAAAAATTTTGATGTGATGATGGACAGATTAAAGTTCAGAGGACACATTGCAAAAGTGATGAAGACAACCTTGTAGGGTTAGTAATGGTAAGAAGACCACTGACCAGAAAAGATAAGGATATGAAAGTTCCATGATAGGATCCTGATCATCATCATATATGAATTACTGGATGCAAATATGGCCTAAATCTCCATAGACTGAAGAAACTTTTTAAAAGAGTATAAAAGTAGATAACAAAAATAATATTTAAAAAAAAAAAAATTTGCTGAGTTTGGTATTTGGTACACAGGAAGAGGGAGAAGATGATATGATTGAGACACAAGTTGTTGATAGGTATGTACTGAATAGACAGCAGGGAGATTTTCTAACAGGTAGAATAAAAGAAAGGAACAAGAACACAAATGGTCAGAAGATGTGCAAGAGAATAATAAGTATAACTCTGCATGGAAGGCGGTGAATGAGTGAAATTACACTTTTCTAGATCGTGGTGAGTATGCAGATTGTGAATGATTTTAAGGTGTGATGTGAAACTTAGTAGCAGCTAGAGTAAATCTGCAAGATTTACTCTAGCTGCCACTAGAGTAAATAAAAAGTCTCCTAATTCTGTGGAGATCCTGTGATCAAAATAATAACTAAAACAAAGAGTAAAAAATGCATGAAACAAATATAAGTAATATACAAAAGTGTATGGCTCTTGACTTAAAACTGTTCACTTAGCAATGAAAAAATATTGAAGACATTTTTTAGCCACTGTACATTAGAATTTTAAGTATTTATCCTTACCATTTGTGAATATTTAATGTTTCCTGATTTTCTTCAAATCCTGAATCTATACATGACCAACTTAACCTTCGTAAAAGTTGCCTTTTCAGTGATTTCCTATATGTGCTTGGAGATTCCCATTTGTTTTTGGCATGATTTATCAATGATTTGCTTAGCTGGTACCTACTATCTAAGCCTGTCTTGATAGAGGTCCATATATTTTCAGAATTCAGAAATTCTTGAGAATTTGAAGGAGTGATATCATTTATTTGAATTTTTACATTAGTTGTATCAGAAGATGTAGCTTCATAATCACTACAAACAAAGTCGCTTGAAGAATAGCTACTTCTGTTTGACATTTTTGACCTCCTTTTTCTCTAAGGAATATTTCTTTATTCATCTGAAATGAAATTGAGATACTGAAGAATGAATCACAATACATATACTGAAAGAACTAGCAAAAATTAGTTTTCCAATTTCACTAATTACTATGGAACTCATAATATTATCAAAATAGAGGGAGTATAACCTATTGTTGTTATTCATTGGGGGGGGGGGTTAATGGAATAAATACAGCACATATAAATAATTAAACAACACATTTAATCACTCCTATATTTCATCTCAATCACTGAGACACTGTCAGGTAAACAATATTAAAATTGCAAAAACACACAAATTTACAGTCAAAAAAGATTAGACTGAAAGCCTAAAGTCCTATGAGGAATTCCCTCTATGGATACTGTTGGCTAGCCTTAGCTGTGTTGGGTGGGAGGCTTAAGAATTAAAGTTGCCAAATCTTGGGAAGTTTAATACAACCATATTTATTAAGATTAGGGCAGTTTTTTAATTCTGCTGCCGATTCTACAAAAAAAAATCTTCAAATTTGTATTTTTTGTGGTGAAGCATAGTGGTGTTTTTTCCATTTGATTCTGTGCAAGGTATCCAAGGCATAGTCAGCAAGTCCTAACTGACTGTGCTTGTGGCAAGAGATATATTTTTTATGTTCTTCTAGTGGATGTTAGCAAATCTCCCAGTCTGACCATAATAAGATAAGTTGCAGGAAAGAGAAACTCAATTAAAGTTTCCCAAGATTTGGGAAACTTCAATTCTTAGGCCTCCTGCCCAACACAGCTAAGGCCAGCCAACAACATCCATAGAGGGACTTCATAGGACTTTAGGCTTTCAGCGTAACCTTTTCCACTTATTGTTTGTGCAAATTTGTATGTGTTTTTGTAATTCTAATATTGTTTCCCTGATGATGTCTTGGTGACTGAGATGAAATAGAGGAGTGATTAAATATGTTGTTTAATTAGATACACACTAATTTAATTAATTAGTCTATGTTGTTATTGAATGCAGCATGTATTGCCATATCATTAATAGAAGAATTCATCCTATGGGTTAAAAAAACAGCATTAAAAACAGATTTTATAACAAGCAATGTTCAAAATTTAACATTATGGATAGTTCCATTCTATAAGGAATTCATTAGCTCCATTTGGATTGCTGTGCACAGATCTGGTCATATTGGTGAAAATATAGGGAGAACGCAGGGGTGAATAACTAAGTCTGTCTCAGGACTGGAATACTGAGTATGAGGACAGATTGAGGGATTGTTGTCTTCAGAGATTGGAGATAAAAGGAGGGGCGATATGATTGAAACATATAAGTTGGTGAGAGGAGATTATCAAATAGATACAGCAAAATTATTATACTGGATAATGGGTGATGCAAGAATGAGAGATTAACCCTGTAAACTGTACAAAGGTCACATGAGTAAGGAAAATTAGATTTTTTGCTTGGAGGGCAATTAATGGGTGGAATGCATTGTCAAGTGAGTGGTAAATGCTCCAACACTGAATGCATTCAATACAAGGTATGATAGTTATAATGGCCAGAGAGTGTACAACTTCCTGTGATGAGTCTTCGGACTCCATGGAAGCTTAGAAGTAATACTGTCTTGTCATGACTTTTGTTTATCTATTTGTATACATAGCATAGCTCTATTAGATTTTTCTCTGTATTCTTTTAGGACATGGGCATCTGCTGACTTATTTGCTATGAACTTTTCAGTATGCTATCTTCCATGGTGTTCTTATTTTTATACTTATAGACAACTTCATCACATGCCTGCTTAGCTGAATCAATATTTTCTTCCGACTTTGCCACTGAGACCCTAAAATTAGGTTCATGTTTTCAAACCTTTTCATTTTTTCCTGAATAATGTTTGCATAGTTGTGTCTCTAAACTGTAGAGACAATTTTTACAGTAAACTGTACTGTAAAAACTGTTCAACTTTAATTCTTTTTAAGACTTTCTTACTTATTGTTCTTTTCAATGTGACACTCATTTTTATTCTACTAAAACTAATTGATATCACTCCAATTTCAAATCCTCTATATCCTCTTGTATCCTGAATCGACATGACAATATCATATTGCTTTTCTTATTTTTTGTATCCTCTCTCCATGTGAACTTGTTCACATCTTTATGCTGGGACTTTGTGTTAGAAATGACTAGGTTCATATGACATCCTGACAGGAATAGAGATGGAAAGGTATGATGTGTTTCGTGAGGATAGAAGGGGTAAAAAGGGAGGGGGAGTGCTATTGATGATAGAGAAAGAGTTATGTCCATACAAGGTAGAGATGCAAGGGGGAAATGGGGCCAGTGGTTTTGAGGCAGTATGGTGTGAGATAGAGGTGAATAGATTCAAATACTTGGTGGGATGTTGTTATAGACCTGGTAATGTGGATGGTGGTGATAGTGAAATGTATAGTCAAATAAGCCAAGCAAATAAGAAAAGGATGATCATTATGGGTGATTTTAATTATGGCAATATAGATTGGAATGAAGAGATAGCAACTGGAAGTAAAGAAAATGAGTTTCTTGAGTTTTTGAGGGATAACTACCTCAGACAGTATGTAACAGAGGGCACAAGAGGATTAAGGGTCTTGGATTTGGTCATCTCATCGGAGGATGTAATTATCAATGAGGTATCAAATCATCCACCAATTGGCGAAAGTGACCATGAGGTGATTACTTGGGTGGTTGCCAGCAGTGCAAGGACCCCTGTGAAAAAAGGGTATATGTGGAACTACAAGGGGGGTGATTATGAAGAGCTCAGGAGACAGCTTGCAGATGTAGCATGGAATGAGGAGTTAGCTGGAAAAGAGATCAATGCAGCTTGGGGGATTTTCAAAAAATATTTAGTGGATGCAATGTCTAAATGTATACCACGGGTGAGAAGGTTAAATAAGTTAGGTGTGAGATGGATGAATAAAGAGATTAAGCATGCAATACAGAGAAAAAGGGTATTGTGGAGGCAGCATAAGAGAAGTGGAAGTAACCAATTTCATGAGTTCTACAAAGACCAGGCAAGGAGAGTGACTTGGTTGGTGAGAGTAGCTAAAGAGAGGTATGAACAGCAGTTAGCTAATGAAGCTAAAAAGAATCCTAGGGAGTTCTTTCGATATGTAGCCAGCAAAAGAAAGAATGATTATGGAAGGATGACATTGATTGGAGGAAATGGTATAAAGACAGCTGTTGCAGAATGTGTGGTGGAGATACTTAATGAGCAGTTCATAAAGATCTTTCAATCTTGTGAATGTGACTTCATGGAGAGATTAAGAGCAGTTGATGATGGGGAGGAGAGACTGACTGTAAGTGAGCAAGAGGTGTTTGGGGAGTTGAGTAAACTAGATGTAAATAAGGCTGTGGGACTTGATAATATATCACCGCGTATTCTGAAGGAATGTGCCAGAGAGTTGACACCTGCCTTGACATATTTTTTTAATACGAGTCTTGCACTTGGTCAAGTCCCTAAAGAGTGGAAGGAGGGCAAGATTGTGCCACTTCATAAAGGAGGTGATCGAACTCAAGCATCAAACTATAGGCCTATCTGTGTGTCAGGTGTTGTGGTTAAGTTGTTGGAGAAGCTTGTGAGAACTAGGATCCAGAGTTGGGTTGACAACAATGGTATAATCTTTGATGGACAGCATGGATTTGCTAAAGGGAGGTCGTGTTTTAGTAATCTACTTACTTATTACAATAAAGTGACTGCTTCCTTGGACAGAGGAGAAGGATACACAATAATATACTTGGATTTCGCAAAAGCTTTTGATAGAGTGCCTCATGATAAGTTGACAGTCAAACTAGAGCAGATGGGGTTGGATATTAGATTAGTGCATTGGATTGGAGACTGGCTATCTGATAGGTATCAACAAGTTGTGTATGGGGGTGCAATATCCAGGAAAAGGAAAGTCACTAGTGGAGTGCCTCAGGGATCTGTTTTAGGGCCATTACTATTTAACTTGTATATTAATGATATTGGCGAAGATTTGGATGGAGATATTCAGTTGTTTGCAGATGATGCAAAGTTGGGACGAACCATAAAGAGTAGTGAAGATGTTGTGGCCTTGCAAGAAGACTTGAATAAATTGAGTGATTGGGCAAGCAAATGGGGATGTGAGTTCAATGTTGCAAAATGTAAGGTTTTAAAATTTGGAAAACAAAGATGGGATGCAGAATTTATGCTTGGTGAAAATATATTGTTGGAAGTAGAGGAAATAAGAGATCTGGGAGTGATAGTGGATAAGGATCTAAAATTTAGGGGTCACATCGCCAAAATTGTGAAGACAACACAAAGACTTCTGGGAATGATGAGGAGGACACTGACATGTAGAAGTAGGGAGATTCTTGTTCCATTGTATAAGGCTTTGATTAGGCCACACATGGACTATTGTGCCCAGATTTGGTCACCTGGTTTTCAGAAGGATGAAGAGATGTTGGAAAGGGTCCAAAGGCGACTGACTAAGGTAGTTTCTGACCTCTGGAATGTCGAGTATGAGGAAAGATTGAAAAGATGTAATTTGCAGAGACTAGTGGAGAGAAGGAAGAGGGGAGATATGATAGAGACCTACAAGTTGGTAAGGGGTTGCTATAGGATCAATGGTGGAGAAGTTCTACAGCGAATAGTGGGAGATCAGGGGAGAACCAGAGGTCATCCCTGGAAACTGTATAAAGAGGGTGTGAGTAGGGGAGTGAGAGGCAGGTTTTTTTCGTGCAGAGTTGTGAATGATTGGAATGCCTTGCCTGAGAGTGTGGTGTCTGCAGGGAGTTTGAATGTGTTTAAGACCCGGTATGATGAGATGTGTGTGTAAGATAAAAGGACCTCCTAGATGAGTCTTTGACTCCATGAGGTCTTGTTTAATAATAATAATAATAATAATAATAATAATAATATACTGAACAGAAATCTAGCAGGTGTTTACCATTATTATTAGCATTGCAATTTTCTCCCAAGTTTCTCCAAAACATTTCTATATTATTATTATTATGTGACATCTCCAAGGAGTTCAAGGACTGATCGAGGGAGGGCATCTACTCTACAACTCTCCGTCTCCACCAACTACAGCGAACCACAACTACCATCATCTACACCAATGCCATCTACTGCCCACCGCCACTAGTAATTTCACAGACAATCACAAATATCCATGTCCATGGTGGGATTCAAACCCGCAGCCTTTTGGCTGGAGAGCAGATATGCTAACCACTCGGCCAACAATATGCATGGGAATTCCTTTCCTACTCTGCTGTTTAGATCTCCAACAAGGACTAGTTCCTATATAGCATCTTATATTTATTTTTTAATAGGATCTTGCTTATTAAGTCTTCTGTATCTCAATAACACCAATTTTGCTTAAGTGATACTTTTCCAATTCTTCTGTAAATTCAATTTCCATTCTATTAATACTCCTTATGTTGATAGCTCCTATTTTCAATTCTTCAGATGTTGTGTTGTTTTAGTAGCTGACTTTCATTGTTTGCCCTGGTTCCCTGACAAATACAAAGGGATCTTGTTTAACCAGGTGGTATGAAATTTTATTATGTTTATTTCTGGTTTAAACCAATAGAGAGTGCAATTTGGTCAGCTAAGTCCTAAACTGCCATCCTCTTTATTCATGCAGTATCAACTGGATACCTACTAAGAGATATATAACACATGAAGGTGAACATTGAACATTGGGTCAGAAGTCCCAGTTAGTTCTTCACATTCCTTAAAGGTTATGTAGCAGTCTCCTCCCAGTGTACAGTGCATGTGGGCTGTATTGTGAACAGAAAAAGAGCATGGGGAACATACAGTGAGAGAGAGGACATCTACACTCCATGCCATAACACCACCTGGATAGCATCCCTTGCATACCATTACACAGCCTCCATCCAGGTACAACCTGTCAGTACACAATACATATGAAATATATTATATATATAAGGGGTGATTATTCCAGGTGGGCTAGGTGTGCTGTGTAAAGCCACTGATTATATCACCGATATTATATTTTTGCATTCATTCCTGTTAAAGACTTCTATAACTGTTTCCTTGCTTGGCATGATTCCTAAAATTAAATACAATACATTAATGCTTCATGAAGAGGACACTTTTCAGCGCATAAACACTGCATCACATTTGTGTTAATAGCCTGGGTATACTGACACCCTTGAACCCTTTAAAGAGACATGCAGGTGGCACAGCATGTCAAAATCTTAATGTCCCAATGGTTTTAAAGGCCCAGAAGGCAAGGCAGGGTGTGCACTGAGACCATAGCACCAGAAGTCATTAATGGCTGTGATTGGTTATTGTGCAAAGCAATCCAATTGAACATTGTCATTTGTGTGAACTGACGTGTTTATGCCACCATTATAGGCAAGTTTTTAATATATATTTATAATTTCTATAAATAATTTATAACTATTTTGTCCATATTTACCATGGGAAACAGTACTGAAGATGTACTGAATGTCCCATTTTCTACCATAGCTTCGTGGATTATGTGATTATAGTCAAATGAATGGAATAATTAAAACAAGTTATTTCAGCCTTTCTTTAGTTCAATCTGTAAAAATAATAACTTCATAGATGATTACTTTTTCTGATTTCTTTGCATATTATATGGCTGTATTTAAGTCCTATCAAAATTCAAATTATCTATGTCTCACTCTAGTATTTGCCAGTGATAATCTAATCTCACCACAAAGCAGAAATGCTTTTGTGCTTCTCACATAAACAGGCCACATGAAGCATAGCTGTTGTTCATTTGACCTTTATGCTTTCCGTATTTAAAATTATATTAATTTATAAATTAAAGTATTCAAAGTTATCCTACAATTATTAATTGCACTGGACCAATTATGATCAGTGCCGATGTGCTATGCACTCTTAAAATTTTCATACATCGATAAAAATACAATCATATTCAAATTGATGTGAAGTTTGTAGCACAGGCTGCATAAGCCACACAACTGCACACCCAACATAACTGGATACATGATGCCACCGATATATATATATGTATGTATGTATATGCCGACCTGGTTGGCTGAGTAGTTAGCTTATCTACTCTCCAGCCAAGAGGCTGCAGGTTCGAATCCTGCATAGGCATGGATGTTTGTGATTGTCTTTCACCCTCATACATTCGTTCAGACAAGTGAATAAACACTCCCCAAAGCTGGAGTGGGTCTACTACCCCTATATCATCATCATCACACACACACATATACACACTGCTTAGAAAAAAGTCATCAGACACCCCCACTGTCAAGGTGCATCATGCATGTAACAAGTCACATGTTTGTAATAATTGGAAAAATATGATGCTCCCAAATAAGTGCAACTGTGTCCAGATAAAATGGCAATGGGAAAGGAACTCAGAGTTTGAAAGAAGCATTGACATAGAATGCCATGCTGCAGGCCTTTCTTTTCAGTAAACTGTTAACAAACTGGGCCATCACAGATCAACAATCAGTGATATCATACTGAGATGCAAGCACAAAGAGTCAACTGTAAGTGCTACCTGCAGTGGACAACCCACCACACTCATGCACGCACGTGACCATAGAGTGCTACAAAGGATGATATGTAAAAACTGCCGCTCATTGGCCAGCATGTTGAATGCAGAGTTTCAGACATTGACTATAACACAAATCTGCACAAAAACATTCAGAACTGAGGCTGACAAGATTGGTTTCCTTGGTATTACTGCAATACGTAAGCTCCACATTACCCAAACCAACATGCAGCATCACCTTCAGTAGTGCAAAGAGCATGTACAGTGGGATGTGGAAGGTTTGGAAAGCTGACCAATCACTCTACATCTTCTACCAAACAGATGGACAGATGTGGGTGTGGTGGCTGCCCAGTGAACGTCTCTTACCAGAGTGCATAACCACAACTATGAACTCTGAGAGATGGAGGTGTGATGATATAGTCCTGTTTTTCCCAGTTTGGCCTTGGACCTCTGTTTGTGGTGTGTCTGCCCCACAACAGTCACCTCATTACATGCCGACTGGAAGAATAGTCTAAAATTCCAATTGATTGCTATCATACACTTGTGGAAAGTATGTCCCATAGCATTGCTGCAGTTATAGCATCAAAATAAGGTTTTACATCTTATTAAGATGGGTGCCATGGCTGCTTGTTCCTCACACTATGATGTCAATTGACTTATTTCTAAGCAGTGCATATATATATACACTGCATATATACACAAAAAAAAATGACTGTTTATAATTCAACGGTGTTATAAAAGTGTTTTTTTTTCTTAATTATATCACATAGATATGTATAATACTGCTTATGTGTGATAGCCAGACTGGATATAATCATTGTACTGTGATATTGTGGTTCTAAAAGTGTTCACTTCATTTGTTATTTTGATATTAACGTTACAAAAATGGTGGCAGTGGCAGCAAAGAAATGGTCACCAGCAGCATGGAAAATCTCAACTCAGAGATCGAGTTTTTCGATGTACTTTTTGCAGTGGATAAGATGCAACAATTTTTTAGGTATGCATCCAAAAGCATTAAAGATTTACCGAATGTTAGATTGAACAATAAAAAGGAATGTATTATAGTATATGAGAAGTGCGACAAAGGGCTACAATGTTCCAAAAATGACAACTGTATTATGAGGAATGATCAGAAAATGGATGGGAGTGCTTGATGGTAATAATGGAAGTGACATGGAAGAGCTTAGGCAAGACTTAATGAAAATGAAGTCAAGTTAAATGTATGGAGGAGAAAATGAACGTTTAAAGAAGAGCATAACTGATGCAAATGACAAGGAGGTTAATAAGAAGAAGCAAGTATCTACAGATGTTTGCTTGTTGATTACTGGTCTGGAAGGAAGTCAAACAGGCATCAGATGATTGATAGAGTTGCTTTATATGGCGACTCAATCTTTAAAGGTGTGGTAAAAAATAATGTGCACAAGACATATTTTACAGGTGGTACAATAAAATGAATATCAGATGCTTTGCATAGAAAGAAGGAACAGGCATCAGAATTAATGCTAGTGGTGGGTACAAATGACTTGAATAGTAAGACAAAGAATGTGAAAAGGGATTTGAAGTGAAGGATAACAGTGTAATTGGAAAAGTGGTTAGTTTGTTGCCCAGATATGACAGTAGTGATCTAAGAAACAGAGTACTGATAGTGAACAACAAGATGACTGAATTGTGTCAGGTGGAGAGTGTTCAATTTGTGAATGTATGGAATGAATTAGAAGGGAAGTTAGAATGGTTCAAAGCATTTGAACTTGTTCAAAGCTGATGGAATGCATTTGAATGAGTTCGTGTTAGTCATTTGGAAGGATTGTTGTTTAATAAGAGTGCACATGATTCACATGAAATTAGTCCAATAAGAGTCAGAGAGAGGTTGAGAAGCAGATTGTGGAAGGACAGGAACAGGATGGATACAAAGGTGAGGAAGTGATTATACCAGAGCAAGGTGAAGCAGTGCAAAACAGTGGGATGATAAGAATATAAATGAAAATCAGAATCAGGATCAGGGAAACTACGATGGTCAGGACAAAGAGAGAAGTGCACTATAGCAGAGAGAGAGTAAAGAGTGATCATGTTGATGGGATGGCCTCAAAGAGTGGAGAATTGTTATGCTTGTATAATAACGTGTGGAGTATCAGAAATAAAGGGACTGAGTTTGTAGCATTGATTGAATCAGTATGCCCAAAGATAATTGGCATAAGTGAAACTTGGTTGACTGAGGACGATATACTGTCAGGACTTGAAATGGTGATATACAGAATTTGCCGAAAGGATAAGAAGATGAAGAGAGGAGGGAGATTATTGTTAACCACCCACCTGGCCAGGAATATCATGGCCGGTTGGGTGGTTCCATCCATGATAATCATGACATGTATACATGTCATGATTACCATGGATGCGAAGTGCATATTAAAATTGCAATACCATTGATATTACATTGAAATATATGATGGATACAGAGTGTATGAGGAGTGATGTATTTTATCCATATTGACGGCGATGTGGTTAATGGTAACAGAGGAATTCTGTCCTTCAAGAGTCAAAGTGGAAAATAGTAATACATGTGAAGATTTTGGAGCTGTTTGGTGTGAAGTTGAGATCAATAGAATAGTATATCTAATAGGATGCTATTATAAGCCAGAGAATATGGAGGGTATTGATTGTGAAATGTTTAGACAGATTAGTTAGGCAAGTAAAAGGAAGATGATCCTAATGAGAAATTTTAATTATAGGAATGTAGAGTGGAAAGAAGAGATAGTGTATAGTAAAAGTAGTAGAGTGAATTTGTTGAGTTTCAATGGGATAACTATCTGAAGCAGCATGATGGAATCCTCACAGGGTGTGGTTGTGAATGGGGTATCAACACTGCCACTTGCTGGTTAAAGTGATCGTGAGGTATTGGTCTGGAAGGAAGTCAAATGGGAAAAAGTTATCAAGGTCTATATTTGGAACTATAAAGGGAATGATTCTCAGAAGCTCCATAATAACTAGCATCAATACATTGGGTTCATGAATTGTGTAGAAAAAATGTTGACAGTGCATGGGAAATAATAAGGCAGTATCTTATCTTATTACCAAGAGTTAAGTGAATAAATAGAGTAGGAGTGAGATGGATGAACAGTGAAATCAAGCAAGCAAGCAGTGTTACAAAAGAAGTTGTTATGGAGGAAGTACAAGACAGTTTGCAGAGAACAAATGCATGAATATAAAGTGCAGGCCAGAAAAGTATCAAGCATGGTCAAAAAAGAAGAAGTAGAATATGAGAGGAGATTGGCCAGTCAAAGCTAATTCAAGGGATTTTTCTGCTATGTGGCAAGCAACAGGATAAATAATTATGGTAGGCTGATACCGGTAGATAGTTATGGTAGCAGAGTAACCATAGCAAATGATATAGTGAAATTATTAACAAACACTTCATCAGCATATATCATAGTATTGTGAATGATGCTGTGCAAACATGTAGAAGAGAAACAAGAATTAAAGGTGAAAGAATCAGAGGTGTATTAAGTGTTCTTGCATTAGATGTGGGAATGGATGACATATCACCATGTATTTTTAAAGAATGTGCAAAAGAGTAGGTCATGCTTTGTCCTGGTTATTTAATGAAATCTTATAGTGGAGAAGGTTTCTAAGGAGTGGAAAGAAGGCAAAATAATACAACTCTACAAGCATGGTTTGTTTGAGAACAGAAGTTTCCAATTATAGAAAGGTCTGTATATCTGTAGTTGTGATCAAAGTGCTGGAAAAATTGGTTAGAAATAGAATACACAATTGGGTTGATGAACATAAGATTCTCTATGATGGTCTGCATGCATTTGTGAAGGGCAGGTCTTGTTTTAGCAATCTGCTTAAGGGAGAATCATATAGTGATATTCTTGAACTTTGCAAAAACATTTGATAGATTACCACATGATAAGTTGGTGTACACATTCAGGCAGTATCTTCAGTATCAATAAGGCAGTATATTCAAATTTATTAAACTGGACAAGCTGTGTAATGATGGAACAAAAGTCGTATGCCAATATTGTAATGTCCATTTTTCCGTTGCTTATGGAGGTAGAAGTGACATCAGCCAACATGCAGAGGATAAGAATAGATAGTATTCATAATAGTATTATAGACAGTATTGATAGTTGATAGTACTGTTTACTAGCATTGGTGCACCCAGGGAGGGGGGCCAAGGGGCCGTCCCCCCCCCAAAAAAAAAGAAAAAAACACTAGAAAAATTTCCAAAAATCTTTTCCTAATTAAAATTCTTTTTTTTTTTAAATTTATGTGGTGTTGTGTCTTCTATTTCTATGCTACTTATGAATTAGCGGTCACATAAGGTGGGAATACCTATAGCTCTCGGGAATCCTGGCCACTGTGAACGCAAGGCGAATGAAGTGGTGCTTGGGTACTACTTCGTTTGACCGAGCTGGGCCAGAGAGATCAAGGGTATCATGTATTGGCGATCACTGCAGATGCTCAGTCATAACTCGTATGCAATGCGTAGTGTGTATTCTCAAATCGTCTACTCAACTCGTCCCCCCTAAGATTAAATCATGAGTGCTCCCCCCCCCAAGATTAAATCTTGAGTGCTCGGCCCCCTCCAAGATTAAAATCCTGAGTGCACCACTGTTTACTAACATTACCTTATATGACATCTTATTGCTTTTAAAAAAAAAAGTTTTTCTCCTTGATATCATTGACCTCTTTTCCTTTGCTATCCATTCTGGTTATTTCTCTTGGAAGAACAAAATTTACAAACAGAGAGTACCTATATGGGGTCTCCCCTCTCACCCCTCCCTTTGCCAATTTTTTATGGAAGATTTTGAAAAACAAGCTCCTGATTCAGAACCTCTCAAACATTCTATCTGGTTGAGATATGTAGATGATGTCTTTTCTATTTGGTCTCATGGCCCAGACTCATTAGATACTTTACTATGTCACTTCAATAGCCTTCACCCCAGAATTTAATTTACTATGGAAAAGGAAACTAATTATATTCTGGCCTTTCTAGATACTTTGGTCACCTGCCTACCTGGTAACCTGTCCTTTTCAGTATATAGGAAACCTACTCAAAGGCAGATACATTCACAAATTTTCCTATCATCACCCCGCTCAACAATATGGTGTAATAAAAACACTTACCCATAGAGCTTATAACCTTTGTTCCAATGAATCCTCTCCTAAAAGAGAATTCAATCATATACACCACACTTTTCTACCTAATGGTTACAGTTCCCACATTATCAAAATAAATTATCAGTCATTCCCTCAATCCACAACCTTTTCTTCAGAAAGATTTCAGTAATACTATCACCAACCCCTATGTCCAAGGCACATCAGAAAAAATATCCAGAATCTTAAAGAAATTATACCACTTTCAAATCCCAATATGCAAATAGAATTTTAAATAATACCACTTCTACATAGCTGCAGCAACTCTATTTAATCATATGCTACAGAGAATGCAAACTGCAGACCTGCACATGTAGGTCTACCAACTGTAGCTTGGTTGGCTCAGCCTAGAGGTTGTTTGGGTAAAAAAGAAAAATAATTACAGTATATTCTTGGGTTCAGATTACCTAATTGTAATTGTGTAATGCAATAAATATAATACATATATGTAAGAAAGTACTCAGCAGCTCCTCTAAATCCAAAAATTGTCAAAAACGTGGTTTTTGGAGAATTTTATATGAACCCATGCAGGAAAGGTTTTCTTCTGTAATAATGTTTTTCGAAAACATGTTGGTATATTAGATATCCGACTAGGCCAGCGAAGTCGGGCCTACTTTACCTACACAATAAGACGCGGCCAGTTAAAATCAGAAACATAAAGCCATGCAACGCATTACGTCCAAAACATTATTATTATTACCAGCAAAGGTTGGTCGATTGGTAAAGCCTCTGCTACTAATGGCTCACGAAAAAAGTTAAGAAAGTTTGAGTGCGGTTAATAGTTGGAAGGATCTATCGTTCGATGCTGTTGGCCCACTCTCCCTCGATGAGTCTTTGGACTTCCTGGAGGTGTTGCACAATAACAAAAATAACAATTATTTCATGACACCTCCAACGAGTTCGAAGACTCATCGAGGGAGGACACCTACTCTACAACTCTCCGTCTCCGTAAACAAAAGGGAGTTACTTTGCACATAGCCAGTAGATGTTTCACTTGCTTCTTCGTTGATAATAAACTCGTGTAAGAATTAGACACAGTTACTGCGCTTTTCACGGGGCAAATATGTTTCCCCACACATCTCTGTGTATCTCGACTTTGCAACATTTCCGCCCACGATTGCCAACTTTTTAAACTCCTGCGCCAAACCCGCGAAGCACATCTATGCTTCCTTTGCTTGATTACTTCGATCCATACCAAAATCTCGATATGCACGAGAAATATATCCCCTTGACGCCTTTCATTCGCCAAATTCTATGAAATTTATGCTTTTTTGAAGATTAGTGGACAGTCATCAAAGAAAGCCGAGTCACGATGATAGTTGTGACCCAGCTTTTTTTTTATTTCTGATTTTTGTGATATTAATCAGTAATAATAATATTAATTGGCAATGCTGGTGTGCCTCAAGACTCTATCCTATCACCTACTACTCTTTCTCATGTACATAAATGACCTACTCACAATAATAGGCTGACCATATGTATCGTTTTGAACGGGGCAGTGCCGTTTTTTTTTCATATTTCCCGGTCGTCCCGTCGTTTTAATAAAAACTATAAATATACTTTAATATTGGTCAATCATAAATTATTATTCCTAACCTATCATGGATACCAGTAATTTGTTTAACTATGGAGTCGCATTGTTCGATACTAAATATCGATATATACTGTGATTTATTCAGAGAAAAAAAAAAAAAAAATACATGTTGGCAACACTTGCACGTCTCACACGCGGCGTCTATTCTGTTGTAGCGTTAGTTTTTGTTTTGCCTGTATGCTAACCGGGAATTGTTATTCACTGCCGGTGGTTTAAAGCCAGCAAAGATTGGTCGATTGGTAGAGCCTCTGCTACTAATGGCTCACGCAAAAAGTTAAGCAAGTTTGAGCGCGGTTAGTAATTGGACGGGATTTATCGTTCGATGCTGTTGGCACACTCTCTCTCGATGAGTCTTTGGAGTCCCTGGAAGTGTCACATAATAATAATATTCTTCAAGTCTTCAAGTCAATCCTTGCAATGTCAAAGAGGCGAAACTGCATTTTTAATGATGATATCCAGAAATAATTCAAATTTATTAAACTGGACAAGCTGTGTAGTGATGGAACAAAAGTATGCCAATATTGTAATATCCATTTTTCCATTGCTCATGGAGGTAGAAGCGACATCAACCAACATCTGTGTAGCCAGAAACATAAGGATGCTAATGAAAAGACTCTGGCTTCAGTTAAAAACATCAGCTCGTTTAGGGTGAGACGTGATGGTGACAGTGAAAGCGATAAAATTGCAGCAAGTGAATCTTGTTGCTTATCATACTATGCATCACGACCAAAGTTTTCGCGCAAATGACTGCTTGTCGACATTGATAAATGAAATTTATGAACCAAAATTTTCTTCAGCACGTACTAAATCAGAAGCAATAATTACCAACGTTTTATCAACATACATATTGGGCAAAGAAAAACTTTTTTTTTATCGTTTTACTTTTTCATGAATACAGAATATTACATAATCCCTGTCCCGTTTTTGCCATCCCAATATCCCATTTTTATCTCAAGGAAATATCGTCAGCCTACACAATAACCACTAATCTAGAGCATTGTAGACAATAGTACTCTCCACTCATCCTACTTATTTGATAAATCATGAAGTACTCTGATATCCCAGGCTAAAATTCCATCCAAAACCAGAACTTTAAACATTGACCTATATACCATCCTCCAACGGTACGAGGACAACTTTGTTATGTTCGATGCCACCAAAACACAGTCTTGCCTTTTTTTCACACAGAAGAAATCTCAGCTCACTTACTCTCTTACCCTCAGTAATGCACAAATCACCAGATGAAATGATCTCTTTGCTTGGACTAACGCTTATTATTACTATTATTATGTGACACCTTGAAGGAGTCCAAAGACTCATCGAGGGAGGGCATGTACTCTGCAACTCTCTGTCTCCACCACTCAATCCAACTACGACGAACCGCAACTACACCAACACCATCTACTGCCCACCACCACCACTAGTATTTTCACAGACCTCCATGTCCACGGTGGGATTCGAACCTGCAGCCTTTTGGCTGGAGAGCGAATACGCTAACCACTCGCCCAACCAGTCAGTTTATCTCCAGTCTTTTCTGGTATAAACGCATTACATCAGCAGCTTCCTCAGTATACATTCTCTTTCGGTTAAGAGCATATTTTACACCTGGTCAACTCTTAATTATATACCCAAAAAAAATCAGCTAACGCCTTTTTATTCCCGTATACGGAGAGTAGGCGAGGCCATTTAGCCCTATCTAACTTTTGGAGACTGAGTGGGCAGTTCAATCTCCACTGGTACCAATCAGAGATAGATGGCCTAAGGCTATCACTAATTAAGCGGTACTCAGTGAAGAGAGACAGCTCAAATGTGCCGCCATCTCGTGGTCCCTAACCCTAACACAATATATTTAATGTCTGAAATAATGTGGGTTCTACGGTCGATTTTCTTGAGTTTACAGGACGAAAAACCCGAGTTTCCGGGATAAATCGAAAATCCGTTCATGTTTAGAACTCTGCTCATACGTTTTGGGTGGTGCACCTAAAACTTCACTTAAATCTTTGATGTCATCTACAAGCATGCAGTTAACCTCATAGATGATCCCTCTCTTACAGACTCACTTTAACCTCAATCTCACAGGTGCAGTGTTTCTGCACTGTGTCTATTTTACAAGTACTTCCATTGTCATTGTTCCTGGCCAAGAGGCATTCCTCCATTTTCTGTTGCATCTGTTAATACAAGAGCTGCAGTTGTCCAGTATCCCTTTAATATGCAAATACAAACACATTGAATCTATTTCTCTTCATCCTATTTTATCCCGTGCACCTTTGTCCTCTGAAGAGCCCTCCTCAAAACGTATTCCCAAATTATAACCTTATAACTCTTCCAAAAAATATATATATATATATACAGGGTGTTCGGGATAAATTTGACAGTTTCGTAAGGAAAAAGAAAATCTTCTTTGTATCTATTAAATTTAATGAATTGACAAAAAAACATTACAGGCAGAGTTGATTACAATACTATCAACAAGATTTACTCAAAATAACCACCATTAGCATCGATCACAGCTTCAATTCTGCTTCGGAACCTCGAACAAGCTGATGCTACAGTCTCCCTGGGAAGGGCCGCAAAAACTGTTTTAATTTTATCCATTAACTGGGCTTTTGTATTACTGGAAGTGCGATTGGTGTCTTTTTCAACTGCGCCGCATACAAAATAATCCATGGGGTTAAGGTCTGGAGAGTTTGGAGGCCAAACATTTGGACTGGTGAAGTCGTAGAAATTTTCAGACAACCATTTTTGACTTTTCCCAGAGGTGTGGCAAGGGGCCGAATCCTGCTGCCATACATACGGCCTACCATTGGCTACCCTTGTTATCCAGGGCTTGACTACAGTTAGCAACTCCACGAACAAAGCCCGAATTCCAATGCCAGGGTTCTTCAACACCTGTTCCTGCAGATTTGCGAGGAATTCTGCTGTACGAACGCAATCAGATCGTCTGCTAGGGATCTTTCTTCTTGCTACATCCTCGTAGTCACCATTGCAAGTCTCTAGTTCATGCTTGATTGTTTTTACTGTATTCAGGGAGCATTGGGCAGCAGTCGTAATATCCTTATTTTGATGGCGGGCACGAATCATCATGATACAAGTTATTCTCTTCCATGATTCAGGTGGGTTCCAGCTATCCATCCTTTCTGACATCTTGTATATGAATGAAGAAGGGTCCAAACTTTTAAATGAAGAGAAGTGTGTGTTAATACATGTAACTTACGGAAAAATATAATTAATTATAAATATGTCAAATTTATCCCGAACACCCTGTATATATCGAGGCTTCCCAATAGTGTATCACAATCGATGAACATGTGGCGATCTTAGCGACTCTGAATGTGGACATGTTATTGGAACAAGACAGATAGGTAATTCTATCGCCTAAACGGTAAGAACCCTAGGGTTTTCGAGGGCAAAGTATCAAGGTCTACTGCGAGTATACCATCAAACGGATGTACAAGCGTCCAGCGAGCAAGTGATGGCCGACCACACACCATTGATGACCGAGGTAGACGTAGACTGTTCGGTCTCGTACAGACCAACCACAAGGCAATATTTCCGGAACAGCAATACAAATCAGACCCAGTTTCA
Organism: Typopeltis vanoorti; assembly: GCF_054136105.1. Lineage (NCBI taxonomy): Eukaryota > Metazoa > Arthropoda > Arachnida > Uropygi > Thelyphonidae > Typopeltis > Typopeltis vanoorti. Next base: position 10,969,224 of record NC_143560.1, read on the forward strand.
GTGTCGTGGATCCGAGCGAGCGAACGGTATGGCGTACTTTGCATACCATGGGCTACGGAAACCGACACCGTAATCGTGTGCCACTGTTCACAGCTCGTCATCGGACACTGCGCCAGGTCTCGGGACAGTCGAAACTGGACCTCTGCAGAGTGGACCAGAGTCGTGTGGTCTGATGAATCCTGTTATCAGTTATATCGATCTGCTGAGGGCGAGTGTGGTGTCGACAGCATGAGGTCCTCACTCCGTCATGCTAGGTCAGCTCCCCACCCATCACAGAGCCACCACACAGAGGTGGTGGCTCTGTGATGGGTGGGGAGCTTTCTCGTGTGACACATTAAGTTTCTCATTGTGCCTGCAGAGGTCCTTAAACACTGCGAGCTACCAGAATGTGCTGGATGATCATCTAAACACTTTCACGGCTTTTGCGTATCCTGCAACTGATGGTCTGTTTCAGCAGAACGATGCGCCGGTCGCCAGACCGCAAACACCCAGGCATGACTCGAGGAACACTCTTCTAAGTTTGGGACCATCCAATAGCCCAAGATCCCAGATTTAAATCCGATCGAATCTCTCTGGGATGCCGTCGAGCGAAACATCAGATCCATGTGTCCCTGGATCTGACTTTCCCGACGTCTAAGGTGCAAGAGGTGCGGCTGGAATTAACTCCGGCATCTGGCGGAATTAATGCCTAGGAGAGTACAGGCTATTATTCGCGTAAGAGAAGAATCAACACGCAATTAAGTATTTCACTAATGTTTTGTCCATTTCCATTGAGCATGTGTATGTGTATATATATATACACAAACACAGAGGAAAGAGCAGAGAAGTGCCACCATTCTTGAGATGCTTTTCTTAAGTTCATGGGATGAAAAAAAAATGAGTTCCTAGAACAAAAAAACCCACTTGCAGAACCAGATATCAACTAAAACAGGAACCTGTTACAAAAAACTTAGAAAAAATTCCTCTAGTTGTATAGAATAGAGCAGAATTTAGAGTGGTCCTTCTTCTCGTGGCTAGTATTACTGATTCAAACACCATTTCCACAGAGCTACACAGGCTAAAATAATAAATCCCCTAAAGCCTTTTATTCCCCAAAAGGAGTAGACAATGTCATTTTAGCTTTAAATAACGTTTTTAAGATCGCCAGTTAACCGCTACCGATAGCCGCCAGTGAGAGCTATCCCAAGGATATCAATGATCCAAAAGAATCTAGAATGAAATGTATACATCAGACATCTCTGTCATCTCGTGGTTCCTAACTGCATATTTTGTCTGAAACAGCATGAGTTCAGGATCGATTTTCTTGAATCGTAGAGTTAAAAACCTAAATTTCCTAGAAGGAAAACCTACTTGCTAAAGATCAACTCTCTTGGAAACCGCCTAAAATAGTCAGAAACAAGAATTGAAATCTTGCACACACGCGCTCGCGCTAGAATGTACATACATCATATCCTCCCTACCTCACGTTAATCATCAAAAGTAATCCGCGATGAGTCTTTTGTTTGACTCCATTACTCGTGTAAATAATAATAACAGATGGATGCTCTCCTAAAACAACATAGAATTAACAAAGGCAGTCAGCAAACCTCTGCACAAAGTTTCCACTTTCCTGAGACAAAAAATCAAAACTACTAGGATCCACTCTCCTTCCCAGGTGTCTACAGTATCAATGAATCCTGTCAATCTAGGATCCAGTATTTCAGACAGGCAGGATTGACTATCTTGGTAAGAGGAGAAAACGCACATAAAAAGTATATCTGGTATAAGTAACCTAGAGGATAACTAACACAACACGCTTTAGATAAAGACCATTTCATCAGGTCAAAGAAAGTTTGACTACTACCCAGATCCCAGTTCAAGTAACAGAGATTGTTCCTGTAAGCCGCCCACGCTTTACAGAGCTCATTGAACTGCAATGGAACTAATGTGTAATCCTGCATAAATTTTCGTGCACTAACCAACCTCCCATAAGCCGTGCCTGCAGAAGATCACTATCGAAAGTGGCACTGTTTCCCCTCCATACGTGTGACGTTCCTTGTGATTTTGTCTTTGAATGTGTGTGTGTGTGTGTGTGTGTGTGTGTGTGTGTGTGTGTGTGTGTGTGTGTGTGTGTGTGTGTGTGTGTGTGTGTGTGTGTGTGTGTGTGTGTGTGTGTGTGTGTGTGTGTGTGTGTGTGTGTGTGTGTGTGTGTGTGTGTGTGTGTGTGTGTGTGTGTGTGTGTGTGTGTGTGTGTGTAACTTTAAAAGAATTTTTTTTTAAGATTTGCGGGACAGTAGTTTTAAGGGTACCCATAGTTGTGTTGTGATCTGTTGCCCACGGATTGTCTTTATTATTATTATTATTATTATTATTATTATTATTATTATTATTATTATTATTATTATTATTATTATTATTATTATTATTATTATTATTATTATCATTATTATCATCATCATCATCATCATGAAACCTGTATAGAGTCAAGAGTTCATAATAGAAAATACATCTCTCTCTCTCTCTCTCTCACACACACACACAAGAAATGTAATATTACCATATTCACTTAGAGAGACAGAGAGAGCCTGTGTAGCTCGGTAGCAGTTGCACCTCCAATGCATTTGCGATTATTACAGCCTCACAGAAAATCCATGTATTGTAATGGGTCTAGATATTCAAAAGGCATTTGACACAGCCACCAATACCTGTTTGAAACACTAGACCGAATAGGAGTTGGAGTAAACTGGAAAGAAACGATTAAGCTTTTGTACAGAAACGCGGAAAGTAGGCTGATCATTAATAAAAATATCTCAGCCTCTTTCCCAATAAAATGTTCCATCCGGCAAGGAGACCCACTATCCATGGCTCTATTTGTTCTAGCCCTAGAACCACTCATTATAGCCATTAACACAAACAACAATATCAAAGGAACACATATACACGGAGAAAGTGACGCCAAAATTTTGGCATATGCTGATGACGTCACTTTAACACTAGGAACACAAAAATCCTTGGACACAACACTCAAAATAATAAATGACTTCAGCAAAGCCTCAGCACTGAATGTGAATCTGGCAAAATCCCACTGCAAAATAATTGGCAAGTGGGAAAACCAAACAAGGATTCCTTCAGGAATACAGGTGAATAATTACATACAAGTTCTGGGCATCAACATCGGAAGCTCAGAATCACATGAAAACCAGTGGAAAGAACTCCATGACGGCATAAAGAAGAAAATTAATGCAATGCGCCCTAGACAGCTGTCCGTCAGAGGAAGGGCCCGGGTTTGCAACATCTACTTAACATCTCGCCTGCAGTACAAGATACACAACACCCCGTATCACGGAAGGTAGGCCGAAAAAATACACAGGCTATGCGCTACATACATCTGGGGCTCTCAGTATGAACCCATGCGCAGATCAACACTCTTCCATGAAGTTGAAGCTGGAGGTTTAGTATTGCTAAACATCCATCTGAAAATTCTCATCGGCAGGGCAATAACAGCAGCCCGAGCACACACAAAAACCTATCATGCCTATGCGGCAACATTCTTACAAAAGTGTTTGCCGCATAGGTTTATAAGCTCACTTCCAGATATAAAAAAACCAAGCCCGAGAATGTTCAAAGAAATAGCCGAAGGGTACACATATATAATGAAACACTCAGATACCGAAACCTTACTGACAATTAAACCAAGAAAACTATATAAAACATTAAGTCAAGTGACATTCCCACCTCCCCAACACAGGGAAATAAGAAAAGGAGAAATTAGGCTAAGTCCAGTGCTTAGCAAAGTTTTCCGACTTCCAATATCACCAAAATACAAAACATTCTTCTATAAAGTACACCATGCCTGTCTCCCCACAAAAATGTGGTGTGTAGCAAAAAAAATCCCACTACAAGGCCCAGCGAAGTGTCATTTCTGTCCCGACCCAGAAACAATATATCATATTATGATGTTCTGTAGCAAAACATCCACAGTATGGAACACCATACAGAAATTCCTACATAAGACACAACCATTCTCTGAAAACACATTATTTTGGTTGGAAGACCAAAAAATGAAAAAAAAACAGAACTAATAACCATAATAATAACAATGTATGCAATATGGTCCCACAGATGTGACAAAATACACGGAAGAGACACCAGACCAGACATACTAGCAAAAATTAACAATTATTTAAAAGAAATTATCATAAACACTACACAAACCAAAAGCATAACAACACAGCAATGGAGGAAACTCGGCCTAATTGAAGAAGGAGAAGAAGAAGGAAAAATAAAACTTATACCGAACCCCCGTAGTTAGTGGTAGACAATAATGATAACCCACTATCTGAACAAAAGCATAATCCCAGACAAAGGTGCTGTTAACGTAGGCTCATTCGCCACAACGAGAGGAATAATGAAAACAAGACATCAAATCTAATAAAAAAAATAAAATAAAAATAAAAAATTTTAAAAAAAAGTATATATGTATATAAAATAATTAAAATAAATAAATAAGTAAAAGTTTAAAAAAATAATAAAAATATTAATAATAATATATAGGTACGCCTATATATAAGGGATAAGAATGTTATATATATATATATATATATGTATATCTAATTGTGTAAAAAAAAAAAATAAATAAATAAATAAAAGCAAATAGCAAATTACTCCTTAAGATAAGTCAATACTACTCTAGTAATAATTATGTAGATTAAGATATACTACCAGACATATGTATATGTTCTTGTATATACAGACACAAGGACGGTAGAAATGTCAATTGTAAGAAATGCAGATAACATAAGTTCATAACATGATAATAACCCAAAATGTTAATAGGATATATTATCCATTTATAGACCTGTAACTAATTCTGCAATTCAGAAAACTTTGTATATAAGAAATTACAGATTTACCTCTTAAGTTAAGCAAACAATATAATGTTAAAGCAAGATGGAATTCTTTTTGTAAAAATAAGAGTGCCTACAAAAAAATAAAATCTGCATGAGATATAGAGATACTACCAAAATATATGCATATATAAATGTAAATAAAAACATAAGCAATGTATGTATTTTAAGAATAAGATGTGCATTTAAATTAAGTTAATAAAATAGTCATCCAAAATATGTGAACAAAGATATAAAATGAAGATATATGTAAAACGAATTGTACATATGGAAAATGTCAATGCTAACATATATATGTATGTATATGTATATGTGTGTGTGGGTGTATATGTATATATGTATGTATATGTGTGTGGGGGGGGGGGTGTATATGTATATATTTATAAACAGACTGATCTGATAATGGAACTTATAAACAGACTGAAATCACTATGTAACATATACCAACAAAAATAACAGCTCAAGCAATTCAATAGGACAATAAGGAAAATAGAAATTGAGCATGCGATGTTGTATCTTATTTAAACAATGATTGTAAAACAGGTGTCATAAGTATATTGTAACGAGTAAATGAAAATGCCTAATAGAAGTAGCAGCCTATGTACAAATTGTAAATAGCTGTATATATATTTATTTTTAAATATACACAGCTGCTGTTGTTGATACAAATAACCTCAGTAGAAGTAGCCTCAAGAAATGTAAATCAAAATGTCAATTAGAATAAGCATTCTATGTACAAATGTATATATTGTAAATAGTTGTATATATATTTATTTTGATTGTACATAGATGCTTTAGTGTTAATAAAAATATACTCAGTAGCAGTGGCGTTTGCACTTTACAGCGCTTGACCGCATGAAGAAAGACATATAAGTTCGAGTCTAGTCACCGACTGGAGGAACATTTTCTAAACCTTTTTTAGACCGGTTCCCGAGTTAGTCGATCTCTGGCATGGGTCAGAGGGTTTTTCCTCTGGAAACTCGGGTTTTTTTCGTCCCGTAAACGCAAGAAAATTGGCCATCAAACCCATACTATTTTCAGACATTACAAATATTGTGTTAGGGACCACTAGATGGCGGTACTCGCTAGCCGCTTTCTTTACTGCATACCGATTAATTAGTGATAGCCTTGGGCCAGCTATTTCTGATTGGTTGCCAATGAAGATTGAACTGACCCACTCAGTCTCCAAAAGTTAGATAGGGCTAAAACTGCCTTACTTACTCCCTATATGGGACCAAAAAGGCATTAGCTGATTTTTTATTTATTTTTTTTTTTATTCACTGAATCGGGCTGTGTAGCTCTAGAAATGGTGTTTGCATTCATGGCGTTTGCATTCACAAGACAATCAAACGAAAGACTGTTCTAAGTTCGATTCTAGTTGCCGACTAGAAAAACTTTTTCTCTTTCCTTCGAATGGTTTACAAGTTAGTTGACCTCTGAGACGGGATACTATATAGTGTTAAGGTAGGTCACCACGAGATGGTCGCAGTTTGCAGTGCTTTCTCTCCCGGGATGCCATTTAAAATCATTGCGTCTTCACTCAGCTCTATCTGTGATTGGCTAAAAGCAGAGATTGTCTGCCATCCTGTTTCTAAAAGTTAGTTGAGACCACATGGCTTCGCCTATCCCCAATGGAAAATAAAAAAGGTTAGCGAATTTATATTTCATTTTATTATCTGGATCAAATATTGAACACGTAATAAGAAATAAACCTTATATTTATGAAATATAAGGTTTTGTATCTCATAAATATAATATTTATGAAATACATTCGCTAAAGAGGTATGTCGATACACTGCTTTTCTGTTTCATGTTCTTCATCGAAAAGCATGTCAAGTCCAACTTCAAGGATGGCGTAACTAAGCGTACTCCGTAGTTACAGTCGTTTGTGAGTAAGTATTGCAGAAAGAGATCACGAAAGTTAGTTTTATAACTGGGTATGTAATACTTTCTTATCTCATTAACTTTTCATAATTTTTATTGATTAACTCTAAAATTTTGAATATGTTATGTACTCAAAGCCACTTTATAGTATAACTACATAACTTACATTTTTCTGGTTATATTGTATAGAAGTTTCAAACCAAAGTATCGCATTCCTAACTAGTTGTAAGGGAACATGGGTTGTAGGTTATGAAATTAATAACTATTAACACATTCTTTTCCTTGTACCAATATGAAATATATATACGAGCAATTAAATTCTATATTTTTAAACGTGCTAACCGTTACTTATTTCATTATAATATTATTGCTATAACAAAAATGACTTAAAACAAAATAACTCACTTTGAAAATTTTGATGCCATAAGGGTAAAAGAGAAAAAAAAATCAGCGAGGGCATTTTATTCCCCTATAGGGAATAGGCGAGGCCGTTTTTAATCCTATCTAACTTTTGAAAACTGAGGGGACAGTTCAACTCCATAGCCGATCTGTGATAGCTGACCCAAGACTATCACTAATTTTACATGGCCTCCGGTGAAGAGAGGCGGATGACAAGTGCCGTCATCTCGTGGTCCCTACTTCTAACATAATGCTTACTGTCTGAAAATATTGTGTTTTCTATGGTCAATTTTCTTGAGTTTACAGGACAAAAAAAGCGGCTTGCCCATGCCAGAGATCGACTAATTCATCAAAAAGATAGTAAAAGTTCATCTATGTCATATGACTCTTTCATCGGGTGGTCTAGTGCCGTAGATGACACACGTCACTTTTGCCGACAGAGAAATTTTGAGATGCTAAACTCAAAATGGAAGATGAGCAAAAGCCCCTACTAAAACTTAAGAAAATCTACCATAAAATCCACACTATTTCAGATAATAAAATATTTCCTTATGGCTAGGGATTGCGTGATGGCAGTACATGTCTGCATCTCTTCGCTGGATGCCGTTTATATGCACTGTATTAATAATTTTGAGCCAGCTATATCTGATTGGCTACTGGTGGTGATGAAACTTCCTCATCACTCTTAGAAAGTTAGATAAGGCTCACCTACTCCCTATAGGGAAGAAAAGGTGTTAGCAGATTTTATTTTTTTATTTTTCATAACTCTTATAAAAACTTCACAAATAAAAAAAAAAAAAAGAAAACTAATCGAAGGAAAATATTCATTTTCATTTTCAGTATACGATCTCCAGTTAAGAAAACTTCAGAAGAATAAATAAAAATTATTAAAGAACAAGCCTGTCAGAAGACAAAAGTCATTTTTTGCAATAGATATAGGTGAAAAAACAAAATAAAAGAAAAAAAACGTAGTTGTGTATATGGAAGTTGTGAGTAATTTATTGTCTGTATTGTGTTACAACAGATGAAAGATGAATTCAGTGCCTGAAGTACAATATGGACACAGAAAAAGTGTCATCACTGAAGTAAGTGCATGCGTTTGAAACTGTTCATGTATTGCTTATAAACTGTAAATTAAATAAAACACGCGTTAATGAAGATCAGTAAGTTTGCTCTTACTGTGGAAAAAAGTAGGAAGATGGAATGAGATAGATCACAAAACTCTGAACTGAGGGTTGTTTATGAATCAAAACTAGATAAGTGAACGAAAAGAATTTTCCGCATAACCTATATAAATACGAAGAACCGTCTAGAATTTCTGAATCAGCGTGTAATGTTGATCTTCTTGTGGTAAGCTTCTTTGTTAAATGTCCACGAGGATACTGAATGAACAAGAATGGACTTGCCACTTGAGACTTAGAAGATCAAACTTTAATCTAAATTGGCTTAATCCACAAAAATATCACGATGCATAACATCAAATGTCACGACAGTTGACACACTGTATATTTAAGCAAGTAACGACAGTTTTGTAAGGAAGAACCAAAGCGAATAGTAAACAAAGCCAGCAATTGGAATAATTTCAAAGTCAACACAATTGAAAATGGGCTCCATCAACATTAGATACATCGACGGAAAAGCGATGGAGCTAGCAGAGAAATTTCAAAATATCATATCTATCTAACTAGCTTTACGAAGAGGAAGAAAATAAAACAGGAGAGATACCTCTATCTCTCCCTCTGGAGAAAAAATGTAAATATATATATATATGAAAACAGAAATTTATACATCGAGTAAAATATCTGACGAAAATATAGTTTCATTACTTAGAAGGTTGTGATGAAGTTATCTTCAAGGCAGAAAAATTAGAATATTATAGTGTATCCAAGAAGTTCAAGTTAATGTTCTAGGAAACGAATGAAAATGTTATCGAAGTGTTTTGGTAAGTAACTCACATGTGCTGTGAAAGACGAAGAGAAACCTATAAACAACTAAGTTAAAAATACCTAACCAAATAGAAAATCAAATAAAATAACAATGGGAAAGCATTAGAAATAATACTGTGTAGCAGATCAATATTGCAAAAGCAGCAAAATGGTCTAGAGTCAATTTATAAATTGGGAAAAGAGCATTGCAGCTGAGAATAAAGATATTCTAGATAGCTGGTGTAATTGTAATTACTCTGAAAGGATTGAATCGATTACCTTGAAAGGTTTTGAATGAAATGAACAGTAGCCGAAAATATTCAACACGAATGCATGTCAATACAAGGTAGAAATCCATTAGAAATATTAAATATGGAATGGGAGTCGATGATATTCAACGTGAAATGCTCAGATATGAAAGATAAAAAGTTCTTCAGTGCTACGCTGCATTATTCAAACGACTTAGAGAATCAAAAGATGATATTCGTTTTGAATAAAGGAAATCTCTCATAGTGTCTATCAGAAACAACGAAAATAACAGTGTAAGAATTACAGAGAACTTTCCATAGTGAGTGTTTCAGAAAAAAATTTACTCACGCATACTTGAGAAACGTTTAACAAAAATTTTGGAAGAGGACTTGGAGAAGAGCAATAAATTGTAGCTGTGTTTTGGTCATTTAAATAGGAAATTGTCAGGTTCAGATTTTTTTTTTCGCTTACTTCCTCTGGGGAATACAAAGCGTTAGCAAACAGAAATTTGTTTTCCTATGTAGCTCAATGGAATTGATTTACTTCCATAATGCTCGACCTCCCGAAGATTATAGGTTCCTGATGCCGACTAAAAGAACTATTTTCTAGACCGTTTTTGTCCAAAATTCGTAAACCAGTTAATCTTTGATACAGGCAAGTAGAGTTTCCTACTAGTAACACGGACGTTTAACCCCGCAGCTAAAAAAAAAAAATCGAGCCTAGAAATGGCACTGTTGGGACCAATAATTGATGGAAACTTCCCATAATCTTATCTCTGAAAGTTTTGATTCATATTAATCTCGAGTCTGCGCAGCTAGCCTAGTGGTTATGCGCTTCGCAACCATATACCTGGGGAAGGAGTGTCCTTGGTTCGATTCTCGTCGACGACGTGAGGAGCTTCAGGATCTTCCTCAGCCATAACCAAGTTAGCCGGTCTTGGGCATGGACAGCAGAGTTTTTCCCCCAGTTTATCTGGGGTTTTTCATCCCCCAAGCAGGCAAACCGGCCCCGTGAACACACACACAGATACAGTCTGTACACAGATACAGTAATTTAAACAAATACGATTGCATTAAACTTCCCAAAATTTGGGAAACTCTAATTATCAGAGATCCCTCTTTACATCCCAGGCCACCTGTAAATGTCCATAGAGGGCGCACCACCTAGATAGGACTTTAGTTTCACTTTGTATTGTATTTGTGTGTGTGTTGTTACAAAAAGTTTTTATAATCCCCGAAGATGTCTTTGTGACGGAAACGAAATATTGGAAGTATTAAAATTAGTTTAAATCCTTTCTCAGTGCTGTTAATATTCCATTAAACTAAGGGTGATATTCATGAACAGATACAGTCATGAATATCACCCTTAGGGGATGCAGCAGAGGAGTGGCGAACCGGCTGCATTAATACGCTATTAACCTCTCATTAGGAGGCGACTCAACCCATCCTAGACGCATGAGAAGGATAGGAGAGGAATAATCTCTAACTCACTATCAGTGATGACTGAAGGATGGAGAATGGCTGACAATCGATCTTCAAAAATTCATTTAGAGATAAAAGTGCTCGCTGCCTAATCCCTTTAGCAGTAAAATGCGTTAGAGGATTTATTTATTGGTTTTTTATATTCTGAAATATAATAAAAATATCATTTGGTGTGAAAAGCTTTTTTTTTTAATCCCACAATTACGGGGGGGGGGGGGTCTGGAAAGTGGTGATAAACACCTAGAACAAAAATGATATTAAAGCAACTGATATAGCCACAAGAAAAAATAACAGTGGCTTTAATATCATTTTAGTTCTAGGTGTTTATAGAACTTTCCAGACCCCTTCCTCCTAGTATATGATGCAAACTGGGTATTATACAGAGCGATATATCCCTAATTCTTAAGCTGTGGGCAACTGGAACTAAACAGTGTAGCACAGAAAGAGGATTAGATTTAAAATCAAAGGTGAATGATGGAGATGCATACTATCTGGACTTCTATAGGAATCGCAGTATGAAGGAAAAAGTGACACTAAACATAATTACTATGTTAATACGTGACATCTCCAAGGACTCCAAGGCTCACATTATCGAAAAAAAAAAAGCTTCTGTCAAAAATCTTGGTTTACAAACCATTAATAAAAAATGCAAAAACTATAAAATTATGCCGGACATTTATGTTCCTACCTATTTTCTATTTTTATGATCTGTATTTTTTTTTTTTTTTTATGAAATAACTAGCAGTATACAGGACAGTCTGAAACCAGATTTGAGAGGTGGGTTAGAAATAAGAGAGATGATCAAAGTTTAGAGAGCACATATATGAGAGTTTGAGGCGGGGCTGACATCGATAGCAGAATCATATTAATAATCAAGATATAGGAAAGGAACCAGACATTGTCAGCGTTTCAGAATATGCGGGAGAGCTAATCTAAGGTGGCATGATAGCTGAAATAAAATGGGAGAAGTTACGTTAACAAAAATGGTGTCTGATAATAGTTTGAAAATAACCCATTTGGTATACAAATAAAGCCACAAACAGGAAGAGATATTATTATTGCAAAGGACCAAATTTTATTAGCTACGTCAGAAGATTATGTACAAAGATTAACAAAATCATTAAATTAAATCGCGAAACAGTATGACATGAGAATATCTAAAGTGAAAACAAAAATAATGAGTTTCAAAGGAGGAAAAAAAACGGCAATAAATAAATAAAACATTGATACATAATAAAATTTTAGAACAAGTAAATATTCTCAAATATCTAGCATCTGATTTATCATAAGAAGATGAAAAAGACACACACATTAAAGTAACAAATTTTATTAAAGTAAATGACGCAATAAATATATTTAAATCGTCCCTAGTACAAAATCATACTATAATCAGGCTAGATAATGTCTTATCTGAGCGTACTTTATCACAGAGAAGCGAAACGGACCATAAATAAAGAAACTAAAAAACGAATTTAAATTACAGAAATGAAGTTTTATAATCTACAAACATTAAAGCAAGAAATAATTATATTGGTAAACATAACGAAAAATAGATAGAACATCTACATCAAATGGATAATAGCAGACTACCAAACTTACTTTTAGATGTAGTATAAATGGAAAAATAAGAATTGGAAGACCAAGAAAGGGATGGCATGAGACGGGAACAGTCCACTTGTACAAGAACCATGGCAGAAATAAGAAGAAGGCATGAAAAGGACTCAGATGAAGGCTAAGATTTAGTTAGACTGATGAAATTAGTAGTCGCTTAGACGATACTATTATGGATTCCAAAGATACATCATGGAAAGGCACTGACCATCACGCAACATAACAAAGATGTTATCCGCTTTGTTGGCCAAGTTAGAAAATGACCATTTCTGGTTCCATCGAAGCAATCAAAGATCTGATTCTCACATGGTAACGGGAATTCGGGCAACAGTGTTCTGTGATGTTTACTAAATCTGAACCAACACTCGAAAACCAGGTACAAAGGGAGGGAAGCAAAGAGCTAGATAACAAATCTAATGAAAGATAAAAAAATAAATAAATAAGGTGAAAATGAAAATATATTTTAAAAATGTGAAGAAAGAGTATCTAAAAATGGCAGTCGGATAAGGACTTCTTCGCACTCATTTCAAATTAGATGAATTATGTGTGATCATGATGGCTGAAATAACCCACGTCAGAATATATTTATCCAATTAATCCAAGTAGTCGAAAAAAAATCAATGTCTGGTAGAGAATTCGGAAAGAAAAGAAATTGTGATTCTGGAAAATCCATTAATCTGATTGTGTAAACGCTTACGAAACTGCGGCTTCAAGAGTAAACGAGTTTGTGTGAAAGGTCTGTCTACAGCAATCAATTGCTGTGATTTCAAGAGTAGAAACATTTTAAATCGCATATTTACCTCTTTTCATGTTTTCGCAAAACGAAGGATATTAACTGAGATTAATAAAAATAATCTAATAAAAGTAAAGTGTGATATGACACACTAGAGGTGAATAATACTTCATAGCGTAAATAAATCAATCCTCTGATGCTTTTTCATTGCACAAAAGGTATAGAGAACTATTTTAGTCTTAATATTTTGGAAATCTCTATAGGTCTTTACCGCTCATCATTGCGAGGTGGAAGCATTCTTTCTCTTGAAGCTACATAAGAGATAATATTCCTAACCCTAAATAGTACATTTGGATGTACTCGGCAGTTTTGCTGAGTAGCTTAATATCGTCTGCGTTTTGTAACACAAACGTTATACTTATAACGGAAAAATACATCCGTTATAGGTATAATACTTATACATTAAGGGAAAAGGAGAAAGGGAGAGAGAAAATCAGATATGATCCCTAAATCCGACCATGATCTTTGAGTCTTGGATTAAGACTCTTTGGGATCTGTCCTTTTTCATACCTCGTTTTTTTTTTTTTTTTTTACTTCTTCTTCTTTCAAATGCTGCTTAAGAAGAATTCCCTTGAAATGTGGTTATATTTATTTTTATGTGTGGTTTATTATATTAAAATTAACTTTTAATATCAATCTTTTATGAATATTTGAGAGAAGGTTTAAGTTTTTCTGTTGAATTTTCATTTTTAATAATGTTTCTTTAATCAATGCTACCTTACATTGAATTACTTATTATACGATACCATTTAAGTATTTGCTATAGATTGCGTTGAACAAATAAATTTTGTTATTCTAAAAAAGTGGAATTTAACATCCATTTAAAGAAAGTTAAAACAGCTTTTAAATATCAAAGAAATCATTTCGTTAACGTAAAATTTGCTAGTAAGAAATTTCATTACAGCTAATTTACCATTAATTTATTACAGAGCGTAATAATTTATCTTATTAGGAAGCGTAAAAAGAAGGATAGAATAATAATAATAAAAAACAAACAAACTTCCGCACAGTTTATGCAACAAGCTGACAACCGTAAATGTGCCTTTAAATGAATAAATAAATTAATACTTGGAAACAAACATTTCAAAATACTGACTACAACCGTTCCATTTCCTTTAGTGACTCCCAGATGGCACCACTAACTTCAAAATAAAACCTGTAACACAAATGAATGACAATGTTAAAATTTTCGAACTTAAGGCCCTCGGAACATATAGACCCGTAACGGGTCTGCATACCAGTTACTGTCCGTAACCGGTATGCAGACTCGTTCCGTACCGGGGTACAAAGGGTGCAATGAACCCGGGCGGCACAATTTAGGGGCGGTATAATCGAACACGTTCATAAAAATAGGGAATAAATAATACACCGAAGTGTTTGTGCATATTTGTCACCTTCGAATGTGAGAGATTTCAGCGAGGGGCTGAGTCGCTGGGTAGTTAAATAAATGGCACGAGTTTCAACACAACTTACTTTAGTTGTTGAAAGTTTTTCACTTTGTTATATTATAAATTAAAAATACCAAAAAAATATATACTTGGTTTAATCCATTATCCAAGTGTAAACAAACCAAGTTTGTGTCTGAAGTATCTTTCTAGACTCGGGCCACTCGTAGTAAAGGTGGCATACCTTCTCATTACTTGCCTTAGTATCCCATAATGCAAAGCACATCTCCTTGCGGACATAATGCTATGCATTAAGGGAAGGGTCACTACCCAGACCTGTTTCGACCTTTATTGAAGTCTCATCAAGAGAGCCAGATGCAGAGATGGTGATCAGGGGCGGCTCGTACATAGGCACTGCGGAACTGTAGCTTCCCCAATTTTTCTCGATATATCCAATTTTTGCTATGTGACCTTCGAACTTCAAATGCCTATCCACCATAATGCCAAGATCCCCAGCCTCATCGGTTTCTTGTAGCATAATCCTGTTACATATGACCAGGGATGACTCGTGCATAGGCACTGAGGAACTGCAGCACCCCCAATTTTTCTCGATATATAAATATATTTATTAAGTTATTTATATTTGCTTGTAATATTTAATTTTATCATCAACAATCCTATATAATTCTCTTATTTTGTATAAAAAATAATAAAAATCCGTCTTGTAGCACTTAGGAGGGCGCTGGAGGCTAGCGGCACTGTGTTTACCACAGTGTCATATTGCTACGCGCGGAAGCATGTGCACGTCATAGTGAGATGCGAGCTATTAGCGTAATGCGGCATTGTCCGTCGCGCAGTTCCACTGTTGTTTACATGCAGTTTGCGCCAGTAGTAGAGTGTTCGCAGTGCTTATCGTGTTTACTCCGTCTCTTTAAATATTTGGACATTACAATTAAAGGATTTAATTGTAATGTCCAAAAATTGTAAATCCAAAATGTCCAAAAATTATAATTGTGAAGATAAATATACAATAACATCTCAGTAGGAAATGAATAAAAATAAGGTTTTTTTTCACTATTTGTGTTTTTTCTTTATTTTAATATGCATTCCTCTTAATGTGCAGTATGATAAAATGATTCGTAACGTGTTATTGTACTTCGGGATCTTTTAATTTTTAATGGAAGGCGGGGAAGGGAGCACAAAAATTTTGCACATAGGCAGCGCAAACCCACGGAACGGCCCTGTCGGTATGCTGCACATCAATCCTCTTACATTCTTTGTATATTCTGAGGCCGCTTTGCGAGACGACAACCGCTGCCTGTCCATATGAGACGAGCTTACTCATCTGCAGTTAGCAAAACTTTTTCATTTTAGAAAAATGTTCCTACATCAGCAATATGAATCGAAGCTAAATGTTTTCCATTGAGTCGAATCGTGTCCTTCCAACTAGGCTACGGAGATGATCTTAAGAGGAGATTGAAAAATACTTAGGGATTTTTTAAAAAATAGTTCTTTTTAATTAATATAATTCATTTCAATTTTTCACTAACTTTTTCAATTTTTTCCTTTTTCTTTTGTTGTTATTAAACTGAATTCACCTTTTTTTTTTAAATTTTGTTATGCTTTTGAGAGGAAATAATGCCATTTCAGAAGAATCATCATCAGGGGCAGGAAATTACTGTTCTAGACAGAATCCAACGTCATATTTATCACTTCCATTCCAGAATGATCACGAATAACAATCCATCAATGAGCAAGTGAGAATTGAAGACAAGGAACTAATGAAAATCATCGGATATCCTCTTGTATTTCCTAAAAAGTAAGATCTGCAATTTTTCAAATCCAATGTTAATATGATTTTTTTTCTTTCTTCTCCCTAACATTCTTCATGCGTAAAGTATTAGCGTATTATCAGTTGAACAACCTCTTATGAAAGGGACTCTTTGTAAAACATGGTTTTACAAAGAATGATCTCATAACAGTTACCGGATATAATTCTTGCTTAATTAACATACCGGTACCTTGTGATCGCTACTCACTTCAGCTCTATAAATGTATGCTTTAAAAACTGAGTAATATGCATGACACTAAAAATCAAATTTATTATAGATTACAGATGGATGACAAATTTGATTACTTTTTCCGTTGGTATATGCTCTCTACCAATCTGACAAAAGAAGAGTGTAATAAAATTGGGCTATATAAAAATATACCATATATCAATAATACAATTATTGTTTCCAAACTTGATGGAAGTTTTATCACTTGGCTATGCTACCAGTTCTATATTTGGTTTAATCCTTTATCCAAGTGTAAGCAAACAAAGTTTGCACCTGAAGTATTTTCAGGACTGGGGCAACTCGCGGCAAAGGTGGTATAAGTTCTCATCACTTGCCTTAGTATTTCCCATAATTCAAAGCACATCTCCTAGCGGACATATATAATGCTATGCATTAAGGGAACGGTCACTACTCAGACCGGTTTCGACCTTTATTGAGGTCGAAACCGGTCACCAAAACACAGATGCTAATAATACACAACCCGAGAATCACGTGCCCCGTACCACTATCGATGCGCTGTCTCGCACATACCGCTGCATTAACAACAAAAAAAAACCTGCCAGTGTCCCGAAATCAAACCGGTAACACATGCAAAATACCTTGGTCTTTACATAGATTCCCACTTTAAATGGACAAAACATATAGAATACCTACATACCAAACTCCGCATCATCGCAGCGAAACTCTTCCAAGTAAAAGACATTATTCCATCTAACATAAAAAAAAACTCCTATGTCACGGTATCTGCGAATCCCTACTCAGATACGAAATAACAGTCAATGCAAAACACATCAAACAGCCATCTAACTAAATTAGAAACATTACACAAGAAAATTGTGTCAAGTGATTTGGACACCTTACACGCAACAACCATATGCGACCAGCACATGGCGACACACAGAATCCTGAGCATTAAAAACATGAAACACTACATGACATTAACAAGGAATTACTTCAACATCACCTATCGAAACAACAGAGACACATATCGTATAACACAACAACTCTCTACATCCCTACACCCTTCAACAACTCATACGGTTCTTTGGTGAGATCACATCAGATACCCACGCAACTCAACAACCTACCAAGAAATTTAAAAACACATAGATAACTACAGAACATTAAAATACCAACTCTGGAAAGTATACTAACAAGGATACTCTACCATTAACACTAATATACACATCACAAATCACCAGCATCCAATGCCAACATCCCATCCATAAACAGTAACAACATAAATTGTGAAGGTTAATTCCACTCTCTTCATAAAAGCTAACCCAAGCTTTGAAGTAGGTGGGATTAATTTTCCTCATTCATCCACAAGTAATCTATTATCCATTATTCAAAAACTCCGTGTAATCTTCATTGTTAATATTAGAAGAATACATGTTGTAAATATAGATGCAAAAAAGTATTATTATTTTTTTATTATTAAAATTTTAATTGAAATGCAATGTAGAAAATGAATCACATATGCAGCACTCAGTGCTGAATTTTGTAAAAATTACAAGCTGGAATGTCACTAAAGACGATTATTATAATTGTGTAAATATTTCAGAAATCAATAAATAAAAAAAAAACCTTTATTATACTGAACAGGAAAAGGGAATTTTTGCGTGTGAATGAATTTCTCAATCTTTGGCTGTTGTGGATATCAGACCTATCAAACATCGGCCTACTTCCAACACAGCAATCAAACAATAAACAATAACTAACTGGTGTCATCCTCAGATAAATTTACTAAAAAAAACTTCAAGGATGCAAGCTGAGAAATTACATCTCAACCGAGATCAACAAAAAAATGAAAAAAGGAAAAAAAATATATTATAAAACAATCCTAACTGAAGATCGTGTGCAGATTCGGGAAGTGAATCAAAAGTTGTTAAGAAACCACTGAATCGTTCACAGAAATTGAAAACATGCTGAAGAGGACTAAGAAGGAAATTCTCTGGTCTGGGAGGTATGAATAGGAAATTAAAATAAGGAGAGCTGCAACAACTGTAAAAGATGCATAGGTAAGATAGACAAAAACGAAGTACTGCAATGTTCTGTTGAATGTCGCGAATATTATCATCCTGCATGTATAGGTGTAACAGAATCTAACTTTCGAAAAATGTCTAAGGACTAGAAATTAAAATGGAAATGCCAGAGTTGTATTAATACTTCTTTCAAAAACGACCTTAAAACTACAGTAAAGTAAACAGAAGCAGCGCCGGTTTAGATTTAACTAAAACAAAAACCATGGAGAAGCTGACGTGAGGGTTTTCCTAAGGAACTTCAGGGAACAAATTTTAGAAGATCTAAACGCCATCAAAGTATAAGTTAAAGACGATAACTCTGCAATAAGAAGCGATAAGACGATAACTGTGCTTTAGATCTTGAATGCAAGTCAAGATCTAAAGAACAAAGCCGAATGCAGTGAAAAACTAATTAAGGATCTGTGCACTAAAAACACAGAACTAACAAACGAAAATAAAATACTAAAAGCTCAAATGAACGAAGTGAAATGAGAAGTTAATGAAATTCAGCAGCGTTCTAGGTTAAACAATATCCAACTGAGCTGTCTACCAGAAGCTCGGAATGAAAACTTGCATACTATAACTGAAAAACTGGCGAATCTACTTGGAGTAAAAAGGAAAGACATCTTGCACGCCCATAGAATACCCACCAGCAGATAAACAGATATCAAGCCAGTTATTATTCAACTAGAAAGCAAGAATATTAAAAATAAATGGATGACGAAGACAAGAAAACTCAAGATTACAGCTCAACAATTTGATGAACAGTTAAAACCGTTGCCGTCTACATAAACGAACACTTGACCAAACTCAATAAGCAACTCCTTTATGAAGCAAAACAAGAGAGAGAGCGAGTGGTGCAGTCAAATATGTATGGGTAAAAGATGGTAAACTATTCATGAGAAAGAACGACAACACTAAATTGATACGGATAAAAACATCGGACGACCTCGACGAACTCAGTCAAAGAAGGCAGCAAATCTAAATGTTGCCTATGAATAACTGGAACAATAAAGACCTAAACGGATTTAAGATTCCACATGAATAGTTTAGATTCTGATGCAACTGTAAACTGTATAAAAAAAACTATATAATCTAACTTCCGTAAAAAATGTTTGACACTACTACCAACTCATCCAAGAATTTCAACGTATATTATGTCAATATTCGGTCGATAAGGTCAAATTTTGATAATTTAATGTTATTTTTCACAGAAATCCAATCATGTATAGATGTACTAGTCTTAAGTGAAATATGGATCAAACAACTTGAGGTTGATCGTTATTCTCTCGCAGATTACGACACGTTTGCAGGTGAATTAATTCTATACACTAGAAAAAATATTTATAAATTTCATAGACTGGAATCAAAAATGCAAAGCGCTGAAACTGTAATGATTTACGACACAGCAATGAATATACTTATATTTGCTATGTATCGTGCACACGTTGGCCCAGTTGATATCTTTCTATCAGAGCTAAATAATGTCCTATAAACCTTAAAACACGACAATGCCATACTAGTTGGGGGATATAAATTTGGACTTTTATAAGAGTAATAGTAAAACTGAAGAATATAAAAATATATTATCTACTCATGGATTTCTTGCTTACATCGATAGCAATACGAGAGAAGCGAACAACTCATCAAGTTGCATTGATCACATATTCATAAGAAACAGTCTATGAGGTATCCTCTGCAATCTACTTTAGCAAAATAACAGATCATCATTCGATACTGTTGAAACTATCCTTACCTAATAGCGTTGACACGAGCTGTGCAGGCAGTCATAAAAAATTCGAAATAGGCACCAATTATAATAAAATTGAGAACTACATGAAACATCATCAACTGCCTCAAACCGACATATTAGACGCAAATCAGCTATATGAGGAATTTATCAAAATGATTAAATATGCAGACAGTAAATTTTATGTAGTAAGAGTTACTTACTACATAAAAGGATGTTCACACACTCTGGATAACAGAAGAACTAAAAAATATGATAAAGACAAAAGAGAAGCTCTGTCATAAGCATAGGAAAAATCCCTACAATTTAATGTTTGAACACGACTACAAAAATTTCGTTAAACACCTAAAGGAAAAAATAAAACAGGCAAAAGAACATTTTCTTCTATCGAAATCTCTTTCTTGTAATAATGATAAAAGTAAAGAATGGAGGTTGGTTAATAAGATAATGGGTTAATATGATAATAACAAAGCACAAAACACGCGAATTCCCAGAGGGTAATGACATCACCGATGTACTTAACAAAATGAAAAACCACTTTACAAACTACTGTATGGTAGTTGTGATTTCGACCCTGCAGAAAGGACAACGTACGTGAGTCACCTTCCATGGATTAAGAATTCCATGTATCTACACGCAGTAAACGAAGAAGATGTAGAGAGTGTGGTAATCGGATTAAAAAAAAAAGGTGAAAAATGAGAAGTGACAATATAAATGCTAAAAAACTAAACATTTTTATTAAACACAAATTACAGTTCTTCGCAAATATCATTAATAAATCATTTGAACACGGTAAATTTATAGAACACTTAAAGACTGCTTCAGTTGTACCGCTATTTAAAGGAGGTAACAGAAATGAAATCAAAAATTACAGACAAATATCCATACTGTCCACAATCTCAAAGGCTATTGAAATTTTAATAAAAAAAACCCCGCTTAAATAGCTATTTAAATAGCATATCCTTTTACGCAATTAATCAATATGGGTGGGTTTAGATGTGGATACAATACCGAAAAAGTGCTATTCTATCTATCTATTCCAATGGCTTTAACAGGCCTTTAAGGCCCACAACCTTCCAAGCATGCTTGGATTTCGTAACCGAAATACGAGGATAGAATGGTCACTCCTATGCCTCAAGGTATTCTTGGCAGTATCCCTGTGTGTTCACAGGGCCGGTTTGCCTGCTTGCGGGATGAAAAACACCAGATAAACTGGCGGAAAAAACCCTACTGCCCGCACCCAAGACTGGCTAACTTGGCTATGGCTGAAGAAGATCATTCAGCTCCTCAAGTCTCCGCCGGGAATCGAACCTAGGACACACTCCTTCCCCAGGCATATGGTTACTAAGCGCAAAGCCACTAGGCTAACCGCTCGGACAAAAGTGCTATTGGAGTTTCATAAAATGGTTTGTAGTGGAATAAATAAAGGAATGCATACAGCAGTCGTTTTTCTTCATATATCTAAGGCATTCGACTGTGTTCATCATGACCTATTGCTACTGAAAATGTCCAAATATGGCATCAGAGGAATTACTAACGAGTAGTTCAGATCCTATCTGAATAATAGAAAACAATATGCCAGCTACGGCACATTCAATAGCGCAACAAAAATAATAAAATACGGAGTACCGCAAGGATCTGTACTGGGACCCATCCTATTCTTAATGTGTTAATGATTTATGTAAATATAAACTTTTTGGCAAAATGATATCCTTCGCCGACAACACGACATTGATATACACCGAAACAATCCTTGAAGATCTAAATAATCGGATTAATAGTGATATGTTAAAACTAAGTAAATGGTTTAGCAATTGTGGACTTAACATTAATACCGATAAAACGAGATATATGTACTTCACGTCAACAGAAAAGCTAGACCACGATATAACGTAGTGACATCCTAAATTGTAACTGTAGCCTAATCAAAAAAAACCAAAATCGATCATGTATTTGGGCCTCCATATCGATAACAATCTGAAATGGAACTCCCGCACCATTTTCTTAACAAATAACTTCAGGTTCATAATTAATAGAATATATTATGTTAAAAAAAAATTGTAAATGCGGCATTCTTAAGATGCTTATACTATTCCTGGGTAAATTCCTCACTGCAATATGGCACCACCTGTTTGGGTGGAGATTATTACAACAATCTGCTTCCATTAATAAGAATACAAAACAAAATAATTAGAGCCATATCCACTACTGACTTCACACATTCAACCAACGATCTGTTTGTCGTGCATAATCTACAACTACAGAAACTATATCTCTATGGTTGTCTATTATACGTAAAAAGGAAGAAAGCTGAAAGTTTCTTGGTATATAATGTAGACCATGGATTACGCTGCAGCCGGAACATGCTGGTAGTACCCAAGGCAAACAAAGAAATTGTTCATAAATTCTTCGAATACCTAGCGACAAGCAGCTACAATAAATTCCCAAATGAAATCAAATCTAACCTCAGCTTATGCATTCAGAAAGAGATTGCGAGACTACCTCATGGGACTAAACAATGTTGACAATTACTTTAAACGTATAGTATAAGAGATCATTATAACTCACATACCATATCCAATTAAGGTACCAATATACTAACTAGTTCATTCACTTAGGAGACTAATATATTAATATGTACATCAAATCAAACCGTGTAAGGTGAGCCCTCATAGATATGGTCACTGGACTCGCGGTGACTGTTTCGAACTAATTTAATTCTCTAGTAACGAGTATGGTTACGGCCCTTGGTTACACATAAATACACAAACTAACTAACTTTATCACTAAAACCAGTAACTTATTATAAATTACGAAAACTATCCGAAATGTATTTGACTCTATTTGTATGTATATACAGTATAAGGAAACATTTATTAACTGTAACAAAATAAATAGCCAAAAATAAGTGTAATTACCAACAGAAAATGATAGTAATACTTGAACTGTATTGTATAATATTGTACATTGAATTGTACATCTTGAATTGTATTGTATAGTACTGTACATTGAATTGTACAACTTGAATTGTATAATACAGTATAAATATCTTGTATACGTGATGGGAATGATAATAAACTGTTAAAACTGTTAAACATTAGTAAATGACAATTATAAAACTGATAAATCGAACATTGGAAGGAGAAGAGAGCCCACAGAAAATGAAAGTCAGTTTGACAAAATCCATTTATAAAAAAAAATATATAAAAAAGAAAAGTGTGTTCAAATTACAGAAGATAATTTGTCTTACAAACACAATAAGTTTCTTGAACAGTTGGAGCAGTCGAAGCTGAAAACGTCAGATCATATACGTTGAACGTATTAATTGCTTTAAGGAAAACTTTAGAAAATGTCGTGCAGCAGATCAAGAAGTAAGAATGCCGACCGAGAGTTCATTTACGGAAAATACACCTCCCCGATGCTTCGAGTTTCTTAGTACTGAGAGTTTTTGCTCTCTTAGGTTTTTTCCGGAATTTTGCTCCTGGTGAGAGGGGGACTTAGATTTCGGGGGGGATTTGCCTGAGAGAGAGAGCGATTTGAGTGTCCAGGGAGGGCTCGTCGGTGGATGCTTTTCCCTGGATAATAGCGGTTCTGCTCAGTGGTGGGGTGAGACTGTCATTGGATAGAACCAACGCCGAGTTGGACGATCTTTCGGTAACTCATAGGGAGTGATCGGGGGATCGCCTAATTTTTAGAGGGGATCCTTACTTAAACAGTATCCCTGACGAAAACCAGTGAGTTTGAAAGAGCTGTCGGGTGAGTGAAACCTTATCAAAATGAACCAATAGGAGGCGAATATATGGGGCGCTTTAGCGTTCATGCCACCTATTAGGTTTGGCTAAGGCGACTCGTAGTATGGCGGCGGGCGTATTCCCGTAAGCTCTGTGGTCAAATTTCACACGAAACTTCCATAGTTTCTGTATTCGGCTCTGAAATGATGTTGGATTTAATATCCACTTAATTTGTATAATTTTGCATCGCCGATTTGAAGCCTTTGGCTCTTTATTTTTAGTAAGTAAGAATGCCATTTGTCGAGTAGAAATAGCACATGATATTGTACTAAGAAAAAGTATTGTACAAAACTGATATGAGCATTAGGAAATCATTATTTGTCATAGTTACGTATGTGCATGTATAGCAATGGAAACAGAGCTGAATCACATGTATCCAGAGAATTTGTTAGTACGAAGTATCACAAGGATCACCAACACCTAGCTATTTTTTAAAGTAATTCTAAAACAATGGAGAAATATGGTGCATTGGAACAACGTGTAGACTACAGCAAATGGATACTCAATCGGCTGCTGTATACAAGTAATCATAGCCACTGATAATGCAGTCGCATGTATAGGATGCTTACTAAAGAGTTATAAGTGAGGCTCAAGATAAATTTTAAAGAAACCGAATACCTCAATAGGAAGGGGTTTATTGTTAACTGCTGGGATTGTGGATGCCTTTTTTTTTTTTAATATTTGGGCTCACTAGTTCAGGCAAATGAATCATCCGACTTAGAAATAAAAGCATGTGAAGGGACAGAGGCGAAAGGAATGCTAAATTTCACCCTATGGAGCATCATCAACGCATCATGCATAAACTCAATTCATTTCGGCGTCATAGTGCTTTATCTCAAACTTACACGTTAAGACAAGGACATGACTGTCCACAGTGATGCCATCGTGTTGTATCACTTATGTATGTCGGAGTTGTATCGAGTTACGTCTATACAACTTCGATACATGTGGAAAACATATCAAAATCAGAAAATATTCGATGGCTAATATGAATAATATAACAATGTAATAATAATAATAATAATATAAATTCTTAATTGTCGATTGGGTTGGCCTATGTGTAGCATACCCATTTTCCAACCAAGTCGAATCTCATTAAAGACACGAATGTTTGTAAAAGTCTTTACGTGACCTCCAAAAAATGATCCTCATGTATTAACCACTTCAATATTCTGAAAATTCCCTTATTTTGAAACCTGTTTCGACTCTTGCTAATATGAAACAATTAAACATTTAAAAAAGAAGAAAACTGTTGAAGTATTTAAATGAAATCTTAGAGGATAACATAGAATAATCTGTTTTCCGCACACACACACACACACACACACACACACACACACACACACACACACACACACACACAGTTGCCTCAGCATTAAAGCTTTAGCGTTGAGGTTTGACAGCTACAAACTCGATGAATAAATGACTGCATTTCTAAAGAATGACGTCACCGTGCATTCAATGATTTCATGGTTTTTATTGCACATTAACGTCTTAAAGGTTAATATATACGCTAAGTATTCAAAAAAAAAAAAAAAAAATTCTAGAGTTAGTGGCAAAAGTTGAGAACAGATCCAAAATACTAAATTTCATCAAAATCAATCCGAATCAAGTGTGTGCGTATCGAAGGAGTGACATAAACTCTTAAATATATTCATATGTTGATGCGAAATGCATCTAAATATTAGACGCATTTCGCATTATATAGATGTGGGATAAATGGCACATGTTACATTTTATCCCTTTATTATTATTATTATTATTATTATTATTATTAAGAGAGACCTCCAGGGAGTCAGAGACTCATCGAGGGAGGCCACATACTACATGCACCAGCTATCATACTTATTCTTGAATTCATTCACACTGCTTGCACTCACAACATCCAATGGCAATCCATTCCAATCACACACCACCCTCTGAGAGAAAAATCTAGCCCTCACACCCTTCTTGGCAGCCTTCATTCTCAGCTTCAAAGAAAGCCCTCTCGTCCTTTCCCCACCCTCCATAAATTGAAAAATTCCATCTACTGAACTCCTGTATGACCCTTCAGAAGTTTGTAAGTCTCAATCATATCACCCCTCTTTCTGCTGTTTGCTAGTGTCTGCAGTCTACAAATTCTCAATCTGTCTTCATAATCAGTATTCCACAATCCTGATATCATTTTTAACACTCTCCTTTGTACTCTCTGCAATATATCAGAATCACCACGGAAACCAGGAGACCAGGCCTCGCACAATAGTCCAAGAGAGGTCTTATTAAGGCCTTGTAAAGAGGCAAAATAACATCCTTATCTTTACATGTGAATGTGTAAAGCATTGCAATTATCTTTGGAGTTGGATTTTCAATCTTTGTCACATGACCTTTGAACTTCAACTTCCTATCTATTAACGCTCCAAGATCCCTAGCCTCATCAGTTTCTTCTAGTCTAATCCCACCAATATAATACGACATTGGATAGGTAATCATGCCGACGTGAATGGCTTTACATTTATTGACATTGAACTGACACCCATTTTCCCATGCCCACAATTCCAGCTTATTCAAATCATTCTGCAAAGACTGCATATCAACAGCATTCATGATTACCCTGCTTATCTTTGCATCATCAGCAAATAACTGTATGTCGCTTGTCACATCCTTCCCAATATCATTAATGTACAGACTGAATAACAGTAGACTAAGCACTGATCATTGTGGTACACCACTTGTTATCTTAAACCTTGCAGACTCAGATCCCCCGTATTATAAATTAAATTATTTAAGTTATAGAAATAGAGCAATACAAAAATTGTTTTTGAAACAGTCACCGCAACAAAAAAAAATGAATTCCTTTTTTTTTCTGTTGCTCTCCGCTCTTCCAGTAGACAAAATATTAATAGGACATTTAAAATGTTAGCATCGCATTTTCTTTTGTTATCGTGCACATTTTTTTGCACGACTAGAGTTTCACAGTAAAATGCCATAGAACTCTTTCTACTGAAAAAAGACTGTATTTGCAAAATAAACTCAATTGTCATTTGTCATTCTGTCTATTACCGAGAGAATCAGATCAATGCAAAGAGAAAGATGCAGAGGGGGAGAGACCATCTGTTATTATGCAGATGACAGAAGCTTTACTGTAGAATGTATGAAAAAAGATTCAAATGTTAGTCATAAAAACAAAATAAGAGGGAAAAAAAATACAGTTTAAAGCAGGAGATAAGAGAAAAGCAAAGAAGAAAAGGGCGAACAGCGCCACCATTAGTGACACAACAAAGAAAAATGCAGTCATTATTGGATATAAAAATCTAGCCTGAAGAGGACGACGAATCTAGTCATACTGGCTAATGGAGTAGACAAGAGCATAATATTTGACTTCTTCTAAGGGGAAAAGGTGTATTTTTTCATCCTCTTACACTAGTTCTTCCAATTTTTTTAATGCAATTCTTTCATTTCAATTACAAATATAAAGCATTTTCCCGTTTTCGGGAGATCAAAATATATGAGAAGGAAGAAGTATACAAATTGAGAAGGAAGGAAGGAAACAGTGGAACAAGGAATTCAAGGAGTATAACAATTGATTCTATCAGAAGAATGATAGCTGTGGAGTGGAGGAATGAGAAAGCTTCAAAGTTAATATGGTTACAGTAAAAGCCGAATACCTAAACCACTGCTCTTTAGGTAGTAACGATAGCGCAACTTTTTCATTGCGTAGAATCCTACTTGGAGTACAAGAAATGTCCTCGCTTCTTCAATAAAATAAAATAAAAGGAGTTGTTTACTTGCCTCTAAGTTATATATATATATATATATATATATTGTTATCGTGCACTTTTGACATATCACATGATATAGGATAAGATTTCAGGATTAATTAGAAGAAAAAATATTTTTTTTTATTTATTATAATTATATGAGCCTGTGTAGCTCAGTGGATGTGGCGTTTGCATACCACGGCGCTTGGCCGCACGAAGGAAGTCTTGGTTTCGAGTCTATTCGGCGACTAGAGGAAATTTTTCTAAGCCTTTTTTTGACCGGTTCCCGAGTTAGTCGATCTCTAGCACGGGCAAGCGGGTTTTTCCTCCCGGAAACTCGGGTTTTTCGTCCTGTAAACTCAAGAAAATCGACCGTAGAACCCACATTATTTCAGACATTAAATATATTGTGTTAGGGTTAGGGACCCGAGATGGCGGCACATTTGAGCCGTCTCTCTTTACTGCGTACCGCTTAATTAGTGATAGCCTTAGGCCATCTATCTCTGATTGGTGCCAGTGGAGACTGAACTGCCCACTCAGTCTCCAAAAGTTAGATTGGGCTAAATGGTCTCGCCTACTCCCCGTATACGGGAATAAAAAGGCGTTAAATGATTTTTTTTTAATTATAATTATTTCCGAAGAAAAAAGTTAAACGGAAGCGCACACTTTAATGAGATTTCAGAAGATGGAATTCATATTCGTAGTTTACTTCTGTCTTTCCCCTGTCCTACATATGTTTTAATGAAACCTAGATTCAAATAGATTCAATTTGCTAAAAGATTAATTCTCTTTATGTTATTTTATCAAACCAGAATATTTTCGCAATTTAAAGTAGATGTAAGCGTTTTGTTATGCACACTTCAACATTGCTATCCAGCGTATTCATTGCCTTCTAAAAAAAAGTGAAGCTAATAGAACGACAGATGTAGCCAGTGGTAATGAATAAGGAAATAAGAGTTAAATCTGAATAAATCCGCTACAAGTCTGCAAGATTCCCTGACTAAATTGAATAACTGTTGTAATAGATACGGTATGAAGGTCAGCAGTAACAAGACAAAGACAATGAAAGCATTGAAAATATCAACTGAATTGTGAATGGATAACCTGTGGAATAAGTAAAACATTTCAGCTACTTAGGCACGATTTTTAGTGAAGATGGTAAATTAAATATGGAAATAGACAACAGAATCAACAAAGCTGATATGGTAGGAAGTCAGCTGAATAAATTTATATGGAATAAGAGAGAAATTAGTCAAAACACTAAATTAGCTGTATACAAGGGAGTGCTGAAACCAATTTAAACTTATCAGTCTGAGAGCAGGATTAGAAATAAAACAGTTGATCAAAGACTGGAGACCTTTGATATGAGAGTTCTGAGAAAGATGAGTGAAGTGAACAGATGGCATCAATGGAGATATCACATTAAAAATAGGGTATTAGGAAAGAACTTGACATTTTCAGCGTCCAAGAATGCGTTAGCAGAGCTAATCTCAGGTGGTATGGTCACTTAAACAGAATGGGCGAGGAAAGATTAGCTAAACAAGTGTTCTCTGCCAGGTTAGCAGGGAAAAGACCAAAATGTAGATGGAAATATAAGATCTGATAATATTGGAATCTTGAGCGATAACAAGTTAATTTTGAGGAAAATTGTTGATCGGAAGTTAGTAATGGTCAGGGCTGGATTAACCATTAAACAAAATAAGCACGTGCTTAGGGCATCATGGAAAGGGAGGCACCACAGAATTTCTGATGACGAATTTAATTTAAATTCATTTTTAATTAGTTTTTCATTGTTTTTATCTTTTCTTACTGTTACTTACTTTGTTTCAATAAATAATGACGTGTAGAAGGCCTAATAAAACTCTAACCACGTGCATGACGGTTCGTTTACACCGTATTATCGCTCACGACGCCTTCTGGCAATACCATTGCGTCAAATGAGGTAACTTTTTATAATTAACTTAACCATTTTATTTTTTCCTGTCTGTTTTAAGTCTTGTTTTAATAAATGATGTCTTATAAAAGACTCCAGAAGCAAATATAAAACAAATCACGTGGTTGTCTCAGAAACACGCCTCCGGTAAAAGGCCTAGCTGTCGCAGAAGTACGACTCCGGTAAAATAAGAATTAATTAAAGCACGAAAGCACAAGATTCAGCTGTAAGCCGAAAATTAAATTGTTCGTATGATTTTGCTTGTGATATGTGTAACTGTGTTGATCGCCACCTAATATTCAATAAAATAATCTTTTTATTTCTGTATTTAACAGATCCCAAGAACCAAGATGAAACGAACGTGTTTAGTTAAGTGGTGCACAAAAGCGAAAACTATCAAAAAAAAAAAACAAGAGGAGACTTTGGGATTAGATTCCAAGACTGCAAAGCTGACTGATTTCTTCACATAAGAAATCAGTCAGCTTTGACCAATTCCTGATCAGAGCCAATCTCCGTCATCAGACGTGGACACAAATACCACTTTGATCACTTCAAAATCAAAATATGATGATGTTAGAATCATCAAGGTGTCACAAGCAGGTTCATCTAGCACATGTCTCACTACTGACCTCACTTTGTCTGTAAATTCTCTTGATACCTCTACTGCAAATGTTGATGCAAGTTGCTTTACAAAATATTCTGACGTTGAAATAATTGCTGAAAATGAAAGTTTAGTGGGCCATGGTGATGGTGGTGAAATGAATCAGTCTGCAAAGGATGAAGTAAATATAGGAAAAGATCTAGGGTTGTGGCTTGATTTCTCTGCTGATGACGTGGCTTATTGGACTTTTTGTGGACCCAGTGACTGTCAACACCATAATGGGCCATTTGACAAGTCTTACCGACATTTCAGTAGTGGGAAACCAGTAAGATACTATTCGCAGAAACTTTTTGTTGGGACAAAAGCCAATGGTGAGGAATACAAGCGAGAGTGGTTTTTCACTATCAACGGGATCGGTTTATTGTTTTGTTTGTAAATTGTTTGCTCCTAAAAATTTCTCACATTTTGTTACAAGAGAAGGATTCAGTGACTGGCGAAATACGATTGTAATTGATCAACATGAAAAAAGCACTACTCACCGAGACTCTATGCTAACATACTCGCCGACAAGGTGTAGGGTTGGGACAACAGTTGGAAAAACAAATTCAGGAAGAGTGTGATTACTGGAAGCATGTCCTGAGGCGTGTCATACCTGTTATTCGTACGTTAGCTGAACATGGCTTGGCTTTTCGAGGAACAGAAGAAAGATTTGGATCATTGCAAAATGGGAACTTTTTAGGGTTGCTTGAGCTCATAAGTCAGTTTGATCCATTTTTAGCAGGTCACATTGCGAAATATGGAAATTGTGGCAAAGGAAATCCTTCTTATCTTTCTTATCCAAAGCCACCTGTGAGGAACTCGTTCAATTGATGGCTCAAAAGGTCCACGTGCTTATTGTTGATGAAGTAAAATCTTCTGGTTATTTTAGTTTGTCAATTGATTCAACACCAGATCTGTCACATATCGAGCAGTTAAGTGTTGTACTTAGGTACTTAAGAGATGGACAGCCTATTGAACGCTTTTTAACCTTTCTGGATATGAAAAGCCATACTGGTGAGGAAATGGCAAATCAGGTGTTGCAGAACGTACGTAAAGTTTGTCAGCTAAACTTTTCAAAATGTAGGGATCAGTCTTATGA
This sequence comes from Typopeltis vanoorti, assembly GCF_054136105.1. Lineage (NCBI taxonomy): Eukaryota > Metazoa > Arthropoda > Arachnida > Uropygi > Thelyphonidae > Typopeltis > Typopeltis vanoorti. The sequence goes on from NC_143560.1 coordinate 11,000,871, forward strand.
CAATGCTGCTAACATGTCTGGGAGTTATAAGGGGATGCAGCAAAAAATTTTAGAAACATACAAGTTTGCTATACATGTGCCCTGTGCAGCTCATTCACTAAATTCGGTAGGGCGAAGTGCTGTTGTCAAGAGACGGTTAATTTCTTCTCTACAGTGCGGGTGCTCTATACCTTTTTTTCAACCTCAACCAGCCGGTGGACAATTCTTAAAGGTTGTATTGTAAATGAAAATGTCTTAAAATCTCTCTCTGATACTAGATGGCCGATGGGAGGCACATGCTATGGCAACAGCAGCAATTTTGAAATCTTTCCTTCAAATTTTAGAAGCGTTAGACTGTATAGCCGAAGACTAGTTTAGACCTTTTCTATTTTTCTTCGCCATATCGTAATTTTTTTTTTTTTTTCATCTTCAGGCCATGTGTTAGGATTTAAAACTTCAAAGTCAGCCAACATTTGCTTATAACTTTGTTTCATAGTTGCCATCTTTACTTTTTCGATGTGATGCAACAGTGGTAAAGCAACGTCTTTCAAGATTATTAATAATGCTTGTAAGGAACCGAAGTCTATCAATACTTATTATTCTTCAAAGAGATCCCAAGATAAGGCATGTTCTCTGATGCTTTCTCGGCTTCTGTTTCCTTTTCTCCTGGCTTTTCCTTCAGTGATCCTATATACCGAATTGTTCTTTTGATCAATTTGTCTGCACGACTTATGGTGCAGGTTCTCTCTTCAAGCTACAGAGACAAGTTTTCAGTTCTTCCAAAACATCATGCATTAATGCTAATTCCTTTAGGAACCCGATAGACTCCATGCGTTTATAAAGCCCAGTGAATTTTTTTCTCTCATTGGCTGTTCGTTTAGAATCAGAAGCTGCTTCTTTGAAATAAACAATTAATGCTATATATGCATTCCATACTGCAGACACAGACCTGAAACTACTAGCAACCCACAATTTTAGTTAACTGGACACTCAAGCTTGAGGCTACTGTTTGCAACTCTGTCATAATTTTTGGTGATTGACTAAATAATGCATAAATAGGGTCAATGAAACTTCTGAAATGAATAATGGCATTCATATCAGCAATACAGTCAAGAACAGCCAACTCCAAACGATGATTAAGACAGTGCCAAATAATAATATTGGGTTGTTGCATATTCTGAAGCAATTTCCCAACACCAGAGGATCTACCAACTAGGACACGGGCACCGCCACATACAAAACAAATCAAGTAATACTCAGTGAAACCCTATGAACAAAAGGCATTTAAGAAGTTCGTTAGTGATTGTTTCAGCATTTTGATTTGCAAGAGTAATTAAGTCAAGAAATATAATTTCATCTTTGCCATGTATGAAAGTTTTAATATAGACTATTAAAGCAGATTGCTTACCTAATGTTGTTGACTCATCTATTAAAATGGAAATTTTATGATCAGCACCTGCAAGTTCTGATATCAGTCTCTTTTTAAATTCTGATGCAATATGTTTGATTACTTGGGCTGCACTGTAACGTGAATGAAGAGTTATCCCAACATCAAGTCCGTTTTTCTTTTGCAATTGAATTAAATCTTCATGGTCACCGAATGGTCGATCATTCTTAACCAAGTGATAAGCAGTGTTAATTTTTTTTTCTGTTGCACTGATATGATGCTCTTTTTGTTGTAATGTTAAACTTTCTAACTGAGATGTTTTAGACTCGGCTAAAATTGACTCGCATTTTTTGTGTGCTATAGATGCCTGATGGGTAGAAATTTTAGTTCTTAGGGATTTCAATTGCTGAGTTTTTTCTGTACCGTTAAACGTAATTGTACAATTCACCCATTCGTTACTGAGAGATAACCTCTGAGAGATAACTTTGTGAAGACTACAACCTAAATATCCATTGTTTGCTATGAGCCACTTATGTTTGTCCTTGCGTTCAAGCCACTGTTGCTCTGACCATACTGCCGGGTATTCTACATTTATAGAATTAGTGTCAATTGCATTACCTGAATGATCTTGATGTCCTGTGATAGCTGAAGATACACTCGCAACATTGCACAAATTATCTTGCATTTCCGGTTTTTCTGAAAGCATCGAAGAAGGAACACGCTCGCAGAAATTTTGCATCGTATTCCGAACTCTTACTACAATTTTCGTTCTTTTCAATTTTTGAGAAGTAATTGGTTAATTTGTTTTCATTGGTTCTCTTCATATTGTTGACTATTATACTATTACACTTTTCTTCTTAAGATACTTTCTCCAACACCATATAGCAAATTATAGCGAGGACACAGTTACACAGAGCACAATAGAGTAGGCCCACAGATTCGAGACCCTTCGACACTTCTGCGCATGTGAAAAGAAGAAGAATCCATTCTGATTATAGGGTAATCAATCCGTCTTTTGGGATGGGATGTTTATTACTACACGTCGGAAAATTAACTTCTATTTTATGATCATTGTAGTTTTTAAAGCGATAACTATTTTGCTTGTATAACAGTTGGAAAATTTTACGTATAAAGCACGTAAATTCGCGTGTTGGTGACCAATTTGTACATCGCCTCATTTCTTTCTTCCCTTAAACATGAATGGACTCTTCTTGGCAGCTTGCCAACGACTATACTGTGGTCGGATTATACACGTTTTAACTTGTTAGGTCCACTGAACTTATTAGGGGTGTAGGGATGACAACCAATCAACTGCGATGTAGCATTGGGTGGGGGTGCAGTATTGTCAACTTTCTTTGGTTTTGAAACTTCTAAACCGAACATAGACGCAGGTCATTGGCTTGTTTTTTGAAACGAAAATGACAAGAGCGACAAGCTGCTATTTTTTGACCGAAAGCTGGAAATGCGTTATAAGTCTCATTATTATAATTCTTAATTTATTATAATGAATTTAAAAATTTTGATAGTTTTAAAAAAGTGCGCCATGGCCCGACTACACCCCTTGATTAATGGTCACAAATTGCTCAGCTGAGCGTTCATTTTCACAGTTGAAGTATATTAAAAATCCCATCAGAACAACTATGCAACAAGGCAGGTCGAATGCCTTATCTCTACTAAGTATAGAAGCAGATGTGTTACGTAAGATTAATTTTGAGGATCTGATCAAAGACTTTGCAATTAAAAAAAAGTAGGAGAAAACTTTTCAAATCTAAATAAAGTTGAAGTATACAAAAATAAACATTATTTTCCATCTTACTATATAAGTTTTGTTTCATTTTGAAAAATAAAAATTTATTTTATGGTTTATTATTGTTTATATTTCGAATTACATATATATGGGGCACCAAAATCTTTTAGGTGCTTAGGGCCTCTATGGGTTTTAATCTGGCCCTGATAATGGTGTAAGTTTCCTGTACATCCCTTGAGGGTACAAGTCAGGAATTTGATGATGATGAGTAAAATCTGTGAAGGTAACCGTCTATGTAAATGTTTAAGATGAACTAATTCACTGATATTGACGTATAATTTAATTGACTGATATGAATTCAGAACTCCTACCGCGTACAGGAATTACATTTAATGTAGAATTCCTGTACGCGGTAGGAGTTCTGAATGTTACATCTGAATGTTACTTACTGGGTCCTGTAAGTTACATCTAACTTATATATTTAATGCAGATATGAAATTTTATTAGTTCTTAAAGCTGAAACAAATCCTTTCATGTCAATAGCAGAAAGAGTAGTACTAGTAGTAGCAGTAGTAGTGGCAAGTTTGACAATTAAAATAAAGTCCTAAATTCAAGTCATAAAAATAGTGCTACGTACAAGCACTTTGTCAATACTGTAAAAAATGCTTATAAAAATAGTCTGCATTGGGTTTGAGTTGTCCGGTATGAAGCCAGGGCCAGGGTTATTATGAGCTAGTCTGAAGCCGGTGATACTATGACTGTTAACTGCATAAATTTTTGCGTCCAGTTTGTTTAATATTGCTGGAGAAAAAAAAAATCTTTCTAATGCCGTATGAGAACGCTAACTCGTCATCATTTGAAAAGTTCATATAAAGATTCGTCGTGTACTAGACAGGATACGAACCGCGTCTTTTAAACCAAACGACATCGTCAATACCAGCTGAAACACACTTCCGACTCTTAACAAATATATCATTTCAGTTCAAAACAAAGTGACACAAAAAACACTAACGAATTTACTATGTATACTTCACCTCTTAGTAAACCTTGTTACAAGGAATTAAAAGGCAAAATTAAAGTTACAAACCACACACATAATAATCCTCTATCGCCGTAACCAACGTAAGGATAAGCCTCAGTTTTATTTTACGTGTATGTTTTCTGCAATATTGTACAATCGCCTCCCAATAGAGACGCACGTATTTGCTTTATCTCCCAAGTCCATTATTTCGTGATAATAATACTTCGGTTCCTACAAACAAAGTTCTCCATGGCTCCTCGATCACTAAATCTCCACCTATAACCTCCACCATAATGAACAGGACTTCCGTATAAAAAAAGTAAAATCCTAAATAAATGTTCCAAATCCATGTTACCATATAATACGTGTACTTGTACTTTCTAACTGTATGTAACGATTTCCCGGTGTATTATGGGATTTTTTTCACCTCTAACTTTCCATCGAGTATGATTATTATTATCACTTATACTGTGTATACGCTTTCCCAACGCAACTAACTTCTTTCTTGAGTTGAATGCTTGCATTCTTGAATATCTTTATCTCAAGGAGGCAATCACCTTAAATAAATAATCACATTTACTCTCGCATTGTTTCCAACTTAATTATGACACCCACTGATAAAGTTAAAAATTCTGAAGACTAACCAATGTTTAACATTTGAACAGTTAACACTACAATTCTGGATTGTTTATGAAGCTTCCACTAGAGTACATCAGCTAGTATAATACGAAACTGTTATTTCGTACAATGCCAAAATGAGTCTGTTCTAATGAATTCCTATGTTTAAGAATCGATAAATAGGAGGGAATGCTTACGGAGTGCACTCCATACTGAGAGAGGCCATTAACGGGAAAAGAGAGGGTTGCTTTGTAGCATTTCATGAAAACGAAGGTTATAAAATTAATTCTAAAATGCACAATGTACCTAACTTTGTGCATTGATGAATACGATAATTGCATTGGATAATATCTAATAAAGTAGTGATGCAGAAAGTTGATAACTGATTATAGGCGTTTAGAACGTTACCACATTACAATCTATGTATGAATGGAAGGAAGCGCTATTGATTGGTGGGGTGGCTAAACACGTTGTATTGATTACATGGCATAACTAAGTTATGTTGAAGTGTGAGAAAGATTAATGAGTGGATTACTTTCAGCAACCTCATTTGGAATTATTAGTATTATTTGTAATAGAATTTCACTGATTGTGTGGATTAAAGGTTGACACGAATTTAAGATCAAACTTTTATTTCGTTATTTTGGCTATTGTTATGATGACGTGAGTGCTATCCCCATTAGACGAGAACATCGCCTGTTTATTGCTTGTGTCAATCAGGTGAATTGTTTTTGCAAAGTTGTTGGTGACCTAAGTTTCCAATCCTGTCACTTACTCTCGAGACAGACGAGCTCATCTTCAGTCAAAAAGCGTTTCATACATCCTAGGCATATTGTGGGACATTACGACACAAAATATCATATTCAGTGGAAAACGGAAAAACCTTGTCTTCGATTCTCCAAAAAAAAAGGAAAATCTCCACACATCACAGGCAATTCACATTATCATGCACATCAAGGATTTAGGCCTAGCGTGGTGGCCTGTTCCGGCCTTAGAAGTCATCGTTGAATCTTTTAAGAGGACGTCCTGGTTTTCTTTTTCCTAATGGCTTGTACTTTCAGCTTGTTTTGGTAATATTTCTGTTTTCATTCTTTGAACGTGTTCCATCCATTTATGTTTATATTTTTTTAATTTTTTCTATTACTGGTTCTTGGTTTAATTCTTTCATAATTTCTTCGTTTCTTTTGTGATCAAATAGAGTATACCAGACTAAAAGTATACAATACTTTTAGTCTGGTTTGTTTTTGAACTATGTTTGGTTTAAATATAGAGTTAATTACACCTGTTATTTTTAAATATTTTGCAATTTTTAGGTTATATCTTTTTCATTTTCATATGTGATCATACATCCTAGGTAGTTAAATGAATTCACCTGTTCTAAGATCTTGTTATCTATTACTATCTTAGTTCTTGCTGGATCTTGTCCTTTAAAGGCCATAGTTTTTGATTTTTCTATTGATATTATCATACCATAATCTTTGGCTATCTCATTTAGTTCTAAAATAGCTTTCAGAAAGTTATCTATAAGTTAATCAATTAACATACGAACAAAAATAATACGCCCATGGAGGTGGACTGTGTATAATGCAAAATAGCTTTCTCTCAATAAGTCCTATGATTTCATGGAAGTGTCACATAAAAAGAAGAAGCAGAAATAAAGGTGATGACACTGGTTATTGAAGAATGCACCCATAAATGCAAGTCTTCTTCCTCTTCTTCTTCTCCTGTACCTTACGGACTTACACCTGTTGTATCAGAATTCATTACAATCGGTCTTTCCACTATTTTTTAAGTCATCCAACTTGTTTTAATACTTAATTAATTTATTTTGTTTTATTTTTTACTCATGCTATCTACTAGTTCATTCTGTTAAATGGTTTTACCATTTTTACTTGCTTTTCATACATTTATTAATTTTAAGGCACATTCTTTGTATATCTCTTTCTTCATTTCTGATCCTATAAAATTTCCCACATCTAATCAAAAATTTGATTTTCCTTACAAATTTCTTAAGTGTTTTCATTTCTGTTGTAGTGATTGTAAAACTTAACTGCTCCTGTTTTGGATGGATAAGTTAAAACCGTTCTTATTATACTTTTATATATCTTAGCTGCAATGTTTAAATTCTTATTGTTCCATAATATTCTATTTAAATATTCAATTAAGTAAATATTTTACTTCTATTTTAATATAAATTTTACTCTTTTCTGTTTATTTACAACTTATTTATCGCATATATGATCTTCCACATCATATACACAATAAATATAAAATCATTAAGTGACGAAACAACAAATCCTTGTTTTTTTGCCATTTAATATCTTTAATTTCATTTCGTCACTTAATTCGAATTAAGTGACGAAATTACTTGAAAGAAATGGGAATTTCTTTCAGAAGGCTTTTGACCGGGTAAAACATAATAAAATGTTCAATATATTAGCTACATTAGACATAGAAGATCATGTACTTAAGATTATAAAAATGATTTACACCAAACAGAAAATGCAGCTGTTTAACTCTGAGGCTTCTGTAGAGAAAATAAAACGAGAAGTTAGACAAGGTTGTATCTCTTCACCAAATCTATTTAATATCTATAGTGATACAGTGATGAAAAAGATTTAAAAACAAAAAATAGGAATTAGTATCAATGGTATAAAATACAACAATCTTAGATATGCTGATTATACCATTCTAATAGCAGAAAACAGAAACAAATTAATCAAATTACTACAGCTACTACTTGAAGAAGGTAAAGAATTTGGATTAGATATAAATGCAAAAAAAAGACCAAATTTATGAAAATCTCAAAAGAAAGCAGATCCGAGCCAGAAATATTCATAAACAATATGAAAATTGAACATACAACGGAATACAAATATTTAGGCACCTGCTTTACTGCAGATGGAAAGCAAGATAAAGAAATAAAAATAAGAATAGCCATAGCTAAAGATGCATTCTGGGAAAAATAAAGATCTCCTCAGAAGTTCTGTGAGTATCGAGACAAAGAAAAGAATGATAAGAACATTAGTGTGGCCAATTTTCACATCTAGAAGTGAGACCTGGATATTCAAGAAGAGAGTAATGGACAGAACATGTGACAAATACAGATGTCCTACAGAGATTGAGAATACAGAGCTCTTTTTACTACAGGAAATGATCCAGAGAAAGATGAGATTGGCAGGACATGTACTGAGAGGTTCAGCAGGATAGGGGATACTAACAGTTTTAGAAGGAAAATTATGGGAAAAGGATCAAGAGGCAAAAAACGAAGGACATGGCTTGGAGATATAAGATCATGGACAGGATCACATGGCTATGCAGAAGCAAAAAGGAAAGCCACCAACAGAGAGAACTGGAAGGACATGGTGCTGCACCCTCTCACTGAGGAAGCTACATGAAGAAGAAGAATTCGAATTAATTTTGTATAGATTTTCAAGATAACTGATAAAAGTGCAATCCCCTCTATAATTACTTGGGTCTATTTTATCTCGCTTTTATAAATGGCACTGAGATAATTTACCTCTATTCTCGGCACTTGTTTTTAGAAAACACTTTTTTTATTCTAAACTTTTGTTAAAATGGTTTCTGTTTGCTGGAATATTATTTCTAAATCTTCACCATTTTCCAAGTTGTTGCACAAAGTTTTCTTCATCCTCATACAATTAAGTAAAACGTCTCCTAGCATTTTGTTCAGTTAAATATATGCTTATATACTCACAAAATTCATTCCTTTGGTTTCTGATTTATTCTCTTCTGAGCATTATAAAAGCAGTGTCGGAGTTGTTTTGAATAGTTAATCCAGAATTCTTTTTCAATTTTAATTAAATTCCATAATTTAGTTATTCAAGTTTTATTTCCCAGATTTTGTTGCTAGCTTTATTTCTTAAAATTTTAGTTTTTTTATACTTTTCTTCATTAGATTTATCTTGCATAAGTATTAAAATGTTCTTTTTTTTCTTTTGTGCTAATAGTTGAACTCTCTCGGACTACCAAGATGTTCATCTCTCTCTCTCTCTCTCTCTCTCTCTCTCTCTCTCTCAGTCCCGCTACTAATTCTATGTTTAATTATTTTTTAAGATTTCCCAGCTGCTTTGATTCAATTTTGTGTTTGTCACGCGGTGTCCTTAATTTCAGAACCTTGCAACCCATTTCTGTTAGTTAATAAGCTGATTCCCTAAGAGAAATTTTAAAAGCAGTTAACTTGAATATACCATGCTTTACGTTCAAAACTCGACTATGATCAATTTATGTTCTTTCCCTTCTTGAGAGAACTTTAGTAGAGACCTCTACATTGAAGAAGTGGATGCCCATAGCACTCGAAAGCAGAAAGTGCCCTTCCTCCTCCAGTTTAGTACACTTAATCATTAATTATGATGTGCTTCTCTCATAATTATGCACTTTAACAGGTTAGTTATGATATCTTCACGCAGTCAACCGAAAATAATTTTTGTTTCCTCTAAACCTCAAAAAAAAAAAAAAAAAAAATGGAATCTTCAACAAAGTTTGCTTCTTCAGTTTCACTCAAGTAATCAATTTAAATTAAAACCTTAGTAAATTATGATGCCACTATTCTTTTTTTATATATATTTAAAAGTAAGATAAATCTAATAGAAAGAGCATGTTAACTTCAACTTCGTGTTCTTATTTGGCTTCATCCATTAAGCTAATTGCAACTAAACAAAAGAAAATAGATGTCTGTTTTATCAGAAATAGCGAGTTTTCGCATTCATCTCCAGACATGTTAAGTTCATTTTAATGCGAACTCTCATTTCTCACATTATTAATTTAACGACATATATAAAAAAAGAAATTCTAAATACAATTAGAAATTCTTTAGAAAATAGATGATGAAAGTTATTTTATAAGGTTAAGAAGATTCTTTTGAAATATGTGAAGGTAGTATAAATCTCGCGCAAGTGATTTCTATGTGTTTTATTATGTTTTTTCATAGAAAACAAATCATGTTTTGTAGTATATTACTGCTGATATGCGTTCGTTTGCATTTCTTTGAGATATTAAAATATTAAGTAATGCCGTAAAATAGCTCTAAAGTGCACAAAAATAGACAGCAGAACAAAAAAAAACATGAAAATCTGGTGTAATGTGAATTCTAACAGGATCAAATATATGGTGGGGGCGTTGTTACAGACAGTGGATCAGTTGCTTGTGACCACGAAATACGTTACCAAATCAATTTGATAGTTACTAAACGAGTAACCACATGGGTGACTTTAATTATCCGAGCATCGATTTGGTAGCGGTGAAATTTCATGAGAAGAATGAAACCGAATTTCTTGAACTGTTTCGAGACAACTTCCTTAAGCAATATATGGCAAAAAGAACTCAAGAAAAAAGTATTGGACTTGATTATATCATCAAAGAAGGGAGGATAGTTCATTGAAGACGAGATTGTTTTTGTCTCCGGTTGGTGACAGTGATCATGTTGTACTGATCCGATCAGAAAATATTGCATGTTGACCTACAAAAAAGGAAATTATGACCAACTGAGTATATTAGGTTCTGTCCCATGGTGGTATTAGCTGGATGGGAAAGATATCGGCAGTGCATGAAAAACATTTAAAAATATTTATATGATGCGATATCGGAATATGTTCCTAAAATTCGAAGAATAAACAGGGTGGGAATGAAATAGATGTGCAATCTTATTAAGCAAGAGATTCTTGAGAAGCTGTCGATGGAATACCTTGTATAAGGACGATGCCGGTTATGAAAATTATAAGGCTCAGGACAAAAGAGTTATAATTATTTTAGGGAAAGCTAAGTATGCGTATGGAAGGAAACTGTCTTCATCCAATGAAGAGGTGCAAGTAAAAAAAAAATAATGATTGTGAAAAAATATCTCTTGTCCGTGAGGATCCTATGTGAGTGACAGATGCAAAACACATTGTTCAACTAATGAGTATACCTATTTGCTACAAAGCTATAAAGAGGGTATTTGAAACATTGAACTTACTTTCACCTCTTAATTGGATGAAGACAGTTAGGTGTGTGAGGAGGAAGTACTAGAGATGGTGCATAAACTGAATAACAATCTCGCAATATGGACTGATGGGATATCAGCACGAGTGGTAAAAGAGTGTTCAGCTGAGTTGGCTATTTCTTTGACCAGATTGTATAATTTTAGTCTCAGAACAGGTATGATTCCACAGGTGTAGAAGGAATGTATGATAATTCTTACATTCGGGGGATGTGAGTCTGAAAGATTTAAGGTAACCAGTGGTGTACCACAAGTAAAAGTCCTTGGTTCGTTGTTATTCAATCTTTACATTAATGACATTGGGAAAGATTTGAGCAGGTGACTACAGCTGTTTCCGATGATGATGATGATGATGCAGAGATAGGTAGGATAATCAGGAATGCCACGGACATGCAACACTTGAATGATTTGAATAGGTTGGAATTGTAGGCATATGAAATTGGCGATCACTTCAGTGTTAGAATGGAAAGTTAACTACTTTGGTGTAATGAGTATTCAATGGTGCATTACACTGGCGGAATTATGCTAAGAGAAATTGATCAGGCTAGGAATCTTGGAGTTTTAGAAATTAGGAAAGTTGAAGTTCAAGGGACATTCAGCTAAGATTGCAAACGCAATTCAGAGGACAGTTGCAATGCTGAAATTAACATTGACAGGTAAGGATAATGAAGTCATTTTCCCACTTTGCAGGGCTTTGATACGACTTCATATGCATTATATTGCACAGATCTAGTTCCATGTTTTCTTCAGATGCTTCTGATACAGCGGAGAAAGCGCAAATGAAAGTGTTGAAGATAATATCGGGATGTAGATTATGAGGAGAGATTCAGAATTTGTGGACTGCAGATACCAGCAAATAGGAGAAAGAGAAGTGATATAATAGAACCCTACAAACTTGAATGAACGATATAGTATATCAGTAGATAAAATTTAGAATTTTTATGTAGGGTGGGAAGAGAATGAGAAGAAATCCATGGAAATTGAGAATGAATAGAAACAAATCTAGCTCTCACCTAGTCAAGAACTTGATGATAGCGTGAACAAATTCAAGAAGGGGTATGATAGCTGCTGTGGTTGATATGGGCGTCCATCAATGAACTCCTGACTCCCTGGTAGGCTCTGATAATAATAATAATACTAAAAAAATTTCTCCCTTAGAAACTTTCATGTATATTAAAGTTTCCAGCTTCATTGTATTACAAGCAAATAGCAGCACGGTCAGTTATCAGTGAAGCCGAATGGATCATCACACCAAATATTCAAAGTCATATTGTCATCTGCTGGTATGTGGTGCTTCTTGAAGCCACCAGAAGGTAGCTTTGAAACATCATTACATACCAACGGATGATTTTTCTTGCATTGGAAAAGTAATTTAAAAAAAACAACAACTGAGATCTTTGATGACACATCGCCATTAACCTCTCAAAGTAATCAATACTCATTACAGCAGAGCTAATATCTGGAGTTTAAGTTTAGCCACCGCAACAATATTTAAAGTGCTGTATTAAAATGAAGGGGAATTTCTCCAAGTATTAGAATAAAGGGAATTTCAGCTGTGATTTACAATACAGGTTGTAATCGACGTGATATCTTCTTTCCAACCTTTTAAAAGAAATACTTCACCATTCCTTATACAAAGTTTGATGCAACCAGTGAGGGCATCCTTACTGGCTTCACAACCCCGTTGTACAAATATTTAGTTGGATTTAGATGAAAAGTCCGTGTAGATAGCGTGTCCTTGGTCTTCAAAGCATACTCCTAATATAGAACAGTCTCCTGCCTGGTTGGAACTTGTAAAGCTCTTCGCTATATAGTTACATAATTGTAGATAGCGTTTATGTTATCATATGATAACTCTGGTCATTATGACTTCATCATAAGCGGTATACAAATCTACATCACGATCATTATACTTGAGAATTAGAACGCCAGTCTATTTGGAAACTTTACTAGAATATGGTGAGATTCAAACTCTTCCAGCAGATGAAAGTAGTAAGTAGCAAGATTCAATTCTCGATGGAATACTTCGTTTTCATATTGTAGTTCTATGGAATTGTTTTTGAGAAGATGAGATCTTCTAATTTTTATAGACCTCAAACAACTTGACAGCCAACTGCATACCCGGTCGAATTCGTTAAGCTCTACTTGCAGCATTATGGATTTCAATGCGATCATCACCACACAGTGCAAGGCTCACCGTACAATCTCATTTATAGTTGTGTGCATATCAACACCTCAACTGGCTATGACGTCCATAGACATCAGCCAAAATCTGGATACGATTTTGTAACACCTATTGAATAACATGGATAAGAAGTGCGATTTAGTCTGACTATTTCATCCACCATGGCCGGTAGAGAGGTTAAGACGGTCAAGACTTCCACTATGCTATTATCATCCCCTCTATCAATACATTCGAAATAGTGTGAATGCAAAGCATTCGAAATGTGGTATACTTCACGTGTTTGTATATTTAATTAGGCATCTGATGTGTACAAAGTATTAATTATAATCCGATAATTATTAGATTTGAAATCACTGTGGACATGATATCCAAGAACCATATCTAAAGATGTTTTGTACCTCTTTTGTCTTTATTGTTTCTGAAACCTCATTTTTAGGACAATATTAAAACTTTAATATTTAACATTTTCATTATTAATATATAATTATTGTATTTTTGATTTCATAGTATTCAAAGATATCATTACTTGACCATTTTTTGGTAATTTTTACAGACAGCTGCCACCATAGCAATACAGATTGTAAAACACAGACTCAGAAATAGAATTCCATTCTACAATAATTTAAGCACATACTTAAAGTTGACTAATGAAAGAAAAAAAAAACATACAAAGTTTAATAGCATTCCAGCTACCGAATTTCAATGAAATCCTTTCATTTAGATTCCAGAAATAACTTGCAAAAGAACTAAAAAAAACCGATGAAATAGGTGATTATAGATTTTGCCAAACGCATTTAAAAAATAAAATAAATAACTAGAAATTTAATTTATTATCTAACAAATGGTTTCTACGCAGTAATTTAATTATTGAGTAAAAGTATTGATTAAATTGACCAATAACTAATGTTCTTTTATATACGAAGAGAATGCACGCAAAGACTCGATTCGAATTATTAAAGGAATTTCTCCAATATTTATGATTTTCTACCAAAGGGAAAGATTCGTGAATTACCATTGAATAAATAATTATAATCTTCTGTGATGGAGAAGATTATAATTATTTATTCAAATTTATTCATTCATTTTTATTGTTTTTACGCATAGCGCGTAATATTTTTAATCATCATCCTACACATAAAGGTGCAATGTCATCATCTCATAGAATCTGTAATTATCTGGTAAAGTACACTGGGTGAATGACGAAAAAGGAAATTGATTAACACTAGAACTTTATTGGTGTGCAGTTTTCTTCGATGTGGTTCCTGTTGCCAAACGTTATAAACCGATGGCACATGAGAATAGTAGATGGAGTAAGGTTTACTCATTTTTGAATATCATTTTAAATCACTCAAGCTCCCAATAACAGGGGCGGTGATTTCAAACCTGGAGCCGCAATTCAACATGCATAATCGATGTGGGATTCAAACCGGCAGCCTGTTGGATGGAGAGCGGGTCCACCATCCTCTCAGCCAGCCAGGCCTACAGTTCTAGGCCTAGCTGGAGTTTTTACTGTATTTATCTAATTGTGCCAAAACTGTTAACAAAATGACTCAAACCCCTAGATCATAATTACAATCAAACATTTCAGTAATTAAGTTTAATTTAAATTCGATGTGAAATTGGAGTAGAAATTACTTACCCATTCCTTTTCGAAATCAGGATACCTGTTTCCTGTGTAGTTCTAAGAAATGAAAAAACAAAATAATTCGAATATTCTTAAATAAGTCAGTTCTAAGTAAATAAAATAATCTAAAACTAATATAATATACAAAAATATAAAATACGTGTTATTAATTGGTCCTAAGGCAAATCGTCTTACCTGCTTCACTTATGCATATTTATAAAAACAAATAAAAAATATGCTAATGCCTTTTATTTTTAAAGGATGTAGCAGGAGCTCCTTTAATCTTAATTACCTTTCTGAAGATTAGTAGGCAGCCACTTTCCACCCTTCAGCGATAACTAGCAGTAAGGTTGAGACCATCACTGAACAAAGGCCTTCTGGGAGTAGACATCTCATGGTCCTTATTCCTAACAGATATATATATATATGTCTGAAATATACATTCTACGTCCAATTTTGTTGGGCAATGGGAGGGGGGAGTAAAAACTCGTATTTACTAGATGAAAATCCTACAAGTTCCTCTGGTCGGCGACTATAAGTTGATTCTATAGCAGTATTTCTTCAGGCAGTCTAGCTATATGCAAGCAAACGCCATTTCCATCTATATAGACATCCGTATCTATTAATCCTGTCCTATCCTTCTCATCCATCTGAGATGGGTTGAGTCCCCTCCTAATCAGGGGTTACAGGCATATTAATGCAGCCGGTTCGCCACTCCTCTGCTGCATCCCCTAAGGGCAATATTCATGACTGTATCCGTGTGTGTGTGTTCACGGGGCCGGTTTGCCTGCTTGCGGGATGAAAAACCCCAGATAAATTGGTGGAAAAAAACCCTTCTGTCCACGCCCAAGACCGGCTAACTTGGCTATGACTGAGGAAGATCCTTAAGCTCCTCACGTCGTTGACGGGAATCGAACCTCGGACACTCCTTCCCCAGGCATATGGTTGCGAAGAGCATAGCTACTAGGCTAACCGCGCGGACTCTCTATTTATACATGTACAAAATTGTAATTCTCCCTGGACATAATGAAAAAGTCCTCTATAATTGAATTATAATATTGATCTTGTTACTCAAGTAAGCGACAGTGGATAGGCAGTAGATACGTAAATAGGTTTGTGAAAAACATGTTTTGAAAAAGAATATAAATTATTATTATTACGTGACACCTCCAAGAAGTCAAAATACTGGTCGAGGGAGGGCACCTACTCTCCAACTAAACAGCAGGGCTGAGGCAAGTATTGTGAGTATATATATATATATATTAAATCGAATAAGACTAGTTATATGTAGTATAAGTGTATAGGAAATAAAATCCTTAATGTAAAAGAACTTGATGCTTGATTTTATCATAATATTTAACTAAGATAAATTTCTTTTCTTCAAGACATCATTTCCTTATATTATTTTATTTTTATCGTTCTAGTGTAAGGGTTGTTCGATACTCTTAAACCAAGTCCAAGCGAAGATGAATGTGTATATCTCACTGCATTCTTTCTTATCACTTTATTGTGCCGAACAAGCCATACAGAAAAATTGTCATTATGCGAAGACAGGATTAGCTTGAAAATGTCATTGGAATAATTTAATTTCTTTCGGAATATTTTCTTCACAATTTAATGTCTCATGCTGAGGTAAAAATAAGCCAAATAAAGAGAACTTTTAATTAAAATCTCGAGCGCACCATTTTCGTAACGATAGCAACACTAAGTAACTTACGACTAATCGATAATTGCGCAATAATGAGAGGGTTTATTACATAAAAGAAATCGCTTTTATAATGATGCTGTATGATGTATTTTGTCACTGAACTTTTTTTCTATGCACAAATACGGTTAATCATTTTCAGCCATACAAAACAACAGATTTTTGTACTTCCCGAATAAAAAAACTGTGTTAATAATTGAAACGTAATAATTATATTTTTTTCGTTTTCAAATATGTAAGCAGACGCTATCAAATCTTACGTTGTTGATTTTATGATATATAATAAACATTTCAAGCACTGTACCGATCTCTTCTTGAGGATGAAATTTTCTTTCTGCTAGTATTTCAAATGTTAAATAAAATTCTTTTTTTCGTGAATTATTCAATAAAGAAAAATAATATATACTACCTAATAATTTCAGCTATACTTTTTTAAAGAACTAGGGCTTCGGGGCACTAAAATGTCGCCATTTCAACATTTTCGACGTTAAATGTTATCATAACTTGTATTGGCAATCGTGCTGCTTATAGGGAAAACATACTCGTTTATAACGTAAGCAGAATCTACTGTAGCCATGGCAACATGAAAGAATAATGTCGATCCATATTAAGTAATTAAAACTGTTGTATAGAGTAATAGGCTAGCTGCCTTTGAGTAGGTAGGATTCAAATTAAAAATAAATAAAAAATAAAAAGAAAGTAAAATACAATTTCTTTCTCTCTCTCTCTCTCTCTCTCTCTATGTTAACTGCGCATAATAATTAAACTGATATTATTGGATACAAATTTAATAGTAATCATCGTAAATTTAGTTAAATTTCATCAAACATTGTCTAATTAAAACTGAAAGACTGACATACACATATTCCACTCTAGAAAACATAGATTATTTAAATTCTGTCACGTCAGTACAGAATTATTACTTATATTTTTTTTTCAACTATTTTTGCCCTGCAGTTGACACAAAAATTGAAAAAATTGAAACAAAAATCTTAAAACGGACTAATTAGTCATTTAATAAATATTTAATTAACAACCTTTCTATAATGAAAATCAATTCTTTATTCAGGACAATTTCAAGAGACAATAAAAACGCCGTTCATTTTTTAAAGTTACTTCTTTTACTCGGGTAAATGTAGAATAAAGCAATAATTTAAAAAAAAATAGTAGCTGCATAAAAAGAGTATGTATCCTTTCAAAAATGTGTCCAAAATTCGAGCGGGAAAAAAGGCAGGCCAATGTACAATATGCGAATATTAAGCGAGATGATCATTTGAGAAAGGTTATAAACTAGAGAAACTGTTCAGGCAAAAAACATTTGAAACATTTTATTAAATCTATTCTTAAAAGAAATGTTTCCTGGTCTCATATGAGCTGCTATTAATTAATTGTTCAGCTTATTAAGCTATTGAGTTGTTCTAAATTAGCGATTTCACAACTATTGCTATATATATATATATATTTCTGTTAGATAATTTTAAGTTTACTAAGCTACGTGTGTGTCACATAACATCTACTGAACTGGGTTTTCCAGCTAAGTTACTTCAAAAAGATGGCTACGAATGAAGTAAGTCACTTAAGTATTACCGTTCCTGGAAATGAATCTCTCCAATTTCATGTGAATTTTAACTTGAGTGCAGAGTTTCAAATCATCTCTCGAAAGGAGTCTAAAATCAGCTCTAAATATCAGTGTTTTCTAAGCCACTTCGGATGTTCAATAAAAGGAACAGCGATCTCATACTAGACAATGAAAATTCATCTCCCACCTAAAGGCATTCGCAAACATCCATATCCACGGCGGTATTCAAACCAGTAACCTGTGGGTTGGAGAGCAGGTACTCAACTACGTGGCCAATAATTAAGTCGACAATGAAGTAAAAGTATTGCATACATTGAATTATGGCTCTTTAGTGTTTCAACTAATATTCGATTTTTGAATGCTATTTTTTTTTGTTACAAAAATTATTAATTTGTAGTTCATCGATGTTTCCTGTTCTGAACACTATTATACTGAAAGCTGGTTTTACCTATACTCTCCCTTATTTTCTCAACTAGCTCAGAAAAATTTGGGGAAAAAATCAACATGAAATCCAAGAAATACAAATATACATTTTTATTCTTTTTTGAAACTTTTTTTTGCAAAACACCTTAGTTTCAAATAAGGACGAGTTTTTCTGTTTTTCAGGTAAATTTTCTGTTTTTCCCTCGAAATATTTTCTTTATTCTATAATATTCTCTTTTCAAGTTTTTTAATTTTCTATACTGTCCCCATGAAGTTATTCATTTAATAATGAAACATGAGAAAATGGCTTACCAAATGATTAAAAGGTGTGATATTAAGGGATTTTCTAATGTTTTGTTCTTAAATTACTGTAACGGGCAATAGCACAGAAATTTAACCAAAAAAAGGGGAGAGATAGGCAGTTAAATTTATAATTTTCGCCTCTATATGTAGTAATAAAGAAGAGTAACTCCGTTTGGAATATAGGGATTAATACACTGGTATCCAAAAGCTAAAGAAGAACTACATTTTTACCTGTAGGTGAAAAAAAGTTTCGCGACTTCAGCGAAATGTGGACATAAATTTATTGCCAGCATACTAATAAATTATATTACACAAAAGTGCGTTATACATTTCGTTCAAATTAAATTGTAATGCGTTTTTGGAAAAACTTACAAATTTCCTGAGGACGTAGTTAAGGAATTAATGTACAATGCTTACAGAAAACTATACGGAGAGACGTTTCAGTATGAATATGTCCCTCCGTATATGGATGAGGCTCTCACAACGTCTTACCTTGCTTAGCACCAAGTGATTCAGTTCAGAAAAGTATTCTATGGGTAAGAGATCGGGGGGGGGGGGCACTCGATTCGATTAATGTCCTCGGTCTGAAGTATCTCCACTTCTCGTGTACGATGTGGTGTAGCACTGTCATCTAGAAAAATAAATTCTTCGCCTATACCATCACGAAAAAATCGAATATGACGTTTAACAACTTCGTTGCAATATCGTTCATCAGTCATAGTCTCTTTTTTCAGCACTTGTAGCTCGGTGCGTCCATTAAGCATAATTCCTCCCCACACCATTACCCCCAGCATCTCCGTATCTATCCCTCTCAAGAACATTCTCGCAATGGTAAGCAGTACCACTTTCACGCCAGATCAAGTGCTGTCTAGAATCGGAGGAAAGACCATTGCTGTCTTTTCCTATTTTTATAGATATATCATCATTGAAAGCGTGCTCTACGATGAGCTGTGGATAAAGGGACGCAAACTACAGGTCTTTCATATAGGCCTACTTGTCTCAGACGTCTTACCACACTTTGTCGTGATATCCGATATCTGTGCTGGAGTGGAATCCACTTGCAAGCTGATTTTCCATGGTGCGTCGATTACGTTTTACTATTGTAACCAAAAATCTGTCTTCATGCTCCATGGTAGAGGAAGGGTGACCTCTTATTAAACGTCTGGAACACATTCCATTGGTTTGATACGCTGTCCAGAACCTGGATACAACAGTGTGTGAGATTCCAAACTCTCTGGCAATATCAGTAATTCTGCAGTCTTCTTGAAATCATCTAATGATGCCTTTGAGACATAAGACATCCAAGTTTGCAATTTTATTCCTTCACGAAAAGCGTTTCCTTCAAACATAATTTGCTTGACCCAGCCTTTTGCCTTTTATCCTGTTGAGTGCTACCACATGACTCCTTTGCATGCGATACGAAAATTTGAATGTGTACCCGCTTTCTACTCGAAATCGTCGGTTATACAAATCGCCACAAGCTGATTCGTCTGAATTTGCGGTTGTAATGTTCAGTGCACAACAGCAGTGTATCAATGTAATAAAGTAGTGCAATCCTTTCGGAATGTACAGTTAATATATGAGAAGTGTGAGTGCGTGCATGTGAGAGATAAAGACAAAGAAAGGGAGAGCGTACGGAAATTAATGTTCGTAAAGGTTGAAAATTCGATAAAAAATAGAAGGGGTCACAACACGAGTGACCTGAGAAACTGATAGGTTTTTAGGTGCATAAAATATTTGGAACTATATTAGCATTTTTGCGGGAAATCAACAGAAAGAGCACCTCAGGTAGAAACATTCTACCTTGAGGGTAGTATAAAAGATGAAATCATTGAACGCTAAACAGAAGTCAGCTTGTTGGCAGAATGGATGCTTCCACTCTCCAGACAAAAAGTCGTGTGTTCGAACTTGGATGTTTTTGAACGCATTTAAGTGAGAAATAAACATTCATTGCTCGGTATGAGATTACCAATCTGCTTATTGTGGCTGTTGCCGTAATTATATATATATATATATATATATATATATATATATATATATATACCACATTCAGGTTATACCCATCTGGAACATCTGCACAACAGCGACATGAGTGGTTGTACCAATAAGAACATCTAACGAGGTATTTATTCGGTGAAAACTTACAAAAACTAGAGTAATTCGAGCCAAAAACAAAGGTGAACAACAAGGACTGTCTACGACTTACACATACTGGCTCTGTAACGGTCTCTATGGACCGAATGAGAAAATCGCTAAGGATTTCCACTGAGGTTCCGAAGTGCACATTTCAAATTGGAAGAGTAGCGCACTGACAGCTGCACAATCGTGATATTCGCAGTAGGGAGCCTGCCTCGGAAATCTCTTATCTCTCACAATAACAGGAAACTTCTCCCGGTGGTGAAATGAGTAGAGATTTTGGAAGGCTAACAAACTCAGAAACTTATAAAATCCGACGAATCAGAACCCTCCGAAGCTATAACGATAATAATCCCAGAGAGTGAATCCAATATGCTTTGCTTCTGCAGTTAAAACTGGTTTGTCATGGGGTGAAGATCTTTTTTGTAGAAGAGAATGTGCTGTAGTTTCTTATGGTGAAGGTAATATTATAAGAGTACTTGCGAATCAGAAAATATACAAATATATGATTATATATATATATATATATATATATATATATATATATATATATATATATATATATATATATATATATATATATATACAAATATATACTCTCTTTTCAGTTGCCGTAATTTTCGCGACTTCTCCCCCCCCCTTTAAATTGTTTACAATCATATTTTACAGAATGGATTTAGGAAACAACGATCATGTATAGACCTGGCCTTTTGCCAAAAATTAATAATAGATAAAAGAAGGGAATACAATTTAGAAACACATATTGCTTTTATTGACTCTGAAAAGGCATTTGACCAAGTTAAAAGAAGCATTTTATTTAACATATTAAATGAAAGACAAATACCAAATAATATCTTAAAAACAATCATAAGTATATATGAAAATAATCAAATACAAATAACATTAAATCATGAGCTATCATATACGAGAAAGATAAACCAAGGGGTCCGACAGGGATGTTCCCTTTCAGTAACTCTTTTTAATATTTACCTAAATGAAATAATAACAAAATGGAATAAAAATTTCCATCAAGGCATTAAACTTTCTCCTACTGTGAACTTAAACACTCTCCTCTTTGCAGACGACCAAATATTAATTAGAAATTCCGAAGATAACTTACAGAAAGCTATCTTAGATCTAAATGAGATAGCCAGAGATTATGGTATGATAATATCAACAGAAAAATCAAAAACTATGTCCTTTAAAGGACGAAATCCAGTAACAACTGAAATAGAAATAGATAACAAGATTAGAATGAATTCATTTAACTACCTAGGATGTATGATCACATATGAAAAAGATATAAACGTAAAAATTGCAAAATATTTAAAAATAATTAACTCTATATTTAAACCAAACTTAGTTCAAAAACAAACCAGACTAAAAGTATACAATACATTAGCCCTACCAGTCTTAATGTATGGAAGCGAAATCTGGACAATAAAACAAAAAGATAAACAAAGATTAATAACAGCAGAAATGAAGTTTATGAGAAAAACTGCAAAGTATACTCTATTTGATCACAAAAGAAACGAAGAAATTATGAAAGAAATAAACCAAGAACCAGTAATAAAAAAAAATTAAACATAAATGGATGGAACACGTTCAAAGAATGAAAATAGAAAGATTACCAAAACAAGCCTTAAAGTACAAGCCATTAGGAAAAAGAAAACCAGGACGTCCTCTTAAGAGATTCAACAATCACTTCTAAGCCCTGAACAGGCCACGCTAGGCCTAAATCCTTGATATGCATGATGATGATGACAATCATATTTTATAATGAACTTATTTTAAAAATTAATATTCTTAATTAACATTACATTTTTGATTCTATTTCATTATAAACGCAGTTAAATTATAAATTTAATAAATACAGTTTATAAAATTAGATTATAAATTAATTTTATTGTTAGAATGGATAATTAAAATTAATAGTTTATACTAGAAAACCTTAGGAATGAATTATGGTAGTTTTGAAAAGTATTCTGCTGAACACGGACTTTGACTTTTTTTTTTTTTCAAAACATTTCCGAATATTTCATTTGTCAGTTGATAATATAACATATGACTCACTAGAATTTTCTGATCCGCTTAATTTAAAAACATGCAAGGCTTGAATTTCATCCATGAAAAATGCATTCACTGATCAGCATACTTAAAATGATCAGACGTCTTTTTTTTAATGTCATGGATAAAAATAATAAACAGATTGACAAACGTAAACTGTATATATACAGATGGGTGAATCTGGCCGAAATCACTTGAAGGGTTCGTGAAGCCTTCGATGACCCGGATGCAGATAGTATCTTAGGAGGGTGCACTTTAAATGTTTAAATGTGGAAACCGCTGTAGGAGTTGTTCAGAAATGATGCTATTCATCGAACCCAAAATGGTTCACGTTCTGAAAGTCCAACACAGAATTTCTACTGTTTCTAAGTTCTATCATTGTTCGCTTTAGCATTCTTAACATTCTGTACCGTGGTATAATTCAAAGGAAAATGAATAGCTTGTTATAATGTTTTGACCAGTAAGTCTTTTATCACATTCGAAAATAAAAAGACTTGGAATAAAAGATTGAGTAAAAGACTCGGAATATTTTTCTTCTAAGCTGTCTTAAAATCTATCGTTATGTAGGTATGTTGTACAGAAAATAAATTTCGTAATTTATTCAGCAAACTAAGAAAACGGTGAATGAAATCATTCAGCTCAAGAGGATGCTCTTTCCGGTTAGTAAAGAAAAGAATAGCTGCTCGAAAGAACGATCATTTTATAAATTCATTAGACGTAAATAGTTTATTCCTTTAAAGTATTTTTATTTATTTAAATGGTCTTGTTTTGCAAACGTAAACCACATATTAAAATCGCTACATAAATTAATAAGTCGATGTTGTTCAGAATGTGTAGAAAAAATTATAAAATTTGATTATCTGATTATATCTTGAATCTGAATGGTATTAAATAAAATGTGTGAATGCACATAAAGATTTATAGCACATATAAAATGCTGCTTGCCAAGTGAACACTGGAATTTACGAGATAAAGGAATCTACATCAGCGTATGAAGATCTTCACAACTATGAAACAAGGTGTCAACAAACAAATATCTAGGCTGATAGCCAGATGGCACTAGTGTAGTTAATAGAAAGTTCCTTCTCTAGTTAGGCAGAGTAGAATTAGCAATTTATTCCAACTTTCAGCTTTTATTACTGAGAAGTAATACATTGTGTATATATTGCATTCGTGTTGTGCTCCCTTTGTGATTTATGGTCAATTAAAAAATGCCACATCTGAAAGAAGTGTACGCGTGCATGAATGTTTCTTCCAACATAAAATGAATTCATTAACCCCTTGAAACCTTCAAGAATTTAATTTTCAGATGTTCTAAGATCTTCTTCTTCCTAACATGGATCTTGGGCCATGTGGCCTGTTCCGGTCTCATGCCATCTCTTTCTTGGTCTTCCAATTCTTCTTTTTCTACTTATTTTGTATCTGTATAATATTTTTGGTAGTCTGCTGTTGTCCATTCGATTTAAATGTTCTACCCATTTTTGTATATCCTGTCTTATGTAGTAATTAATTGGTTTTATTTCCAGGGATTATAAGATTTCTTCATTTGCTTTGTGGTCCCACTTGGTATATCCAGCTGTTTTTCTAAGGAACTTCATTTCTGCTGTTTGAATTCGTTTTTCGTCTTTCCTTTTTATGGTCCATGTATCGCTTCGGTATAGTAGAGTTGGTTTCGAGAAGACATTACATAGTCTGATTCTAGTGTGTTTTTGTACCAGGGATGGCTTAAATATATTATTTATTATGCCATTTATTTTGACAAAGCTTGATATTTTAGTGTCTATGTCTTTTTCTTCTTCGTATGATAGATCACATCCCAAGTATCTGAAAGTGTTCTTGTTCTAATATTTTATTATCTATCACTATTTTACTTCTTGTTGGGTTTTCTTCTTTGAATGCCATTATTATTAGATATTGTTATTTTATATTGTTTTGAGATATCACTTAATGATTTTAATGATCCTTGTAAATCATACTGTTTGATCATCTGCAAATAGTATGTTCTAAGACAGGGGTTCCCAACCTTTTTGTTTCCTAGAGCACATTCTAAAATACCGGTAGGGCGACCGGCACCATCTATTTTTTCAAGCAAATTTTTTGAATTCGTTTGTTAAATGAATACATACAAAGTTTACATTATAATCAAATGTTTTATTACTTAAAAGTTTACATTATATAAAAATTTAAATAAATATATATATATATATATGTAAGTTAGTGTGATCTTTGGCATTGCATTTCATTGGCCAGTGCTTCATAATTAGGAGAATATGATGATATTCCAGTTCTGAAACTGGAATGAACAACTTCGAATGCGCGTCTACTTTACATTGTACGCGTTTAATACTCGTCATGTGTCATTAAGGCATGTGTCATATAGTATGCCATGAATTGTTGCGTGATTATTTCAAACTATACGACACACGGTTGAACAGCGGCAAATTGATCGACGGGCGCCATGGTGCCCGCGGGCATAGGGTTGGGAACCTCTGTTCTAAGATATCTACCGAAATTCTTAAGCGCGTAGAAAACTAAGCGAGAACTGGAACACCGAAGACCGATTTCCCCATCACAATGCTACTCTGCTTTATCTGTGCAGGAATTTCAAGTTCAAAACAACAAGACTGCTGTATCCTTCTTTGCCCTGCATGTCAGACATTCTGCGATTTTCTTTCTGAAAACTCAAGCTGACAATGAAGGAAAGATCGGATTATGTTTGGGGAAAAAAATCACAGTCTATATTTGCAGAGTTCAAAACAGCACAAAACCGGAGTTTGATAAGGATCGATCATTTGTGTTTGGTTTACTTACATAGAAGATCTGATAGATGGCGTGGTCATAGAGGGAAAAAATAAATGCAATCTGGGAACTTTTTATCATACCTCGTGTAGCTAATAGAATCCATATACCTCATATTACATCGCTAAAGGTATATGAGTACTATTGGTTATCGTTACATGAAATTCATAACAATAGATAAACAGGCACGAACTCTATAAATCAACAGAATATCAGAATGCTAAAAGTCATTACTTAATGATATTTTTCACTGTCAACATTTCCAAAACAAACTGAATTGTAGCTATACAGTTAAGCCTCTATTCATATTTTCGACATTTCTTAAACTTGGTGTCGCAGCTTGTAAAACAAAACCATTAGAAAAAGTTGGTAAAAGTAGTTACGGTTTTTTTTATTATTATTAAAAAACTCTACGTTCTGTTAGTGTCACCACTGTTTTTCCAAATAGTTCTGTTACAAAAGTCTTCATTACTTTCCTTCTACTATAAGTCAGTTTGGATTAGCATTAGTACTCACCAAATGTCAGTGTATTATTATTATGTTTATGCGAATCCTTAGCATTTATCTGTCTTGTATAAATAAAATCGGAAGTTTCCGTAGGGAACCCATCTGCCTTCCTTTGAGATCAGTAATGTCTGCGATGTACGGTCTATTTGCTATACAATCTGGAGAAAGTGCCATTAAATGTATTTATCCTACACACATCGTTGAATATATTCAAGGGCTTTGTTTTGTATCTTCTTCTTCTTCTTCTTAATATTCTGCAATTGAGCAGGTTCTTCTCTTAGCAGCAGAAACTTTCCTTCCACTCTCTTCTGTTCTGAGCCTTCTCTTTCAAGGTTGTGTCTCCATTGAGCATGTCATCTAGCATTGTTTTCCTTACTCTTCCTCTTGGTCTTTTTTCCTTCGATGGCATCCCTGATGATTCCATTCCTTCTCAGAATATGTCCGCTCCAGTTTCTCTTTCTTGTTTTTATCCTCTTTAACATACTTCTGTTTTCTTCTACTCTTTTTAGGACCTCTTCATTAGTTATTTTATCTGTCCATTTGATTTTTTCCATCCTTCTCCAAATCCACATCTCAAAGGTTTCCAAAATCTTAATTTCTTCTTTCTTCAATGTCCAAGTTTCAGCTGAAGAGGACCACACTCCACACATAACATTTTATTTGTCTTTTCTTTGGGTTTCTATCCATTTTACTTCTGAATAAATTCCATTTTCTATTAAAGGCGTCTCTTCCCATCTCTATTCTTGCTTTTATGTCACTTTTACATCTTCCATCACTGCTAATCACACTTCCTAGATATTTAAATGTCTTTACTTGATTCAGGTTTTCCCCATTTATTCTGATATCCATATTTGCCTCTTGCCTTGCTATTTTCATTACCTTTGTTTTTCTTATGTTACTTTTAATTCCATAATTGATACAGGACTGTCCTGCATAAATTTTGGTGATATCAAATATCAATTAAACAAAATTGGTGACAGAGAACAGCCTTGTCTTACTCCTCGTCCAATGATACCTGCTTCTGTTGTACCATTTGTACCATTTCTGTCTCTCACCATTGGGAGTTTGTCCCATATATAGTGAAATAATTAGCCTTCTGTCTTTTCAATCTATACCAATCTTTTCCATTACTTCCACCATCTGATCCCATTTTACAATTTCAAAAGCTTTTTCGAAATCTATATAACAGATATTAACTTCTTTATTCACTTCCATACTTCTTTCATTTATTATTCTTAACAGTCCAATCGCATCTCTTGTTCCCCTACCTTTCCTGAAATCAAACTGATCTTCTCCAAGAAATTCTTTCACCTTAGATGCAATTCTCCGTGTTAGGATTTTTATAAGTATTTTTGATGTATGGGAAATGAGGCTTATTGTTCTAAACTCCTATCGACATTATGATCACGAACAAATTGACGAGGTTCGCTATGTGTTCTAGTAATATTGTACTAATGGAAACCCTAGATTCTGAAAAGTTGTCATATTATTATTTTACTTTCCTCCGCAGCGTTCAAACAAAAAGTTGAATATATCCGCAGCATATCGCATGA
Organism: Typopeltis vanoorti; assembly: GCF_054136105.1. Taxonomy (NCBI): domain Eukaryota; kingdom Metazoa; phylum Arthropoda; class Arachnida; order Uropygi; family Thelyphonidae; genus Typopeltis; species Typopeltis vanoorti. Next base: position 11,028,502 of record NC_143560.1, read on the forward strand.
GCTGAAATGAATTTTGCCTTTAAGTTTATTTCTTTTAGCGTACGATTTTTTACTTCTAAAGGGACCAAAATTCTTGAAAAGATTCGTCGTTTTCTTAAGAATTCAAACTCCGGTTACTGTGGCTAAAAGGTGTGTGTGTGTGTGACTACGGCGCAGAAGTGTTTCTATTATCATTTGCGGTCTGGGATTTTTGAAAACGATTCTCTTCTAGCTGTTTTCTTTTGGTATTAAAGGGCTTCCGAGTAAAATGAATTATTGTGAAGGTTAATGTTATGGCAGTTAAAGAGGGTGCCGATCAATCAGCTCACTATTTAAAGCTTCTAACAAACATTAGGCACGTTTTAGCTTGCACAGCTAATCACTTTTCGTAATTCTCAAGTAACAAAAAAAGTAATTGGAAATCTAGTTACATATTTACTGCTTTAAATAAATACGAGAAATGCAAAGTATGCAGCAGCAAACCCACAAATGCCTCTGGGCTTTCAACGTGCATAAATTCCCCCGCTTTCATCATCTATAAATAAATATCCAGTTGCAGCTCAAACAAGGCGCTGAAATAATTCACGTGCACCAGAAGAGTAAGCATGTGTTTAGAAAAGGGGGGAGGGGGTTAGAGGTTGGGGAGAGATGCGGCAAGCAGGGTTATCGATTATGCAGCAAATGACGACATTCTTCCTGCGACTTGCCGTATTGATATGTGGACAATCTCTATAAGAGCAAAGCTTTTGATTCCATAATCTGCACGGTAATAACTTAGCCCCGCCCCACTGTGGCTGTGTTCCTGTCGTCACGTCATATCTCTCTTGTGCACATCCCTTTACGTGACTCGTGGTCCCGGCTATCTTCCATCACTTCATTCGATGCTACGTTTTTCAGCAGTTCTCAAATGCAGCTTCACTTATGGCTGCCCACAGATTAAGCGTGCAGATTTAATTAAGTTGTAGTTCACTGCGCACCAGACTTTTAACGCTATTTTCAAGGTGTGGTCCTCTGGATACAATACTGCGTCGGGAGATGCAATTATCAGTGTTGGTGTAACATTAATTACCGAGCTTATACCTGGGTCTCTCTCTTGCTAATAGTACCTCGATGTGGTGCTTCTCTTTCCCATTTATCGACTGAAAGAATTAATAATGATTATACGTAAAAGACATCCTAAGTCTCTAAGTCACATACTTTGCATTTCACTACTGTATGTCAATATAGCCAACTTAGTTCGACGCAATTCAGAATATTTAAAAGAAAGCAGAACTTCAAAATAGTAAATTGAAATGCAAGGATGAGAATGAGGCGTCTGATATTATACGCTATTTACTTGTATATTTTAGAGTTTCGTGAAAAAAAAGAAAACCCAAAAACGAAACATCTAGGTTTTCGAGAGTTTTTTTAGGCGACTCGGCATTTAGTTTTCGTGACCCCGTGCGGGGTCGTGACCCACCATTTCGGAAACGCTACGCTAAACAACATTAGAAGTATTTCGTAAAATGTTCAAGTACTATTAGATCAATTTTTCCGTCTGTTTGTACGTAGGTACACAAATAAAAACCCCGCCTTTGAATGGAGACAGATTTTTATCGAAATGTAGAATCCCTGACAGAATATTCAAAAAGTTTTTCCTGAAATTTCAAATTCGTTTTTAATTGAACTAACTTTCTAGTGTCAAATTTAGAAAATTGATTCCAAACGATACAAAATTATATTGTACTCAGTGGCGGCTGTTGACTTGAAATCGTGGGGGCATTGCAGCTTCGAAAAATACATACACACTATAAGTACAGTGTATACGTGTTTGGATAAAATATCAAAATTATGGTAAAAATTAAAAAACAAAATTAAACATGAAACAATATTAGATATATGAAGAGCCAAAGGCTTCAATTCGGCGACATATGACTTGTTTAAGTTAAGGGATATTACATCCCATATCGGATGTAATATGGGATGTAATATCCCTTAACTTAAACAAGTCTGTCGCCGAATTAAAGCCTTTGGCTCTTCATATATCTAATAATTTATTAGGACACCTCTTGGCAATACTCATAGAAGGGTTGTAAGTTCTGTTCGCTACAAACTTGATATTAACTAGGTCTACCTACTCACTGATGAGACCTCAATAAAGGTTGAAACCGGTCTGGGTAGTGACCTTCTCTCATAATGTTAAACAGTAACACAGCTCCTAGGAGCTAAGTTCACATTATGGGTAAATATCAAGAATAGTGATCGGATCTTGCTCCACCTTTGACACGAGTTGCCTCAGCTTGCACTACCTTAAGGGTCAGTTGCTGCACTATCCAGGTATTTGCTTACGCTTGGAATCGCCGAACTTTATATAGTTTCTACTATATTCGGCATGAAACTCATTGAGTTTCTTATTCGGCTAAGAAACGATATGGGATGAAACAATATTGTTTATATCGATAAAATTTTACAGTTTGGTATAATTCAAAATTACTTCAAAATAAAATATATTCTTATTGTTTTGTTTCATGAAAAAATATTGTTTATTAGCGATACAATTATACAGTTTAGATTAATTCAAAATTACTTAAAAATAAAACCCATTCCTTTAATTCTAATTAATGGAATGGATTTACAATTTTTGGACATTACAATTAAATCCTTTAATTGTAATGTCCAAATATTTAAAGAGACGGAGTAAACACGATAAGCACTACCAACACTCTACAAACTGCATAAAAACAACAGTGGAACTGCGCGACGGACAGTGCCGCATTACGCTAATAGCTCGCATCTCACTATCACGTGCATATGCTTGCGCGTGTAGCAATATGACACTGTGTTTACCACAGTGCTGCTAGCGCCCTCCTAAGTGCTTCAAGATGGATTTTTATTATTTTTTATACAAAATAAGAGAATTGTATAGGATTGTTGATAAAATTAAATATCACAAACAAATATAAATAAATTAATAAATATATTGATATATCGAGGAAAATTGGGGACGCTGCAGTTCCGTAGTACCTATGCAGGAGCCGCCCCTGATTATACTGTATAAATAATAATAAACTTGTTAGAGTATGAAAGTAAAAATGGTTTCAGGTTTAATTGATGTGATGAATGAATGATTTCCTTCACAGGTGGAGTAAGGGTAGATAATCAGGGTTTCTCTCTCTCTCTCTCTCCCTCTCTCTCTCCCTCTCTCTCTCCCTCCCTCTCTCCCTCTCTCTCTCCCTCTCTCTCTCTCTCTCTCTCTCCCCCAAGCTCTCTTTCTGCATGTACACACTTATTTCTTCTATTTTCTCTCTATTTAAAGAACCTTCTGAAATGCCGTTTTAGAAGTTTAAAAGCTCTTACGTTGAATTTTGTTTGATTATGCCAACGAAATTACATTAACGTCATTTCTTTTGTTGCATTTCAAAGATGATGGAAAAATATCACACTGCCATGTTATCGCTAAAAACAAAGTAAAGTGTCCTATTAGGTGGTTCTTGTTAATGGCAAAACTTACAGCACGAGTAGAATTAGGATTGAGAATGTAAAAGTATTTTTATGATGAAGTTAATTTCCAAATCTTTGATTATAATCAAGACCTGAAGTACATAACGAGGAATTCGTGTGAATATTTCTACTTCTTTAGATTTCCATATGATCGTTCCTCTGCATTTCTCTCCAAATGACGCATTCCAGCCACTCATTCATCATTCCTATAGACTGAAGGGTCTCTGATGTTTCACTTTCGAAGAATGTTCCTTCGTTTTAAAAAAAAAAAAACAACGGAGCCACACGGAAACTTGCACGCTTTACTGTCGTTGTGCATTGTGACTTATTCGTTCAAGTGTTTTTCGTCTACAATGTTACCAATTTCTACATAGAATTCTAAACGTCAATACTGAATCATGACATTGTCATATCATAATGAGATAGGACTTTGATCTATACAAGCAGCAACTTTCACTGCATGCTGCTGCAAACTATTTGTGGGTGAGCAGACAGTCAGTCCAAAAGGTTAAATATTTTATGTAATCCGTTGATACAGAAGTTGATGTACATTCGGATTCTCCATCTAGAAATTATTATCCTAGGTTGCAATATTTTAAAATTCGTTGCAATAAAGACACTCTACATACTTAATCTAGAAACATGTTTCCGAATACTTCAAAGTATTTAGTAAACTACTGAACTTATCTTTCCCAATATGGAACCCTCATGAATATATTTCATCCAAAAATTCGTGTTTCATTGGCTCTATCGTTATTATTATCCCAATATAATAATAAAGATAGAGATCTTTCCTCTTGCTGTACGTTGTTACTAAATTTATATTCAATGCGCAACGTCGAATCAATATGTAGGTTAGAACTTATATGAAATGGTTTGATTCTTTATTTGGTGTTTCGAGTTTAAATGTCGAAGCGAGTCTTGGTGAATGTTAATAATTTAGAATATGCTCGAAAGTTTCACATCGGATGTTTTGAAATGCCTTGGAATAGCCACATTTGAACGAAAAAACGATAAAAATAGTTACTGAAATAAAACCACTAGTTCTACCTATAATCATTCGAAACCATCCGGGTTATATTTATGAAGGATCCATAAAAATAAATTACAAGCTGATTTTTATCGAGTACACCTGTTGAAGTAAGGATGAATACAAGCGTGATATTTATAGCCGAAATTTTTAATTTAAATACATTCGCTGTCATATTCCGAGCCGTAACTGTTAGTTATTTTTGTTTACTTTTTTTTGTCGAACATTAAATAGATTTAAATGTCGAAGCGAGTCTTAGAGGAAAATGATGAATATTTTTAGGTATCATAATGTAAGCAACCAGTAGTGTAAGAGGATGGCAAAACTAGTACGGAAACACAGAATTGTGTTCAATTTTGAGATAAAGAAGAATTATGTTTTCATAATTTACTACCCTGTATGTAAGAATTGCTTTGATACTAATATAAAACTTACATCCCGAAAACAAATCCTTGAAAGTGCCTACCAATATTTCTTAGTTGTTGTTTTTTTATTAATCATAAATGAAAGTCTGTGAAGGCTTGAAATACATACATACAAAACAAATCGGAGATTTTTTAAATGATTATTCTTTAATTAAATTTTCAGTCAATACTTTTGTATATCTTTAGGAGGCTATTCGTTAACCTCCAAATTTTAACGCTTTCAACTTCCAGGTATTCATGGTTGGCCTAATTTATCGTAGCGTTAATCTAAATAAGTGAAACCTTTGCGTCACATTTACGGCTTCTTCAGCGGCATCCATACAGTTGTCTGTTCCTGGCGATAAAGTTCAGTTGTTATAAACAACTACTAATCCTGAAACAAATCAGAAATACTAATACTAAAATAAATCTTCCCAACGCAAAATAAATCCAAGTTACTGCATTTTAATGAATGTAGACAAACTTTCCCGATGGCTTTCAAGATCGCTATAAATATTTCAGACACCATTTGAAAATTTGGAAACTATCTATCGCAGTAGATTTCTGAAGGGCTTCGAAACTTTGCAAAATGTGACAGTGATGAAGTAGAAGCTGTTAGTAATCACTGCATCTCAATTTTGTAAAAGTATTCCCAAGAGATAACATAAAACATCCCTTCTGTGTTCGTTGCAAACGCGCAATCCGAATTTCATTCCCTTGTATGCCTTTATTCAATTTTAGAATGTTGAATTATAAAGTAGGTCCGTGATGTTACCAGCTTTCTTGGTAATGCTAATAAGAAACTGGGAGTGAAGGATAAAGCAGTGTTTTTGAGAATGATGTATACAAGTACATGAGCCAGCAAATTCATAAGTTATTTGTATTACATTTATCACGCATGTATCACTGTCGATATTCTAATAAGTGTTAAAGCATCTAAATTATCTCGAATTTTACCTCTTAATTTGTCGAGAATAGATTGTTTCATTGATCTGAGACAATACATGCGTTTATCAGCTTTTATATTCAAAAATTATTATAAATTATGGATATTGTAAAAAGAAGGTCACAAGACTAGAATTAGTAAAGAGGTATATTATCCACTTGTGTGTAGAGGATGATAGTGGAGTTTTAAAATTTTAAATTTAAAATCCTTGTTGAAAAATTAAACATTGCTGTGTAATTGAACAATGAACTGAGTTCAAGGGACTGTATGGATTTACAAACGAAGCAGCTAAGGCACTATTGAGAGCCAGAACAATTTTATATAAATATCACCTCACTAAAGGATGTAAATGTATTCTGTATTAGTATTAACACCGTCTCTGTTAGGTTATATAATATATATAATAAGGGTTATGCAAACACAGTACTTTTTTAAACCAATTCAGGCTTCTAATCAGTACGATGGTGGTAGTCTCGCACCGCTGAGTAATGAATTCATCTTCCACCTAAAGACATTCCCAAATAGCCATGCCTACAGTGGGATTAGTTGGAGAGAAGATACGCTCTCTTCTCGGCCAATACATTAGTGGAAGAGGAGGAGTTGTGGTCTGATTATTCAGCCTATTCTGCCTTGCGCATTCCCATACAAACGAAGCATATTATTGTTGTACGATCAACAAATATCAATATTTGATCAGCATCTACACTCAAAATAGTCATCTGAACAGGGAACCACCTTTTTCCATAATCATTATTCCTGGTCAAGTAGCATATTGCTATCCCACCAATCGTAAGGTCAAGTGAGGAGAGAGAACAAGATCTTAGATTACAGTAAAGTTATACGTATTTCAATGGACCTCTATATGTATTACTGTACTTTGATTATTAAGGTGTTAAATATAACTTTTTATATGATTCCCACCCACTAACGGTTGTCAACCTATAGTACTTAAGTACTAGGGGTGGATGAAGGGGTTTTAATTTTATTATATATTTTGTATTTCTTATATAATCCAGTATAGTTGTTGCCATTTTTTTAGCGTTTTATACGCTAAAATTATACGGCTACAACGGCCGTGAGGCCCTTTTTACAGGGAAGTACGGGACCATCTCAATCCCCCCTAATTTTATCCGGGCTCGGGACCGACACAGCTGACGAATCAGGCCTATAGCTGGGTCTTAAGTATTCCTGACTGTAATCCGTGTGTGTGTTCACGGGACCGGTTTGCCTGTTCTGGGGGTTAAAAAAAACCCTACCTCCGTATGAGACCGGCTAACTCACCTTTCATCGAAAGAGCCCAAATAAAGGTTCCTAAACGTCACTGACGGGAATCGAAGGGCTTCGTCTATACCAGGGGTCTCAAACTCAAACGCAGCAAACGGCCAGTCAATTAGATGTATATCTGACGCGGGCCGTATTCAATATTATTCTGTGAACCAAAACATAAACTAAAAAAAAGAAAGGCTCTAACAAAGGCCCTTTTTGTTGCGGGCCTTTACGACTTATGTAAATTACATTACCATTTAATTTTTAAATTTATAACCAGTTTTATTTTTAAATTTTAAAAATATAACAAGTTTAAAAAATATAAATTCAATTACATGTTATTCATACTTTAAGAAAATTATTTAAATACATAATTTTGACTTACAAAAATAAAGATTTTTATCTACGAGTCCTTTTTTTAATTTGATTTTGATGCTAAAACTGACATCTTTTCCTCTGTACTAACATTTCAATATCTGCTTTTTCGCTTCGTGTTGCAACATGAAGTATCGCATTTAATCTAGAATCTTTTATCCGTGAGCGGAACTTCGACTTATCATGTTTCATAATCGAAAATAATTGCTCACATACGCAGATGCTTCCAAAGATTGACAACATTTTGCATAATAAATTTTATATTTGGGATATTTACTGCCGAGGTATTTATAAAAATTTGTTATGCCAACTTCGTTATATTTATTTTTTTATGATAGAAACATGGTAAAAAGATGGTATAAGTTTTACTTTTCTTTAAAGCTGTCATAAAACATTTAGAATGTTTGAATTGTTTCTGTTTGAATCTCTGCAGGATGTTAGAAACATTGATTTTTAGAAAAGAAATCATTAAGGTCGCGGGCCGCCAGTTTGCGACCTGGTCTATACTGACTGAGCTACGAGGCTCTAGTTGTTGCCATAGGAGTTTTATTTGAGTAAGTTGACTTTATCTATGACAAAGATAAAGGCCTGACTGACTGGATGTTGCCTGGTTTCTGGTGATTTTGATAGCTCTTTACAGCTGTGACGTCTTGCCTTATTGCTAAGATCTCTTTTTTGAAACACAGAATGTCGGAACTAATTTCTGAGTCAGAATTGTAAATGATATTATTGTGACTGGTAAACGTATAGGAGTATCTCTACAGGAAATAGAGGATTTCCAGTTTTCCATACTTTCTTTGCTAATGTTGCAGAAGTTCACTCCATTAATTCAAAGACTGTCAAAATGATAATCACGGAACAGTAAAAAAGATAGAGGAGAAAAGATATCAATCTGCAGTCCTCTTTTTAGATAGTGATCTAGGAACGAATCCAAGTAGAACTTATCGTACAATCGAATTAATGACTATCTAAAAGGATACGAAATGAATAATAACAAGCATATATCGCCTCCCGCAAAATAAAATAATTTCGTTACTGAAATATCATTATTTTTTTAATTGTTTCTTAAATAAAACCTACTACGCAATTAGCTCGGAAGATAAATAATGGAGGATATGCTATCGCTACCTGGATCTCGTGAATTTCAGGAAGGTTGAATTGGTGGAAGTGTAGATGCGTTTAAGGGTATTCCTCTGGCCAATTTGCCTGATTTGTAGGATTAAAAATCCTAAGCTTGTGGGAGGGGAAATTCCTTCGAAGTGAACGACTACTTCGAACGACTACTTCAGTTTCAGTAAGTCCCCATAAAGATTCTTCATCGTAGACGGAATTCGAATGTCTTTCCGACGAAATATTTTGTTTGCAAAGACAGACCAAATATCCGGGCGTCCTTGCAAATACGTTACGATGACGCTTGTGGATTTTAGTTACGTGGCGAGTGACTAAAGGTATATGGAACGAACTCAGCCCTTCAAGGGAAAATATTTCTTAGTAATAGGCAGATATAAATAGGATGGACAGCCAGTTTTCCGATTCAACATTCGCTCCGAATCGACCTTTTGGATTAATGTTTTGATAACTTTTATAATTTTGTGCTAAAATTTATGTTACTTTTTTTTTTTTGAAAAAGATCAAAATAGACATGGATGGAATAGATCAAAAATTGTCAAAAGCACGTAATAAACATGGATCCATTATGTCTATGAACGGATGCATGCTTGTTCGCATACTTTTTTTCATAGTTGGACTCCATGTTATACAGATGATTTTTGAACCAATTTATTTTTGATGTATTCCTTGATCCGGGTGAAAACCATTAGCTTGCTATCAGATACTCCTGGTTTAATGAATGATGACATATTTCCAGCAAATCCGCGGGGTTAGCCGAGTGGCTTTGCGCTTCGCAACCATATGCCTGGTGAAGGAGTGTCCTGAGTTCGATTCCCGTCGCCGACGTGAGGAGCTTAAGGATCTTTCTCAAACATAGCCAAGTTAGCCGGTCTTGGGCGTGGACAGCAGGGTTTTTTCCCCAGTTTATCTGGGGGTTTTTCTCCCGCAAGAAAGCAAACCGGCCCCGTGAACACACACAGATTACTGTCAGGAATATTTGAGTAACAGCCATGGGCCTGATTCGTCAGCTATGCCAGTCCTGAGCCCGGATAAAATTTAGAGGGGATTGACATGGTACCGTACTTCCCCGTAAAAGGGGACTCATGGCCGTTTATCATCATACGCTATAATAATAATCCAGCAAAATGCTCCCTTTGCTGGAAAGATGGAGAGCTCTTTGGGAAAAGATCATTGCATAGCATAGGGAATTATACTTCAACTTTTCCCTTCTCTAATATTACTGACTCCACTTTCCATTTCACATAACTGTTGGTTGGAAAGAATTTCATCTAAGAGCTACGAATATTTACGAAGACTTTTCCACTAAAGTTGAATTAGCCGGTCTAATTCATAGGTGGCAAGATTTTTTCTTTTAAACTGGATGTTTCTCGTTAAAACAGACAAACTGCAAATGAACAGGTACAAGTGAGAGATGTAATACTCCGACCTCATGGCTGTCTCTGAATAATCCTGTTCAAGATGATAAAAATACGGGTTAAATATTCATTTAATTGTTTTGAAAATAGGATGAGCGCTTTTCTAAAGGATGCTCATCATAAATTTGAAGAAGAAAAATAAATAAAAAAAACATGGATATGAAATCATTTCAGAACTAGGAGAGAAAACTTTTGCTATGATCAGAGTGAATAAAGTTGAATTTTCGGAAGAATTTTTCCTGCTATTTATTTATGTTAATTTTAAATCTTTTTGAACAAAGTGTGCGATTGCACCCCTGCCAGCTTTGACATGATACGAGTTCTTTCTTTAGCAAACAAATGACATTTGCTCTTACGGTTTACTCTCCTGTCTATTAGAAGAAACAAATCTTTAAATTATCATGAGTTAATTCCAAATAATGACCATTAGCTAACTTTATTATTGAGTTAAGACTATCAGTTTGTAAATTCACATTCTCTCACTCTCTCCCCCTCCGATTACGTATAATTTTCTTATTACACTCAAGGAGCAAATTGTCTTTAACCTTAATATCACAATAAATCACCATCTCGCCTTATTCTTTGCTCGGCAAACTGTTTTGCATCTTTTCCTTTTTTTAAAAGGAGTGTTTAAGAGCCTTTTATTATTGCTAATGGTAGAATTGCCTTCGCCAGGAACATTTCTTGTAGAAATGCAGGCAAAATTAAACATGCGGAAGTTAATTTCAGATATTAGCTTGTCCAACGACGCGCAAGCTTAGAACGCATCAGCTGATATTAAAACTTTGGTTGTTTGTATAACGCAAAGACGTAACTTCTACTTCTTTTCATCGTAGTGAATGACTAACATTAAATGGTGCTTGGAAGTTTCCGAAAACAAGAAAGAAGTACCGAAATATTTTATTAAAAGGCACAGCTGATTCTGCCCCTACCTTAATTAAATATACAGTAACCCATCACTTCGTGCCACTGCACGGTTCTGGTACATATGGATTTATTACGCCATCGGATTTAAGTTGCTCCACTAGCGTTTCTTGTTTGATTGGCTCTTTCAGCTACAGATTGCGTTTCATGACGAAATACATTTGATATTTCTGTAAGAATTCCCCGAGTGCCACAAGAATCTGTCTTCCACTGTTGTGGAGAACTTGGAGACTCACATATCACTGATGAAATTTGCAGTCGTGTACTGGAGAGAAAACAGAAACTATGTCTCTCAATAACTCAACGAAATGGCAGAACCACAGACTTTTTCATTTGATTTCTATTTCTTTCGAGTATTTGTAGACGGTGAAAGATATCAAGCAAGCTAGTAATTTAAAAGTTCATAGCGCAAAACAATATGGACTTTCAAAAATTCAATCCAACGAGTAAGCTCGTCAAAATAACAGTAAAACATTGGTGCACTATTCGCCATTTTCGGATAAACCCTCCTCAAGAGAATGGGAGTATAACTGACCACACAAACGTCCCTGTTGCAGGGGCGAATGCTGGTCTTGAAATTCACGCTTGCTCTTGTTATCATTCAGAGAGTGAAAGGTGTGATTGAAGTCTGATTACGAAATAATGAATTACTGACCATTTAAAACTATATATTTAGAAATTTATGTGCATGTAATTATACAAATACAACATGATACATGATACAAATCATATTCTATCTTTTATCTTTTTTCAATTTAGCTACTTGAATACAAATTCTACCCTACGGTTCTTCTTTATGAACTGGTCAATAACATCGTCATAAAAAGTTGGTTGTAACTTTTTATGATGATAATTTTCCCAAGCAACACGCACATTTGTAAAGGCTGGCTGAAGCTCACTGGCGAGAGCTACTTCGATTGCATATAGCCTGTGTTTAAGACAACGTGAAGGGAGCAGAAACGGCTATGCGCGCGCATGAAATCACAGTGCTGCAGCGAGGACCTGGAAGCTCCTACAACCGAGCAAGCCAAGGTAGCTTTGACTAGACGAGCAAACATCGGCCTTCGATACACAACGCAAAGCTCAATTATTGCCGCGCAAGCTTAAGACGTCTTCTGTCTACAAAAATAAAAGCCTAAATGGAATGCTTATAAATGCATGCATTTATTAACAAATAAATGTTACTTCTTTCTCAAGTAATGAGCTTCCGCAGCAAGCATAGCAAGCATGGAGAATTCGCCCCTGCCCTGTTGTATACCACTGTGCTAACGTTATTGGCATTTTCTCGAACTTCTTCATTGGACTGGATTTTTAGAACTGTATTTTTATTCCTGATAACACTGAAAGGTGACAGGCGATTTAGCCAACAGCGAATTATTATTTGCATTGGCTATTTTTCTAAGAATTGATCGATCAAGAACAGTTACCACATTACTATTATTATCCTACTGAATGTTTTCTGTGCTTTCTCCAGTTGTTGTCTGTCCAGTTGTGCTTTCTCTAGTTATTCTAGAGCAATGATACCCTTAAGTACGATACCCTTGCTACACCGATGACAGCATCGTTAGTCTGGGATATGCACACCCAGAAATGTAAATAAAGACAAAATTAAATACAGATTTCTCCTATTAAATGTAATCTCCGTAGCGAAACATAAAAATTTATTGTTGCAAAAAGATCTGATAGAAATGACGTGATCTGCTAGAATAGATGCTCAGAATAAGATCTGATAGGAATGATCATCCCTCTCTCTCACACTCTCGCTCTCGTAAACATGAAACGTGCGTTAGTTCCTTTTAGTGAGTTTCGCACAACTCTGTTAGTGTGGGTGTACCTTTGCAAGGAACTGTTCTCAATATTCTACACCGACTCATGTTGCCATAATCCTTATTCTTCAGTGTACTACCCGAAAAAGAAATATGCGAGTGATAAATCTGGCGACATCGGGGACCCACAATCCCTTTAGGAACAAAGCGATCGTCAAAAGACCTCGGCCAATAAAACCATAGTTATGAGTGCAGTACTTGGTCCTTCTGGAACCGAAGATATCGTTCGTCTTTGTTAGGAAAAGAAAAGAAAAATAACACTGAATAAAGTTCTGGTGTAACTCAGAATCTACTCTTCACACTGGAAGATTTAAAAAAATCGGTCAAAATACCCGATTTTCATGAGAATACACGCACCAACTTTCCTGAATATTTGATGTGCATTTTCTGCACACCACATTCATTCTTCGCCAAACTTTTCACACATTTGGCATTTAATCGATGTGTATTGCGTGATTTAAAACTGGTTTTCTTTCCATTTGATACACTTTAATTAGTTTGATATTAGGCGCATTTCGTTTATAAAAATATACATTTTAATAATGAAAACGAGAACATTTTAGCATAAACAAAGCGTTTTCGAAAAACACCAATCAAAGATTAAATGTGTAGAGATTCTATCTGATATCACTTGAAAGTTTTTTTCTTATTTGATCGTACATCGTTCCATATACCTTATTTTTACATGACCAAACGTTCTCTTACAAGTAAACTTTGCACTTATCAACCTAATTTTGATAACGATAGAAAGAGGCTAATCCTATCTCTATATTTTTCAATGTTTGTTCTGTGGTCTGATGATCCGTTTTGCGGACAAGAAACAAAATCGAGTTTCCACGAGTAAAAATCTTTGCTCACTTCTATGAGACCATCTGACTTGAGCCAGTTGAAAAGCTCATATAAATTTCCCTGCGTCTTAGACAGAATTCAAACGCAAATCTTTCCAACCAACTAAACGACGTGTCACTACTACCTACGTACTAACAAGACGCATTTTGCTATTGTGTGAAAAATAATTATTGTACAAAGCATGATTGCACTATATTTTTTAGAATAGTATCGAATCATTTCATTTTGATTAAAACCAATGGTTTTGCTATTTTATATTTTATTATTTCATAATTAAAGTTGTCCGTACAAATACAAATTCTATTGTTTCAATAATAAATATTATTATTATTAGTTTCAGTAAAGAAATACCGTGATATTACTAACTATTATAATAACGGAATTAACTTACGTAAATTATTCTTTATTCGTATGATATAAAGCGCCACCTAGCTAATTAAACAATAACTACTTAGGTGGCGCTTTATATTCACAAAGCGCCACCTAAGGTTAAATTTTCTAAATTTATTTAATTATTATTATTATTATATATTTATTTATTTTTAATAATTTAAATTTAATTATTTAGTTATTGAATTTGTGACAGTTATTGTTTAATTAGCCTTGTACCTGTACTGATGATGCCTGTGATACTCAGGTGAAAATTCTACGAATAAAATAAATTTTTCGTATAATTACGAAATGTTTAAACTCGTGCTAGAAAACAGAAACACGTTCGTTTTATGTTTCAAATGCAAATGGAAATAATAATAAAAATATTAAAAAGAAATCGTTGTTATAATTTGCAATCTTCCCGCTGTGGTTAAGACTACATTTTGGATGTGTAGTCTCAAGAAAGAAATTGCAGTAGCTTAAAAACAGAATAAAATTGACCACTGATTGTGGATTCTACTTAGGTGAATCATGAATGTATTTCATGATTTGCTGTCCAAAACTACAACAGAATTGGTATATCCATAGCATAAACGCATATGCCAGTAAAAAAAAAAGAAGTGCGTACTGTATGCTTATTTGGTTGGTTTTATTAATTAATATACGTAACACCTTCCTCCCTCAAAATGTTTGACTCAATACAGAGGAGAGCAATTAGACTAATAAATGATCCATCCCTCATCAACTCACTCCCCCCACTTTCACATAGACGCTTGGTCTCTGCAATCTGTATATTCTATAAATATTTCCATCGGAAATGTTCATCTGAAAGAGCATCAATAATTTCCCCACTCTGTACTAAGCCCATTGGAACACGCACGTACAGCTGCCACTTAACATCCTTTCACAGTACACCTCGAAACCCAGAGAACAAGTTTCTTTCCCTCCTCATTCATCCCTGCTACTGCAGTACTGTGGAACAGTCTTCCCCCACACGTATTTCCCAAGGAATACAACATACAGGCCTTCAAATCAAGTGTAAACAAGTTTCTCCTTTCGCAGCCCACCACTCATATACGGTACTAAACGTACTATAGGTTGACCAGCCAACCTCCTGTATATGGGCCCAACGTAAAAAAAAAAAACTTTGTTATTAGTAAAATGCCTAAGACTATCACAATTAGGCATAAACATCAGTTAATTGTTTTCAACATTCTTTTTTTATTGCATGTTTGCAATGGTTACTAAATATGGTCCTTGAATATCAGTCAAAAGTTTAGTTAAACTTTGTTGTATTTGGTATTTGTATTTGTATGTGGTATTTGTTGGAAACTTACATTTATTGGAAAAATCTCATCTAAAAATTAAAATAATAATCATGTTTTCTAAATAAAAAAAGATTAAAAAGGTTAAAAAGATTAATTTTATTGAAATTGTGGATATCTGGAAGCAATGTTTAAAAAAAATCTAAATCAACTCCATTTTTTTTTTTCATTTAGTTTGCCGTTTGGGCAGTAACTGAGAATCTGGGCTCATAGGATGATAAGTGTGTTCGCCTGTTTTCCGCATTGCAGATTTTCATAATACACATTGGAAATGCGATATACTGTAGTGAAAGGCGACACTATGTACAACAACAACCAAAAGAACATCGTCATTATTACCAGCTGAGTATGGAGTCTCACATATTTATCAGATTAGTTACAATAGGCGTAGCATTGTCGCTATTTCACTCTAAATAAATGCCTTGAATTTAGAAATATATCTCAAAACTGGTGCGACTCAATAATCAGCATTCCTTAAAGAGATTGATGGTTTGCTGAGTTAGTTCCAGTGCTCATTATTTCATTTAGCCGTTTGAAGTAGAACTAGGCTTTATGTGAGGATAAAAATAAGTTGTCAAGAACTTAAATCTCCAACTAAAGAAATTAGGTTTCGTTAGTTGAAAAATTCCATTCCAGCCTTTTTCATAATTTCTGTTTTTCTTTCATAGAAGTTATAGTTTTAGTAAAGACCCGTGTTCGAACCCCAGTCTCGTATAGAGGTGACAGATATTTTCCTACTGTAAATGCAGGTTTTTCAAACAGACAAACCGGCAAGAAAACATACGCAGTTAGCATACGGAATAGCTGACCTCATAGGCTTGGTAGCGCCGACCGTAATCCAGATCACAACAACAAATTTAGCTGTAAACGCTTGAATTAATTTTTCTTTCTGCTGATCTTTATTTTTTTTATTTGTTTAAATTTAAACAGAAAATGCTCATTTAGCGCATCAAAACTGTTAGCGCACAATATTTTCACAAACGCGATTTATTTAATGCAAAGATGTACTACTGTCACTTCTAAGCATAATGTGTCCCACGTGCAAAGTCGTACATGTTTCCTAAATTAGGAGAGTGAAATTAAAATGGACTGACTTCAGATGAACATTTCTACTCTCCGATATGACATTTGCAGCTGAAGTCATCACAAGTCTCAACTACAATTAATTAAGAAGTCAGAATCCATTGAAAATATCAGGAATGTTCGGGTCGATTTATGTCACCATCCAAGATAATTAATCATCCTGACGAGACGGGAAGAGAGAGTGTGTTTTGGGCTATTATCAAAGGAAACCCCTGTCAAAAAAGTAATTTAGAGGCTGCAATTGAAGTGCTTTCTGTGAAGTCTTAGTACTAATCATATTGCATTTTTTCCAAGCAATTTGCAATCGGATTACTGGTGGAGCGTCATAACTTTACAAAGACTAGTTTCAACTTAGAATATCACAAACCATATTTGACGCGTTTATTTCGATTTTTCAAGCTGGATTTCGTGAAAATGGTTCCGATTTCATTGCGACCCACTATTATTAAGAAGAAAGTATATCAGAGAAATTTTTAGTAGTGATGATGATCCCGTGTAGATGATCACAAGACTACTTTTCGGAATAGATAAAGAACGGTATACATCCTGCAGTTTTTATATAACTGCGACCATTAACAAGATTTATTTTACATCAAGACAGCTCTTTTTTAATCATTTGTTTTGGGAAAATATTATATTGGTTGTCATTTGCAATAGACCTGAATCGAATCGATCAAGTCAAATCTTGCGTGACTCAAAATTACGACACACACACACACAGAGACAGAGAGAGAGAGATTTATAAAAATTAAAATAAAAGAGATATGTGTCGCCATCTGATGATCACATACAAGATTCGATTTAATTGATCTATAATAGATGACGTATCTGATGAATACGCTTCCATCATACATATCCTTCCTCGTGTTAATGAAATAGTTAATAGGTAAGCAAAAATAAATAAACTTTATTTTTGCTTATCTAAGGAACCTGGATTTGTAGACTTTTCTGGTATACCTCGTATGTTAGTGGGTCTGCTATGCGTTGCCCAGAGTTCTAAAAAACAGTAAAAAGTTAAATAATAAAAACTCACGAAACGTTTTTACTTTATTAGACACTTCCAGGTGAAACCCAAGAAAAGAAACAGCAGTTAGCAAGCATCAGCAGCAAGAACAGAAATCCCCTAATAAATACATAATCAATAATGAATAACTGAGTTTGTCGATCTTGGGATTTTGTCTGAGTTTCTTGTGAGACAGTCTCAGTAACTGGTTCTATGAACCTAGATTGAAACTTCAATGCATCTTAAGATCTCCATAATGTACAAAAACTTTAGAAAGAACGAAGAAACACGATGATGAGTTTAACCACTCTTGATTGCGAAAGTATTCTTCTATGGCATGTTGTTATTGACGATTTCAACGAAGTTTTGGAAATAGATGGTGCTGAAGGAATGTGCAGTAGTAGTTCTAGCTGTTATTTGACGAAACAGGAAGAAGTGGCTCCTGTTTGCGATGAAGGCGTCTATCCCAAAAGATTAGTTCATTTTAGTGAAGAGATTCAAGTCAAATGATTCATATTTGGATGATCACTTGTGAATATTCAGGAAGCTGCTTTGTGAACGAAATTTTCTTGTTGCAATACGCATGGAAAAGAGTTATTTCCCAACATTATTAAAATGATGAAATTCTGATTTGGTTTCCTTTTTTCGTACTTCTAATTGCATTAGTTTCTACGAAGTCCAAAACACTCTCATCGTTTATCAATGCAACGAGTCAATAAGAAAAGTCGAGACTACTTTGTATTCGCATGATTGATTATTCTACTGGTTCCTAATCGAACTTGTTCCCGTTTTGTTTTTGGAGGTACTGTGGAAGTGCTCCATCAAAAAAAAAAAAAAAATAGCGTTGTAGTCTCATCATTTAATATTTATTTAATCTATCTATTTCTAATGTTTTTTTCCTTCTCGACATAATACAAATTCCATCCTATTTTGCTGATTAAATCTTCTATTCGTTCGTTAACGAAAGAAGTTATGCAGTCGTGTGACAGTTAGTATTTCAGATAAAGTCTCGCTAAATCTTTCCAGTCTTTTTTTTCCTTTGGTCTGAAGCTTTATTACTATTTGGAGTGCTTAGTTTCCTTAATAGGGTCATTGTTTTTTTTATTTTTCTACTTCCAATAAACTTTTCTATTGCTTTGTCATTTTTCTGTGTCTCTCGTCTGCTTTTCATGATCTGCTTGGAACTTTTCTAATTAATTTGTTTAAAAGTTCCAAATTTTATTTTTTTTTTATTTCTTCTCATCTCATGTCTTCTTCCAAGTATTCTAAATTGGAAGATTTATTCGATTGCTCTTTCTATTCAAGATGATAATAATTGACGTTTGTAACGATTTGTTGAATTCTTTTATGTAATCTTTTTGAAATGCTATCCAAACTGTTTTCTAGTTTGCTTTGATATTATTATTGGAGTTTATAATCCTGCCAAACTAACTAATCAGAAGTAAGTTAACATGCCTTTAACGTATGTCAACTGCGTGTGTTGTCCTGCCAATTTGAGATTCCTTGAGTCAGTCTTTATCCACAAAGCACTTTGACTGGAAAGATATAGAAACCCGAATATTCCGGGAAAAAGATCCTGTCAAGCCTAAATAAGATCACTTGAATCATCGTTATCTGAATAGCCACAGCATATGTTCCTCATTCTTGATGAGAAAGACCGCATATTTTCAATTATGACAGCAATGTGGATCCAGTTCCTAGAAAGATTTGGAACTTTTCTCTTTTTTTGATTTTTGTTAGGTTTTATTTTCTAGATATTCTTATGATCCTTGTCTTCAGTTCTGATATTAGTTCAAACAAGAAGATGACCAGTATTTGTGTGTGTATTTGGTTTATTTTGTTATTAACAAGACACCCCCTTTTATTACAAGGAGATTACGACGTAGTGGAAACAACGCACATCGCATCTCTGTGAAGTCTTTGCGTTGCCATGACAACAGTTATGATGAAATGCATATATTTAGCCGAAATGCAGGATTCTTATTTCAAAAACTGCACAAATAAACCGAAAATGTCAACTCCTTTGTCTTTATGACATGATTTAATAAAAATGTTTGTTCAAATGTAAAATATTAATTCAAATAATAATACTGAAAGTCTTTCAAGTTGTAAAATCTTAATTTACCTAATAACTAGAAAACTCCGTGTAGTAGTTAGTGAAAGCTAATTTTTTTTCAATAAAACATCCCTCTTGTGGGGATAATTTCCAATTGAACATCACTGAAAGGCTCATCAACATCTCAAGTAAAAAAAAGATAAAATCATGAAAAGGCTTACTTTATAAAGAACTCTCGAGTCTGTCGGTAAGTATATTAGTGTGTATCAAGCCGTCCTTCAACTCACTTCAACGTGATGAAAGAGTGTAGAAATTACATGCGCTCTTTATCTTCCCAATATTTCAAAAAGCCTTGGTATAATTTTAAAAGCTTTTTTGTTGAAATGCACTTTAACTTTACTTTTAAAACCTGTAGAAATCAAACACAGAAGGTTTCCATAAATGTCATCAAGAAAACTAAGATCTCTGCCTCTTGAAATTATGGAAAATTTTGAAGATTTGCTCTTAATGGGAAAAGATCAAGGAGTTTCGTCTGGAGTAATTCCACATTACGAACTTCGGAAAACTATATGAATGAGACTGAAAAGATTAAAACTGTTAACTGATTGAGAAGCAGTGATCGTATTTAAATCAACGAAATTATGCCTTAATTAAAACACCTTTTGTGAAAAAGAAAACCAACTCAGTCTACGTACTTCAAAGTTCATTTAGATCGTGAAAAATGTACTCTGCTATTCCAATAAGATGTCACATTTTTGTTTTAAAAAGAAGGTGGTTTCCCTTTGCCTTCCTTGATAAATATTTCTGTCTGTAGATCTGTGTGTTCAAGAAGCCGATTTGCCTATTTGGAGGGAACGAAAAACCCGACTTTGTTGTTGGATAAAAATCCTCCACCTCCATATCAGACCGGATAAATCGCATATAATTGAAAATCCCCGATGGAGGTTCTTAGCGTCATAAATGAGCTGCTTCTCAGTCTACAAGCATAGTTTGCTTTATTAAAAGCTTGAAAATTTGCTATAAAAAAAAAAAAGCTGATTTAAAAATTAAGAAAACTTTAAAAGTGCTTCCAAGTTTGTACTGTTAGCATTTTGTGTTATATTGCTAACCACAAATGGGATTCTTGTGTGAAATATTCAAAAGAGGGACCTCTGTATATATACAGCCAGGCAATTTTGTCCTGCTGTAAATAACTACGAAGGAATTTCATACATGCGTACTCACACACACACACACACACACACACACACACACACACACACACACACACACACACACACACACACACACACACACACACACACACACACACACACACACACACACACAGATTGCAGTTCTCTGTCGCACAACAGCAGTGAAAGAAACAGAGCATTCATATTACATTGGACATTTAAGTAATCCAAATATTGGAGAGAAGTTTCACATTCAGGGAACTACGTCGTTGTTTCTTATGAGGGATTCATTTATTCATTTTTGTGAGTCTTGCTAGTAAGTTGTGAATATACAGCAGGTTCTAATTTTTATAGCTGCTATCGTAAATAGTATGGAAAATTGTTAATGACGTAAGAAAATAAGTATCAATCGAGGTGATAAATTAATCCTCAATTCTGTGTGCATTCCTAGGCAGGTTTGCTCCGTTTGTGAGAGTAACTACGGTGGTTGGCTGAATGTTTAGAATTAAGGCTGCAACAACTAAGGCTATGAGGCTAGAGTATTATACCTGTTAATTGCCTTCTGATCAGATGAAAACACACTTTTAAAGAGAACGTAATTGAATCTCCCTTCTCCGTCTGATATCGAATAACCCAGTCAGTATTGGTCGAAATTCTGATTTGAGATATGCCATTTGAAGCCTAGTTGGCCGAGTGGAGATCGTATTATCCGTTCTCCAACTAATAGGATTTGGATTCGAAACTCAATGTGGCATGAATACTGTTGTAGACGATTTTCTTCCGGTATGAAATTACCATCCTGCTTATTAGAGGTATGAAGCGTGAAAAAATTCCATGGGTGGTCTCTAGAGACAGACTTTCCGGTTTGCCCAAGCTTTAGTCTGCTCTTGGTGCTAATGCGTAATCTTATAGCATTTCGTGGGCGATATTCATATAAAAAAGCAAGGTGCCATTTTCTCAATGAGAGCGAAAATCGCCTTCTGCGTGGAGTTTAACCCAGCACTTCACCCTCAGATAGCTCCGAAAAAAACTGGCTTCGTATATTCATCCTTTTACATCTTCTTCTGCTCTGTAATTGTAAAATTAATATCACGGTGATGATCTATAAAGGAGTTGTGTGGCCCTGTGTTTGACTACTAAACGAACGAGTTCGGTACGTTCTTCAGAAATGTCTAAAACGCACTGCAAATTCTTTGACTGAATGGTCAAGTATGAATCCACTGGAACAATCTCCATAAGACAAAGAGGAAATAGCATACCATTAAACTTGAATGTAGGCTTTCGTGATTTATACGATTTAAGTTAAGCAAATGAAAACGAGGTTTCCTAATGTTCTGAAAGAGCTTTATCACAGATTATAATCTGTCATGGGACCACCACATGACCTGTACGCTATTGATTTGAAGATGTTCATTAGAGGAACTTAGGAGCCAGCGGCTTTCATCTCGAGATAGGAGCCTTCTGCGGTTTATTTTAAATGCTGGTTGAGTGAGAGAAGAAAGAACAAAACTGCTTGTTTAGAGATAAGCAGTAAAGTGTACACTGATAATTTGACTACCGAAAGAGAATGTTGAAAAATTATAGAATATTCCGAATATAGTTATAATTCTCCAGCTTCTGATCCTGATATTTGAAATTAAAAAAGCGTTTTAATATCTGATGTATTATGAATTTATTGCTTGCAAATAAATTCTGGGAATGTAAAACTAATTTTTATATCAATACCCTTTGGTACCTCTCCAAGGCTTACATATACGTACAGCGGTATACCTATTGTTTAATCGATATATCGACGCTGCCATAGTTTGGTAAATATTATGCCTATAAAAGAGATACTTGCAATCCGATATTATTATTTAAACTAAGCCAAATTAGCTCTATGTGCGAGTGTTTGTTGTCCCAGGAGGGAAGTGCGGTATGTTTTCCTAAGCAGGTATTTTGAAAATACCTTCTGCCTAAATAGTACAATCAGTTTGTTGCAAAATTCGCTATTGCAGTTATTATAGCTTCTCTAAAATTCGTATTACATCTTTTATAGAGGAAAACTGTTCTTAAAGTCGTTCTGCATAATACTGAAACCTAGAGAATTAGCGATAGAAATGCTAATTCTCTGAATTTGTCATTTGTTCTGGGAGTGGGGAATATTTTGCCCAATGGGGATTAGATTTTTACTAGGAATATTCCGTTCTATGACATTTGCCTAAAACTGAAGTTAGATCCATTCCAGCTCGACTTATAATTTTAAACATATGGTCAAGTTTTCATTGAATTCCCGAATTTTTGGTCAGGGGAAACTTTGTTAAGATGTAGAGTTTATCATACAACGAAAGAATTTTGAGTGCTATCGTCTTCATTAAATCTAAATGAGATTTCTAGTCAGCGGGAGAAGATCTTTGATATATTGAAAGAAATTGTAAATAAAAGACGTTATCTTTCGGCACTAAACAATTATTGTTTAGTGCCGAACCCTTAGTTTAACAGCAAACCCTCCCCACGTAGGGTCTAAATGTTTATTATTGAAAGTACAAAAAAGGAAAATAAACCATAAGATGCAGGATTACTAAGTTATCCTTTGTGCAGTAAACGATTGATCAAGCGTAAATGACAGAGTCTCCAAACTTTTTCGCTGCATTTATCCCAAGATGGATGATAGAAGCAACATGATCACTTTGAAGATTGAAACGAAGGGATTAGTAGACTGATCATTAAGTAAAAACTTTCAACTCAAGAGAGAGGAGCTAACTACTAATAGATTTCTATAGAAACAGCAAAAGGAATACGAACAAGAACTGATCAATAAAAACTGATTTTAACGTCAACAAATAAGTAGATAAGAGGTCTATAAAGACAACGTTGAATAGCAGTTAGACAGTTAAATAAAACATGATTACTTACATTCTGTTAGTATTAATAATTATAAGATTACTTACATTTGGAGTGGTAGAAAGAAAAAGATTTTTCGAGGTCATCAGTGGAGGAAGAGTCAAAGGTTAATAGGTTGGCTTAAGATTTAACAATTTAAAAGGGCCCCAAATAAGTTTCTAACCTTTGAACTTTTTAAAATCGTTTGAGGATTTTGATGAATGCCAGATACAATATGGGAAGAGGATCGTGCAAGAAAAAGAGATCAAAATGAAATTGGAAGTTGAGTTGCGAAATGGAGACGGTTCGAACTGATTTTAGCAAAGTCCATAAAAATCTGAAATTGATGTAAGTAAAAAAAAACAAAGAAATGAATCCCAAATCATATCAGTATAGAGTACTTCGAATTCATCTTCCTTATTACTTGCATTTATTATATGCAGGTGATAAGGAAAATGTTGAGTGTGTTGATAAATAATTATTTTATTTATTTTATCTAATTTTATTATTTTTTTCTTCAGTAAATTGTAAACGGACAGTTTGTGTTAATAATAATTGCCTCTAAATGTCTGTCACGGCATTGTATAAACTTAATTAACACTACTATCCTAATCCCATGTACATAGTCTGCTACGGTTGTTATTTGTGCGTTTGCTTACTGTTATACAAGCCCGAATTCTCAAGTTTCTGGAGGAAAAGGCTCTTTTTTATCCTTATGAAACCGGAGCGTTGCCACTACCGACTACGCTACCGAGGCATTATGAGAGATTATTCGTAATAATTAAAAAATCTGTTATTATGTATAACAAACCTTCTAATTACACAGAAATTAGAAAAAATTACTGCATAATCAGTTTGTGTTTAAAGAAAAAATTGAAAGAGTTTAGATTGATTTGGGTAAAAATTGAACAGCGACGTAAAATTGGCAAATCAAGAGAAATATAATGAATAAAATAAGTATTAGAAAGATGATCTTCTAATAGAAAGCGAAGTAATCATGAGTGGCAAAAAATAATCATGCCACTCGCTGTAATACTAATACCAATAATAGAGGAGGAATTCTGCATTAAGGAATTTGAGATGGGGAGGAAAACGGAGATTTAAAATTATAGCTTGTGCATATGAGTCCCATTCAAATAACGTTGACTACTTTTGGCTCGTTGCCTAGCAAAAGATAAAGCGTGTGTGATCATATTTCTAAAGCCGGCAGCGCATTATCATTATATGCACTTGGCAGCGATGACATTCTGCTTGACTTTGCATCATTGACTGGATCGATGAGCGCACCTATGGCATTTAGGCTTGCAATAAGTCATCTCTTATTGTGGACATCTTTGTTAACAATCTTTTTAACAAGTTACCGAGTGAAGCTTCATTAATTTCTTTCATTTCTCACTTAGGTTCTGTCATTAGTTGTTAAGTGCTTGTTATCATAATTACTGTTGACTTCAAAGCTGCGTCTTCGATTCATCTTCGAAATTCTTAATACTCTTGAAGAAGAAGAAGCTATCTTCAAATTCTGAAGGCTGTAGTCTAGAAAGACACTTGTAAAGTACTGCAGCAAGTTATCATTTTAGACAGGAATAGAAGAAAAGCAAAACTTAGCTCTGATGGGCAAGTTGACCAGAATCAAAACAAAAAAATGCATTCCTTGCTCAGCTCCAAACAGGGAATTTGAAGGAATTTTTCAGATAGAATAAATTGTCGGCTATCCATTTAAACATATTTTACTTGGAAAGTGAAAACCACCTTACTAACTCTCACGTCTTGGTTTCAGGCCTTACTTAAGAGTTCGATATTTCCGCACCAACCATGGAAATTTTTCATTAAAGAGCATTGTGGGTCTCACACCAGGATGAGTAAATCATTTACTCCCTAAAAGCATCTATCACTTGAAAGAGCTCAAGCAAATAACTCAGGAAGAAAATGGTTTCAACTCATGTAAGTTATTCACTCACTTCTCTTCTTTTTTTTGCTCCGGGGTTATTTCACATCTGAACAACTTCCACTTCTACGTAATCTTAAATCAACTAACCATAAAATACTGTTTTCTCATCTCCATTGCAAGTTCCATAAATTCTAGACTATGTTTTCAAAAGAAAGTTCACTTCCTAATTCTCTCAACTGTAATATCAATGTTCCAAGAATATTTCCACTTTTCTCCATCGGCATTTAAATCTAATACTCTCTGCTTTCTTCAAAAAATATGCATCATATTTTATTACGTTTATTGGATCTACTACAATCATGAGAAAAGTAATGCTTAAAAATATATATTTGATTGGATCGAGAAAAGAATTCCAATTTTGTTACGATTTGCCATACAGAAAAGTAAACAGCATTGTGTATAATAGATAAATCAGTTGGGAGAAAAAAAAAACGCTTCACTCATATATTTCCAGTAAACATATTTCATTTGCAAGTACCTTTCTCAACAGTTTAGTATCTGTTTGTCAGTTATGTGCCCTTATAAAAGCGTCACCGGGTTGAACACAGTTTAATTAAATTTCTTGTTAGCGACGTTTGCCAAAGTGATCAATCAAATTCAATTTCGGTCCATGTTAGTTGAAGTGGACGGTTTGGACTGACTTGACATCGAGTCTCATTCAAACAGAATGTCCGTGATAAATTCCCGTTTGCATTCTATTATTTATTAAGTTAATCTAACTCATAATTTATTGAGCCAAGTTACTGCATGTACTAACGCAATTTTAGTATTATTTCTCAAGCTTAACTAATAACACTCAAATATTCTATTATATTCCACTAGCATTATTGCGCAAGAGATTGCGAGCGACCTCTATAATCTGTCAAAATGACATCTCCCGCCTATTCTAAATGTTTTAATTAGCAGCGAGCTTTCATCGACTTTTATTAATATTATGGATACATTCAGTTATTCAGTTGCTATCGATATTTGTCAAATATATCACGTGTGTGCGCATGCTTAATAGACAGGTTATTGCTTATATAGGAAACTCTTGCATTTTTAAAAAGAACGGTCGAATTAAGAATATTTATATTCACATTATTTTAACCTAAGGGTCAAACATTTCGGATTTTAATAAAAAAAAAAAGAATGTATAGCATTATATGTTTCTGTACCCTTCCGTGGGCATAAATGCCCATCAATACGCGATGCTGAAATGACAAATTATATGATAATGAAATTGAGAGCTGCCAAGATAGAACAAGTCTTAATCAAATATAAGTATAATAATTATTATGGTGTGACAAATAGTTTTAAACGTGTTAATGAAATTATTATCATATACTATATTATACACCCTCTGTCCAAAAAGAAACCGAACTTTTCGAAAATAGAAAAAAAACTAGTGGCGCCACCTGTTGTATCTTTTTGTTGTCGAAAGCCTTCATTAGTGTTTTAGTGTAGTGTCAACTGTTTATGACGTTTGTTTCATTAGAAGCCGAGTTATAGTGCCAAGAGTGACAGTGTGTTTTGACGAACCGTCAGTCGTCACGATATTCATGCCTACGGGACGCGACGAATTCTCGCTATCAATTGCTTTAAAACTTCGAGATAAAACTCGCCCTTGGACGTTTGGCCAGGCGAAACGAATTCTTTGTGAATAATGCCCTTGGAATCGTAGACACAAATCAGCATTGTCTTTACTTTTGACTTCTCCAAGCGACCTTTTTTTCGGATGCCCCTCTTCTGGTGGTCTCCACTCAGCACTCTGGCGCTTTGCTTCGGGCTCATACTCAAAACACCACGTTTCGTCACCAGTAACGATCGTTTCAAGGAAGTTTCAGTCCTTACGAGCGATTTTAATGAGGTCCTTGCAGTGTTCAATTCGATACATTTTTTGATCGTCGGTCAACCTGTGGGGAACAAATCTCGAATTCAATTTACGAAGGCCCAAACTCTCGGTCAAAATGTTAATTTTGTAATCCCCAATTCGTCTTCAATCAATCTCACGGACGATTTCAGGTTTTCTTTGTTGAAATCATGCACTTTTTGGATGTTAACTTCGCTCAGTCCAGTTTTTGGACGGCCCGGCTTTTCGTCGTCCTCAAGCGTCTCACGACCACTTCGAAATCGCTTAAACCACTCGTAAACTTGAGTACGGGATAAACATTCATCACCGTATGGTTCTTGAAGCATTTGATGGGTTCGGGTAAAACTTTTACCGAGTTGAACACAAAAGTCAATCGCAGCCTTCTGTTTCAAACTCATTTTCCGACCGTTCGTCAAAACACACTGTCACTCTTGGCACTATAACTCGGCTTCTAATGAAACAAATCTCATAAACAGTTGACACAAGACTAATGAAAGTTGCCGCTTTCGACAACAAAAAGATACAATAGGTGGCGCCACTAGCTTCTTCTATTTTCGAAAAGTTGGGTTTTTTTTGGACAGAGGGTGTAATACAGTATATTCTATGCTTTTATAATTTAAAAATATTTAAATATTTAAAAACCGATTTAGTGAAATATAAGATACATTATTATTACTAAGGAAATAAATTTTATTAGTAAACTATGTAATAAAAATATGCATGACGTCACTTCCTTCGCGAACTATGAAATAAAATTTTATATAACATCAAACAGAACTCGTAACTCCCATTTCGCTTTTCAGATTCTAAGTTCGTGGAAAACGTTGATAACTATTTACTAAAATAATCAAAAGTGGATATTAAATCCAACATTATTTCAAAGCTGAATGCAAAAACTATGAAAGTTTCGTAAGAAATTTGACCAGAGAGCTAACTGGCATTTACGAGTTGCCCTAGCGCGGACCATATAGAAAACATGATCGCTTGCCTAAGTGTTCATATATTCGCCTTTTATTGGTCCATTTTGATAAAGTTTCACTGGCCCTGACAGCTGTTTCGAACTGGTTGGTTCTCCTCAGAGACCAGGCAGAAACCTTAAGAGAACATAAACTCTCGTTCAGTACTTAAAAACTCGGAGTGGTGTATTTTTCGTAAGCGAACTCTTGGTCGGTGCGTAAAGTATATATAATAGTTGATAACTTCGAAACAAGATCAGGTGTTCTAAACCAAGCCTAATATCTGTTCATTGTGTGTATTCTTCTGGTTGGTTTGCCTGCTTCCTGAATAGAAACCCTGGACAAACATTTTTTACAACTAACGGACATCGTTGAAATTGACTGAGCTACGAAAACTCATTTCCATCAGTATACAGCTTTCAAAATTTATCCTACTCTTTTATTAAAATATGACATTATACTGTGTGTTTAGCATTTAATTTTATTTTCACTCTCTCATTACGTAGCATTATTTGCATTCATTGCGTCTATTTGAGTTTGTAATTCAAAAGAAAATTAATTTGCATTTGAAAAGAGCGAAGAGATGTTTGCTTAGTCTGATAATTCCAATAAGACGAGTCTCGATTCGCGAGAATGCGCTCTTGAATTAGGGAAGAGATTTGCGACATGCTTGGCAAAGTAAAATTAGTAGAAGTCTACAATAAAAAAGAATCTTCCTGGAAGTAATGTTTATGATGAAAATCAAACTATTGATTAAACGCTATTGGTAAACACACACACACACACAAAAAAAAAAAAAAATAGTTTCACTAAATAACTAGACAAACAATAAAACCGGCTGTGGAAGAGAAAATTAATTGGATTATTTTTTGTTCTTTCTATTAGAAAAATTCTCTCTGTAAATTCAAATTATATTCAGTTTTTCCGACTTGGTGTCTCCTTTGGGGAGTTATTAAAAAACTGTCGAATTCGATCTATGATAAGAACAACGGTTTTTTAGGAGTTCTTAGCTCCTAAAAAAATTACAGGGATGCACATTGACAGAATTTTTCCTCTGAGAATCACTATGGTATTTGCTAAAAAATTTTTCGTTGATAGAGAATTTGAAAAGCAATTTGACAGAGAAATGAATTTTAATACATATGTAAAATTAATACGAGAAATGCGTCACAGAGACTAGCTTATGTCTCTAAAAATCCCATAGTATTATTTTAATTCTATTTGGCACTACAATCAAAACTCTGTCTGTGTGTGTGTGTGTGTGTGTGTGTGTGTGTGTGTGTGTGTGTGTGTGTGTGTGTGTGTGTGTGTGTGTGTGTGTGTGTGTGTGTGTGTGTGTGTGTGTGTGTGTGTGTGTGTGTGTGTGTGTGTGTGTGTGTGTGTGTGTGTGTGTGTGTGTGTGTGTGTGTGTGTGTGTGTGTGTGTGTGTGTGTACACACATGTATTCCTTAATTATAATAGATAACCAACCAATCAGGTTTATTTCATTATGTTGCGGATGATCGATCCAAATGGAATGCACTTAGTGCATGTAATCTCACAGCACATTTTCGAAAGAGAGAAACATCATTAAGCTATACCCCACAATCGTTGTAATTGCTATCATCTGGGTCACAATTATTACAATTCGACGATGATAGCACCAAGATTGTGATTATGGCCATTTCCCAATGGGAAGTAAAGCCTTCAGTTGCAGATTTGTAACGGAAGTTCTCATTTATCTTGCTCTGTTGGATACACAAAGGAAAACTGAAATGTTTTCCTATTTAATTATGGAATCATTTCCGAAACGAGTTCTTAAACTCATCTCTGTGAAAACGGCGAACGTTACTAGAGAAACCATTATTATTTAGATGGCACAAAACCTTCATGCACTTGCCTGTGAAGAATAAATAATTCTTTTCTCTGATGACTAAGGCAGAGAGAAGATCCTAGAATTAAAAGTGTATATATTTCTCTAAGACATTTCGAAATAGAAAAACAAGACTGTTTGTGGAAGGAATAAGGAATGACCTTCATCTGAAACAATGCAGTCATTTTATAATTGAAGTTTTTAACTCCTAAAAAAATTACAGAACTGCACAGTCTTATGTGAAATAGGATCAGGAAGTGGAAGCTGAAATACAGGAGTATGTGATAATGTTAACTGACAAATAGAATCCAAACGAAGTCTGATAATTTGGTCAATAAATCCTGTGATAATATTTTACCAAATATATTTCTGTTTTTATTTACCACTTTAGGGATCCTGTTAATTGAAACATAAATCCAAGTAAGAATGGTTCTTTTTCAATTCTGGTGTGAAAAAATAAGGGTATTGCTAAGTTTTTATTAATCGAATGTTGATCACATATGAAAATGAAAAAGATATAAACGTAAAAATTGCAAAATATTTAAAAATAACAGGTGTAATTAACTCTATATTGAAACCAAACCTAGTTCAAAAACAAACCAAAAAAGTATACAATACATTAGCCCTACCAGTCTTAATGTATGGAAGCGAAATCTGGACAATAAAACAAAAAGATAAACAAAGATTAATAACAGCAGAAATGAAGTTTATAAGAAAAACTGCAAAGTATACCCTATTTGATCACAAAAGAAATGAAGAAATTATGAAAGAATTAAACCAAGAACCAGTAATAGAAAAAATTAAAAAATATAAACATAAATGGATGGAACACGTTCAAAGAATGAAAACAGGAAGATTACCAAAACAAGCCTTAAAATACAAGCCGTTAGGAAAAAGAAAACCAGGATCCTCTTAAAGGATTCAACGATGACTTCTAAGGCCGGGACAGGCCATGATATGCATGATAATGATGATTAATCAAATGTAAATTCAGTGCACCAAATGAGTTTCTTTTAATGTTTATTATAGTAAACTTGTTGATTTGGCCTGCCTTTGATTATCCAGAATTTTCAAATAACCAGCTCCCATTTCTCTCTGAATATATTTTTTACTAACCGACTCTGTTCCAAGCAATTTTCCTTAATGTATGTACTTTTGTACGCGGTTATGAGAGTGATTGATAGGAGAGTGTATTTTCGGCTCTGTATTTTTACTTGTCCATGAGCGCCTATTTTAAAAAAAAAAAATCATTCGCCGATGTCTTGAGAAATATCCTATACATCCTTTAAATTGCTAACATGAAAGAAGAATAAGAGTACCAAACCTCACTGTTGTGTTCATTTTAGTATAGAAACTTATGTATTAACAACAAAAAACAAAAATGGCGGAATGAAGAAATACGAGGTCTTCATCGCTTCGATATACGACAGTGTACTGTATTTGCTGTGTGATCTTCAATATAAAAAAAACAGCGATAGTAAGGTCTAAGAAGATCAATTTACTTGGAGATAATTACTGTAATTTAAGCAAAGACAGGTTAGTTCAGAGTGGCCTACCTACCTAAGCATTTCAGTTTTTTAAAAGGTCATTTTACGTTAGAATAAAAGACAGGAACGAGATAGAAAGGCTTATCTTTGAAGTTGGTAGCAGGCGTTTGTCTATTCCGCTGGTATCAAGTAAATTGGGGGGAAGAGAGGAAAGGGGTTGGGATTATGGAGAGATTGGCTCGTTGAAAGTAGTTCTAAAGTTTTTTCAAAAAATTATTTTTTCACTGAGTGTAAAATCAGTGTTTGACACGAAAAATCAAGTGCTTTCCTTTCAAATGTACTTGACTGGAATGACTATTTATTAAAAGTTAGACATGTCTGAACATGTCTAACTTTTAATAAAAATAGTATAATGCAGAATTTAAAAAAATACAAAGTACATAGCATATAAATCAAATAATTTTTTCATTAATGTTTAAACTATTGTGATCTCAGGTTTTAGTTAATTTTTTTAATGTTCTAATAAAAAGATTAGAATATAATTCTTCAAATCACAAGATCATGTTTTGTAAATGTCATATTTAAGTAATATTTATTATTATTATTTTATTTTTATCTATTCAAATATCTATTATACATCTGTCAATATATCGATTTATTATGTTATTAATCTTTAATATTTATTAACCTATTAATTTAATTAATCTATCTATTATTTATTTAGTTAAATATGTTAAAGAAACTTGAGTAGCTCTCTGGAAATGACGCTTCCATCCATAGCGCTAAGACGCACAAAGAAAGACCGCTAGAATTCCGATCGCCTTTCTAAGCCGTTTTTCGGTTTACGAGTTAGTTGATCTCTGATGATGGGGGGGGGGGGAGGTACTTTTGCCCTTATTGAAAGTAATCATTTGTTTCTTTGAATTTTTGTGATGAATTTATGAGTGTTATGCTTAGTCTAAAGATACAAGTCTCGTATATATCCTGAATTTTCGATATCGTGAACATCCTTGAGTCCTATGGGAGTCAGAGCAATATAGTTTATTTATTAATATTATTCATTTATTTATGCACTCGTAAATTTTTTT
Organism: Typopeltis vanoorti; assembly: GCF_054136105.1. Classification (NCBI taxonomy): domain Eukaryota; kingdom Metazoa; phylum Arthropoda; class Arachnida; order Uropygi; family Thelyphonidae; genus Typopeltis; species Typopeltis vanoorti. The sequence goes on from NC_143560.1 coordinate 11,061,186, forward strand.
CCCGTTTTTAGCGTTCAATATTTAAATATTTTAAAAATATTTAATAAGCGGAGATATTTTTCGGAGGCTTTCAAGGAAGGAAGGCTTTACCAGAGTAGTGTCTTCCGTTGCCGGTTTACACAACACGCGTTTTCTGTTTTTTTTTTTTTTAAACCTGCTATATTTAATTTAATTTCGGAGTTTTTAAATTCCGAAACAATTTTCCATAGACATAGCAGCGAGGAGTAAGGGGTACCGATAGCAACAGACACTAGATAAGGAAGCAATTTCGTTCGCTACAACTGAGATCACCGAGTCAGTTATACATAAGTACACACGTGATTGTTATTTTAAGTGGCTCGCTAGTCACCGAACAAAACTGAAAACAAGAGAGCCAATATTTTGTACGCTTCCGTTTCTGTATTATGTGTGCATATGAAGAGTCCCAGCAATCAATGACTTTTGCTGTAGGAATTCTGTCTATTCTAAGAATCGTTATGGAGAAAATTCGATCTACTGCAACCCCAATTCTAAGATGAATATGATCAATCCGCCACTGTCGTTCGCCGAACTATTCGACTAGATATAAGCCATCAAATTTGGAACTTTAAATCCGATTAATAAAAAAAAAAGACTAAAGTAATTTAAAAAATAGCGAAAAACGTCCCAAAAGAGTCGTTTTTCTTCTTTGTCTCATCCACCAACTCCGCAGTACACCTTTTCAAGTCGCATCGCTCAATCGTTTTAGAAAATAATCGTAGTCTGTTTCTTACGTTGTTTAAGATCTCCTGAGAATATCCACACCACGGGGACAAAATAGAAGCAGGAAAATTTGTAAAGGATGGAGAAAGAAGAAAAATTCAGCAGGTCTCATCATTTAATCGACTTCGAAAGGTTATTTCTACTGTTTTACTTATTTCGTCTAAAATGCACAATAAATAAAATAATTCATAAAAACAAAAAATGAGCTAAATGGCGATGAAGAAGAAGAAGAAGAGGAAGCAGAAGAAGAGGACGAAGAAGATGAAGAAGAAAGAAGAAGAGAAAGAGGAAGCAGAAGAGGAAGAGGAAGCAGAAGAGGAAGAGGAAGCAGAAGAGGGAGAGGAAGAAGAAGAGGAAGAGGAAGAAGAAGAGGAAGAGGAAGAAGAAGAGGAAGAGGAAGAAGAAGAAGAAAGAAGAAGAGGAAGAGGAAGAAGAAGAAGAAAGAAGAAGAGGAAGCAGAAGATGAAGAGGAAAAAGAGGGCGAAGATGAAGAGGAAGCAGAGGACGAAGAAGATGAAGAGGAAGCAGAAGATGAAGAGGAAGAGGAAGAAGAAAGAAGAAGCAGAAGAGGAAGAAGAAGAAGAATCAGAATATATCGGCTGCAATTTAGAAGCGCTTACTTGGCTAATTACAAACTAATGCAAGCTGTTTGCAAAAAAACAAAGAGATTCCATCCCATCAGTAAACGTATTTAACAAGGTGACTCACTATTCCCCCCCTTAAGATTTTTACAGTAATTTCTTAGGAACGATGCTGCTGGTGGTATTGCCTTCTTCTCAGAAACTCCCACTAAACTGATGAAAAAACTGAAACGCAAGCAAACTAATGGGAATTAGAATTAAGTTTACAAAAAAAAGCAAAAATTTCTCTCTTCCTAGACATATTCTCCCAATTTTCCCTAATTGGAGAAAACCGGAAGAAGCTTTTACTCTGCAGTGGGATGCAACAGGCTGATAACAACAACGCAACTATTATTGTATTTTAATTGTTAAGAATATAAATTACCCGCTGAAATTCGAGCACTGGCATAGCAGCAGCAACAACAACAATACGACTTTTTTCTTGAAAATGTCAGTTAAATAGAGTAGCTCTAAACTGAGCCTTGCGCTTCTTCACCAACTGTTCCCTTTTTCTTTCACACATTACACGTTTTAAGATTCACACACACACGATAATATATTCAATAATCAAGTTATTGTTAAAATAATTAGACTGTGGAATATCAGATAGCGACAGTTGTCTGCCATATTTTTGCATCGCTTCATTCTATTCAAACCAGCTAGAAAGTGCAATCATCTTCGATGAAGACGAAAACGAACAGAGTCAATTTTCAGGAAGTTCAGCGGAAATTCCGTTTTGACAGGTGGGGAGGACCCAAATTTTCAGAAGTAAAATTCTTACTCCCTTCTTTTGAGACCAGCTAACTCGTTTTCAGTTGAAAGAACTTGCTGTAATTGTTCTAAACTGAGAACTAATTGAAAATAAATTTGTAAATATAAAAAAAATGCAAAACCCGTTAATTTAAGATAAGTTTAAGATAAGATTGAATGAGATTGATAGTTTAAGAAAAGATTGAAATTAAATTGATAAGATTGGATAAGATTGAATCCATTAGTTTAAGATACGATTGAATCATCGCAAATTTCTAAAGAGAGAAAAATCAGAATTTCTTAAAATTACGTTCGCAATGCGGGTTAGTTGTGTGGCTTTCAACGGTACTTATTAGAAAACATTCAAAGACTTAAGTTAGTAAGGAATCCAATGCACACTTGGTATTAGATACTTGTGTACTCTTAAATGGAACTTCAAACTACATTATGGAATAAATATACAGAATACAGCCTCGAAGAATCAGGCAATAATTTAGCAATACAAGTGCAGTAGTTATATGGTGGGAATTAGAATTAAGTTTACAAAAAAAAAAGCAAAAATTCCTATCTGAATGGGTGTCTAGCACCCACCCGTTCATCTTTTTCACATCTTATTCAACATGGCTTCCATTTGACAAGTTTTCTTCTCTGGAATTATGCCAAGAACGTCAATGCTACGAAGCGAATGTGTTATAGTCTGTAAATTGGATGTGTGTCTTCTAGGAAGCTTATTTCTAGAAGTTAGTTGAATGATATTTGCCTATTGCTATGGAAGATTCGATTTCGTCTAGGACTGGAGGAACAGTTATAACCGCTTTTGGAATGACATTGATAGTTGGTATCAATCGACGACGGCGGAGATTTTTTCGCCTGGAAACTCAGATAGGTGTACACATTTCTTATCATGGGCATTTCCAACCCTGAAATTGCCTTGCGAACTACAAGCTTATAAATACATTTAACGGGATGAGATTATAGGACAATTATAATTAAAATTCAGAAATAATAATTTGAAATAGCGAAATTTGATATCATAACTGTTACATGACATGAAGATGAAGGCAATTTATGATTTAAAAAAAGGAAATGTCTCATCCACTTAGCTGATGATTACAATCCTTCTATAGGTCGACCAGTTTCCCTTGGAAAAGAGGGGAGAAACATTGAAATTCGTGAATATGATACTTGTCTATGGTGTATAGTATCTATACGTCATAAACTAAAAATTTCCGTACCTATTGGCATTATTAAAATGTCTTGTGCTGGACATCCTCTTCCGTCAGATATTTCTAGTTAATTGACTCTTGTTTTATTCGTTTTTATTTTCTTACATCTAATGTTACATTCCAGACACAATAAAAACAGTTTTCAATAAATGCAAATTTGCACCTCTTGTAAGGTCCAGATTTATTTGATACACGTAACCATAAAATATGCTGGACAAATTCTAATTCTTTGGAATAAGTTTTATTTCAAACTAAGTCCACTCTTAGTTTGTGAATCACTGGCTGATAGAAGCCGTGACATAAAACAGAATCCTTCGAGGCGCACTGCTTATCCTTCTCGACATATACCAGTTACATTACATTAACATTGGCCGCCTGCCAACGCAAAACCCGATGTACAATATGCAGATGACATCACACTACTCACTTCAATGCACACAGCAAAACCCAGTGAACTAACAACTACTTGCTTCTACACGTGTTCAGTATAATCAACAATACTAAAGCATAAATGGTAAATACTAAGTACCCCGGACTCGACTACTATCCACGAATCACTCTGCTGATTAACACATATTAACTTCATCAGCACCTGCTATTGCCCTGTAGCCATTTGCTAATCTGGGCCTTCATATAGATTGTCATTTTAAATGGATAAACTATGCCAAACTCTCTATTTTAATATGTCCAAATAAAGTAACATAATACCAACGCCATGATTAACATTAAAAAATCCTGAAGGATAACATTATATATATATATATTTATTTTTTTATTTTATTCTACAAGTTCTTTGTTAATTCTCTTATATTCCAAAATTTGGTTTGCTCGTTCAGTCAGTACTTTTAATATTAGCTTTTAAAAGCAGTTTTTTCGTACATGTTTGCGCCTACAATAATCACTAGACAAATTTTACGAACCTCCTTAATGTATTCCCATCCTTTGTCCCATCATCCTCAGCGCTACATACACAAAATTGATTTCTGTTCAGCTAGAGCGATATTTTTTTATGCTTTGCCTGAGGGCAGAACGTCATTTTGTCTTTCAAGTCACAAAAAGATTGCAGCATTGTGAAAAGGGTCATGAAAAATAATGTCTAAGTAGCTAGGTGGTTAACTCCTACTCAAGCACTTTTTTTTTCTTTCTTAATCACTACCAAGTATTTAAAAGTGCTTTTTCGGAATCGTTCCAACAAACAGAAGCCTCGCTGTCTAGCGTACGTGTACAGTCATCATAAGTAACAAATTTATAATTAGTAAACTTCGTCAATTTTCTAGTAGTTGACTGAGTCGTCTAAAATATCTAGACTATAATTAAAATGAAATATATATTGATCTTTAATTGACCATGATTTATAGGCATCTAATACCAAGAAGTAGTTGGTATTAGATGTTTAAGTAGTTTTGAGCGAAATTAAATTCTGGCAGACTGAGTGATCTTATTAAGGTTTTCCATATGTCAGCTATTATCATTCCTTGGTTTCTGTTAAGATTTTCTACAATGGCTTCCTTGAAATTTCTACAAACGGAAATCTTCTTCTAGGTAAGGCATGGAGCCGCTATTCCAATCAATGGTATGGTTAGTAATCGCGAAATGATGGGCTAGACCTGAGTTGTCTGTTCTATTGTTATTAACATCTCCTATATGTTCTTTTTTTCGGATTTCAAGGCTTCTCGACGTCTGTCCTATATAGTTTAGACCACAAGCCTAACACAACTCCATGCGTGTAATGTTACGCTTTCTGTTTTAATATTTAATTTATACGATAGTGTTTCTCCATTTTCTCTGTACTAGCCACTTTGAGTTTTTTCTCTTATCGTTATAAGTCCTGAAGAAGCTAAACAGCCACGGCGGCGAAATTTGTTGGTATTAGATGTTTATAAATCATGGTCAATTAAAGATCAATATATATTTCATTTTAATTATATGTTTGAATTACTAAGTATAATCTAAACAAATGAACATATCTACACTATACAGGAGTAGGTCTTCTTTGGATAATTCCTTCCTATCAAAGAACTATTTGCAGAAGCAAAGGTGAACATTCTAGTGATTTTACTATAGACATCTCTTTTTACTCTTAATTTCAAATATTGTTTTAACAATATCTGTAGATAAGAGTAAAGAGAGGAATATAAACCGCCTAACAAAATCAACTCAATACGTTGCTAGACTAACAGTTTCTGAATGAGAGTAATTCTTCCGGTTCGTGTTCTGAATCGAGAAAATTTGAGAAAACTTGTACATTAAGAAATGTGCAAGTTCAGACACATGGACCGGCTTTTATACAATACCACCCTCGCATTATCACAATTCGCTATGGTTATTTAAATCTTCATACCTATTGACGTAATAGACCTGTAAGCTCTAGCCGTGGCTGTCGCAGAAGCCCTGCAAGAAGCTTTTTATTAAGGATGGAGATAGGTGACTCACATAGTTCATGTTTCAATTTTGTCTTCGTAGAAATCAAGCTGTTAATCCACTGTGCGATGCTGATTGATATCGGTTCTTATTTATGTCAATAGTACTAAGTGTGTATGTGTGCGGGCACTATTTTTGCACAAAACTCCTTGGTATCATTATGCTTCTTGGTATCAAATACATGAAATAACGATTGAGGAACTATCGCTTCTCACCTCTGGGGATCAACAAGATGACATATGATAATGCTACATGGCCACTCTACTGTTATTACCCGTCATCTATCATATGTTGCCAGCACTTTTGTGAACATCATGGTGAATCGTAAATAGATCATAAATCATATTTTTTTTATTTTTTCTCCTTTAGTAAAAAAAAAAAAAAAAAAATAAAAAAAAAAATAAACAAAAAAACGTATTACAGATCGCTTTTCCAGTGCTTAACGTCTTCAAAAAAGACAAATGCCAATCATCTCGTTTTAAAAATTAAGTAAAATGCGTAAAATTTCTGTTTATTTGTTGATTTATTTCATAATTAGAAGGCGTGAGAATAAACGAAGCGATGCTAGCATTTGGGCCATTCAACACGCATTGTCGAGATACTATGTTACTCACTGGGGATTAATAACACTCACCAGTTTCTGGCAAAAAATAAAACATCGCACTTTCTTAATTGCTGTAGCCTTTGCACTGTAAAACCCCCTCTCTTCTTCAATGCCTCATCCCTCAGGAAATGTTAGCAATCTTTCGTTGCCTAGGAAAATCAAAAGAGATGCACAGTAAGGGAAGAAGAAGAATAAAAATGCAAACGATGCTCTGAACTCTTTTAGAAACTCTAATCACCTAAGGTAATAAGACTGACAAAGCAAGCCAAGGTATTTTATTCTGTGAACTGAAAAAACAAAACCGCTTCGATTTAGTGCAAGAAAAAAATAAATAAAACCGCCTCTATAATCTTGTAAACAAACTCTTCTCCATCTCATCGCTGCTATCAAACCCTGCAGCCCATTTGGCAAGGAGCCAAAGAGTAGCCAGAAAGCCCGTTTGCTCGGTCTTTTGAATTCCAGAGCGTACACTAAGACAGCTCTATCTTTCCTAAAAGAAGGGTTGCAGGCTTTTGTTGCTTAAGGATAGATATTCTTTAAAGTATTGGTTGGGAAATGGACAGTTTTATATCCCTTCTCCAGCTCTATAATAATCGCATGCAGACAAACATATCTTGCGAGTCAACATACTTGAGAAATTTTTTTGTTTTGCTATCGCCTGCTCACACTCAATAAAATGGAGTTTTTATTCGTAAATTCATTTCTCTTTTGAAGTAGTTAATGTACGTTTTATCCGAAGATGTAAACGTTACATGAAAAACTTTGTTGGTGACAGTTCTATTTTCAAAATTTTTAAATTATGTGAAAGAATTTATAATTCGTTCAGTGCTAATATAACAAGCAAATGTAACAACATGGTTAGTAGATCATTATGTAGCACACGAAAAAAAAAAGTCAAATAATAATAAATAAATCCTTGAAATGTATTTCATTCTCAAAAGACAAAAAAGTACGTGGTATTATTTTTTGTCCCAACTTTTTTCAAGCAATCTCTCTCCGCCTTTCACTATTCGCCAAGGTTAGATGATCTATCCTTCATTACGTACTAAAACATGATGAGAAATAATGTTCCTAATCTTAATTTATTATACTATAAACACAGATTTTCGCTGCAGTATTTGAATGGACTTATGAATTCAACACACACAATATGTAGAATCTAATTGTCAACAGAGAGATTCACCCATAGATATTACTATCAAAATTAAAATCTGTGCACTTGTTGTTATACATTTCATTCTTGGCATATTGCCACGCAGAAAAGTACTTGCGCATGATCCGTGATGCAGATAGTTTCTGTGTGTTCAGGTGAAATTCCAGGAGATGCTGGGAGAATAACTTTTTTCAAAAGATTCCAGGAGAAGCTCATTCATAACGTACGTGATATTATTGTCTGGATTTTTATAGGTCGCTTCTTTCTCCTCTGGCACAAAGTGCCTCTTCTGCATTCTGCTGTCACTAAAGATTGATTTTTCACCTCTTCCCAAAAGCACTGACGTAATTTATGGACGAACCCAAGACTGGCTTTTTTTTTTTTTTTGGATCATATATAAACTTCTAGGACACAAACTCCTTCTCAGACAAAACTAATGCCCAAACGTGGTACAAAACACGTAGCAAGTTCTTATGCAAAAACGCAATATCTATCAGTTGGCATGCTCTGAATAAAAATTTAAAATGCTAGCAGGTGGTACTAAACTTTCCTTTACATTTATACATTATGTTTGGCATCGTTCGAATCAAAGGTGAAGAGAATCTGAACAAAATTTTTGTTCAGATTTTATTACTAATAAAAATCGAGATTTTTATTATTTTTCTTAGATTTGTTTAATATCAAAAATAATAATAAATCTAAGGTTACAAAATTCAAGATTTTGATCTTTCAGAAAGTACTGCAGATAACTGGAAGGGTCATACTTTGTACTGTACTGTCGTACTGTGGGAGTGCTATACAGTACTCCCGCTCCCAAGATAAGTATGATTTATTTCATTTATCTATTTAATACCCCGAATAAATATCTAAGAATGGAAAAGTGTTTTACAATGCCAGGGTAGGATTCGAACCAACAGCCCATTCGTGAGAAAGTAGTGCTTTGTCCATTATAATTCTTGACATACACTGAAGACGATAGCTTTTCAAACAGTTTCAGTAACAGCAGAAGGTTTACCAATGAAAAATAGTCTTTTTTTTCATTAATACTTTCCAATCCTTCGCTAAAAGAGATAAATAATTCGGCACACATTACCAATTCTACGTATCTCTTTGCCACATTGACGTTGTATTCTTGTTTATGATCACACACGTGTATATACTCATCTATCGAAATGAAAAAAATATTATTTTTAATCGAGTTAAGTGAAGAATGAATTGATTATATTTATGTAATGTTATTGGATGTAATGTAATATTGTAATAACTTTTGTTCTTAACGTTATCTGTTCTTGATTTCAAATCACAAATCATGGCGAAGTGAGTGCTTGAAGATTAGAGAAAATAAATGGCACGACTATTTTGCTCGAACCATTAAAATCCAACGTTGTAATTCGAATGTATTATTATTATTATTATTATTATTATGTGACACCTCCAAGGACTCATCGCAGGAAGGTACGCTACTCCACGCCCACAATAGTATTTTTCTCTGTTAAGTGTGTGTTCTCTGGCCGATTTTCCTGTATGCAGAATAAAAAACACGAATTTTTGGATGGAAAAAACCTATCTATCCCCGTACGAAATCGAAGTTAACTAGTTTTTTCCCAAGTTTTTTTAGTGATAAGCTAATTAAACTGTTTAAACTTTTGTTGAAATTTAAAATGGTCAAACAGTTGAAAAAATTTTGATTCCCCAAAATGCATTTAACATTCTAAAATACATCTAACGAGACATCTTAAAAGATGTTTCGCTGGATGTATTTTAAGAATGTTAAATGCATTTTGGGGAATTTTTTTTCATTTAACATTCTTTAATTAATTCTCTTCATGTTCATAATAAATAAAGAATGTCAAGAGGGAATGTTACAATTTATGAATACATAACTCTGGTGCCACCGATCAGTTGGCACTTATGATTTATTCGGGACGATTTGTAGCTTAGCTGGAGCACGTCGAAAAAGTAAGAACAAAAATTTAAAAAAAAAAAAAACAGCAACTTAAGAGGAAAGGGATAAGAAACTCATTAGTGGAAGACCAAAACTAGCATTTCATTAGAGTTCAATAGAATTATCGCCACATTACAGGGTATTTCCACTCACTAATTCATTTTCTTTCATGTACATATCGACTAAGGTTGCCACCTCACCCGGAAATGAGTGCTCGCCAGATGAATCACCCCCCCAGTATTACTTCTCCTGGAGACTAAATTAAATTCTTGGAATTTTGTAATAGGTAGGCTTACTTTTTTTTTACTTAATAATAATGTCAATATTTCCATCGATCTTTGATGAGAAACTTAGTTTTTATCGTAAGAGCACAGAAAATTATGAACTTCGGATTCATCCATAATTTACATAGGCAGTAAGAGGGAGGTGGGAAGCAGTCTTCTTGTGTAAAATAGTAAACCAGAATTCGATTTATATATATAAACGTATAGTGCGCGTAACGTGTTATTGTAGAAGCTATGATGAGAGTTCACTGTCGTAATTAATGCAGTTATAATATTATGATGTGAAACATTAAAAAAGATGCAAATAATTTTTGAATTTCAGAAAAGATTTTAAAATATTTAAAACGTTTAATATCTTTAATGACAGGCAAGCTAAAGATTCATGCAGACAAATTTTAAAATGGGAATTGTATCAAGTTTTTTTTATAATATATATATATATATATATATATATATATATATATATATATATATATATATATATATACAGGGTGTTCGGGATAAATTTGACATATTTATAATTAATTATATTTTTCCGTAAGTTACATGTATTAACACACACTTCTCTTCATTTAAAAGTTTGGACCCTTCTTCATTCATATACAAGATGTCAGAAAGGATGGATAGCTGGAACCCACCTGAATCATGGAAGAGAATAACTTGTATCATGATGATTCGTGCCCGCCATCAAAATAAGGATATTACGACTGCTGCCCAATGCTCCCTGAATACAGTAAAAACAATCAGGCATGAACTAGAGACTTGCAATGGTGACTACGAGGATGTAGCAAGAAGAAAGATCCCTAGCAGACGATCTGATTGCGTTCGTACAGCAGAATTCCTCGCAAATCTGCAGGAACAGGTGTTGAAGAACCCTGGCATTGGAATTCGGGCTTTGTTCGTGGAGTTGCTAACTGTAGTCAAGCCCTGGATAACAAGGGTAGCCAATGGTAGGCCGTATGTATGGCAGCAGGATTCGGCCCCTTGCCACACCTCTGGGAAAAGTCAAAAATGGTTGTCTGAAAATTTCTACGACTTCACCAGTCCAAATGTTTGGCCTCCAAACTCCCCAGACCTTAACCCCATGGATTATTTTGTATGGGGCGCAGTTGAAAAAGACACCAATCGCACTTCCAGTAATACAAAAGCCCAGTTAATGGATAAAATTAAAACAGTTTTTGCGGCCCTTCCCAGGGAGACTGTAGCATCAGCTTGTTCGAGGTTCCGAAGCAGAATTGAAGCTGTGATCGATGCTAATGGTGGTTATTTTGAGTAAATCTTGTTGATAGTATTGTAATTAACTCTGCCTGTAATGTTTTTTGTCAATTCATTAAATTTAATAGATACAAAGAAGATTTTCTTTTTCCTTACGAAACTGTCAAATTTATCCCGAACACCCTGTATATATATATATATATATATATATATATATATATTATATTCGTGCTTTGTGTGCAAACGTTTGTCTGCTCACGCTTGGGTAAAAGATTAAAACAAGAATTATAATATAATTAAGAATATAATTATAGTTTTATTTTTAAAATTGATGAGACACGAGCGCCTTATGCTCTACAAATGCAAGGTTCCGCTAAGGAAAAGGTACAGTGGAGATTTTCATCGTCAGATTTAAATTTCTTTTCGAGAACTTCTTTGCTAATTAAAATTCATTTTAATTTATTAAAAAAAGCTAAATTTTATTTTAATATTATGTTTCATTTGTGAATACAAATCTGAGCGCAGAATATCAACGCTGACATCATTTCGCAGTAAAACTGCGTATTGAAAAATAATTCACATACCATAACAACATACTGACGTACTTGCGTATGAGCGATGACTGATCAGTGATGGCCACAATCCTTAAACCTGACTGAGAAACACCTTCTGATTTCGAATATAATTATACAGATAATGTACAGATAATACAGACATAATATACCGACTTGTATATTATATTTAAAAACGTATGCAAACGTCTAAAAAGCATCAAAACTGAGTAGCTTTCGGGGATGAACTGTAGACTTAAATATCTAAAGTATTATTTAAGAAAAATAAATAAAAATAGCTTTAAAATAAGAACTAAACAAGAACATAAAATATAGCAACAAGGCGAAAAAAAAAATTAAGATATTCTGGATTTCTAATAATTACAAAGATCACTCAATGAGATCCAAGTAGTAGCAGTGATAGAGTGGTAGAAAATATTCAAGAGGAATGCACACAAGATTATTATTATTATTATTATTATTATTCGTGACACCTCCAACGAGTTCGAGGACTCATCGAGGGAGGACATCCACTATACATACAATACTATACAATAAAACAATGTGAAAGTTGAGTACAGAAAGAGCGAATACAGTATGCTTGAGCATATTTAAGATGAGGATACAATTACTGAAGAGAAACCTAGCGAATAAATTGGATTCAGGCCAAATAGGGATTATTAGGATCGTGTTTTTACTTTAAAGTGCATGGGAATATAAAAAACGATCTGTATTTAAGTTTTATACATCTGGAAAAGGCAGGTGACATGATGCCAAAAGAAAAGCTGTGAAAACACTTCGACGATAGCATAATTGTTGGTGCAAATAGTACTTGACGCAAAGCAGTATAGCCTGTAGTTAAACATTACGTCAATACTTCGAATTGGTGGAGATACATGAAGATGGTTGGATTTGGATCACTCTTATTGAGCCTGATATTGAAACCTATGATATAAAACTCACCTGTTTGTTTTATGCAGATGATGTTACCCTGCTAAATAAAAGTATCGCAAGACATTTCGATTGTCTTTATTTTATAACAGCAGTTGCTCAATTTAATTAAATTGAATAACTACTCAAATATGCAAATGAGATTTCTTAGAAAAATGATGGAAGCGAACGTATGGCATCAGTGGCAAACACATACAAAAAAATTGAGACTAACTTATATTCGAATGTGTGTGTGTGTGTGTGTGTGTGTGTGTGTGTGTGTGTGTGTGTGTGTGTGTGTGTGTGTGTGTGTGTGTGTGTGTGTGTGTGTGTGTGTGTGTGTGTGTGTGTGTGTGTTTGCGCTAACAAAATTAAGAAAGAAAATGTAAACTCAGTAATGAACTATTTATAATTAAAAACAACGAAAATCTATAATGGAACTGACTCCTGTCAGGTTTTTGTAATTTTTCTCTTACGCTGAATTTTCTAACGAAATTCAATTCGGATGACCTTTCGAGTTTGTCAATAACAGAGGGTGTTATGAAGTGTCACATTTCTTGGATTTCTCAATGCGCGAACTACTAGAGAACAAGAGAAAGAATACTTGTAACACCCTGCTGATCGGAGAAAGTTATTCGCCGAGAACGAAATATATTAAAAGACCTTCAAAGAAATCACGGTAGTCCTGAAAATACGGCAGTCCTCTTCCTTCAAGTCGAACCAACCAGCGATCAAAAATAGCACGTGCGCCTCGCTCGCTCCACAATTATCAGTACGAAAAGCACTCTAAAGAGACAGCCTGTTCGTGTATTTCTATGATTGGACTTTTCCCTTAGCTTTAGCAACACATGTCAACGCACTAATGAGTTCTTTCAGATCAAAGAAACCCTTTTTTTTTTTTCTGTCATCATGGATGACAAGTCACCGTGAAACTTATGCTGTTCACTACACTGGAAAACGGAAGAGCGCAATTTGATTTGGAGGGTTCACGCTGTTCAAGCCTCGGAAGCTCTCAGCAAAATAGAAAAAGGATTCTTTTGCACTGTAATAATATATTTCCTCTAGAAAATATAAGTCACTTGTCACAATGAAGTACAGCTTCAAGAGCAGTGACGAACGTTACTAACATAATTTGTCTTCCTAGAGAAAAAAGTCACTCAAAGTAAGAGTACTTTTTTTATTCAATTCTTTATTTCACTTTAGGATGACAAACGTTGTCCAATATAGTAATGAGAATGTTACTCACTCGTTACTGTCTTTTCTTCCATTCCAGATGGGTTGTGGCCCTAATTGGGGCCTTTAGACAATTAATGCATCGGATTTACCACTTATCAGCCGCATCCTCCTAAAGGCGAGTATTTTATGTCTGTAGATGTGGGTTCGTCTGTGCGGTTAGCCTAGTGGTTATGCGCTTCGCAACCATATGCCTGGGGAAGGAGTGTCCTAGGTTCGATTCCCGTCGACGACGTAAGGAGCTTCAGGATCTTCCTCAGCCATAGCCAAGTTAGCCGGTCTTGGGCGTGGATAGCAGGGTTTATTCCGCCAGTTTATCTGGGGTTTTTCATCCCGCAAGCAGACAAACCAGCCTAGTGAACACACACGGATACAGTCATGAATATCGCCCTTAGGGGATGCAGCAGAGGAGTGGCGAACCGGCTGCATTAATACCCTTAATGCACCAATAACCCTTCATTAGGAGGGGACTCAATCCGTCCTAGACGGATGAGAAGGATAGGATAGATGTGTGTGTGTTCACCCGCCAGTTTGTCTATTTTAAGGGACGAAAATCCCGTGTTTTCTGGGGATAAACTCACCACCACCTCCGTATAACAGCGGCTAATTAACCTTTAGCTGAAAAACTTCCTGATCAAGGTTCTTCTTGCCGTAGATGGGATTCGAAAAAAGGTGTTTCCAGGCAAAATAAAATAGCAGAGTTTTGAATGAAACACACGCCCTCGCTGGAGTCAAACAAAAATCAAATAACAAACCTTAACGGGGGGAAATTATGCTCCCACTCTTCTGCGGTTCATGAAGACGGATCCTTGAACATTTTTAAGGAAATAAGCAGGACACGTGTATCAGGTCATGCGTAAAAAGCTGAAGCCAAAGATTCAGAGTAAATGACAAAAGCTAATATATTGTGTAACGTGCTTGTTGAAAAGAGTTTGTGTAGTATATGATTTTCCTGTTCATTTGTATGCAGCCATCTGAAGTTTCTAATCAGGTTGACTTGCTCTTTTATGGTAACGCATGAAATCGTTATCCCAAGAACAAAAACACAAGCTAGAGAAAGGAGAATCTCCTGAACTTATTGTTGTCATGGAAACACATCCGCTTGATACATCAAAGGAAAGTAATCATAGGAATAGTCTTATATATCCGAATCCGACATTTTAGAGATGCGCTGCTCACTCTAAGAATCTCATCGCATCTACCCATTTCTGCAGTTTTACCCTAGATAAAGAAAGTCTTTTACTAGGGTAAAAAACTTGAATGAAATAATAATAATAATAATAATAATAATAATAATAATAATAATAATAACGTTATTATTAATAAAAAATATTTCTTATTTTTATGATAATGAAAATCTTCAAAGACATTTTAGGGTTCCCTCTCCAGATGTCAATTTTTTTTTTATATTTCTGTTTATTAGTACTGCGGCGAATATGATGATAAGCAAAGGGAAATCACTTATACGTGATTTAGTCAACCTACGAATTTACCTAAAGCGGAAAAGCAAGTAATTTTAGTACTCAGTAAACTAAAAATTTTATTCCAAAAATGTTGCTTATCTCAGGAAATGCTGGTAAATGTTTTTTCCTGTTTAACATTTTTTTTCTTAAAGGAAGAACGCGTTTAGATCGACTTAATCATTGCTGAAGTTTATTATAAAAAAGAAAGAAAGAAAGAAATTGATTAGCAAAAGCAGAAGATGTACGAGGGTGGTCTGAAACGTTCTCAGCCTCGACCAGATGGCAACATTATCGGCAGGATATTTTTTTAAGTTGGTACATCTGTCATAAGCATCCATGTGAAATTGCAAGTCGTTATATCAAGTAGTTGATATAACGACTTGCTTCGAGTTTGTTTTATACAGCTGTCTGAAGCAAAAGTGTTGTCTGGATCCCTTGAAATGATAAAACTGAGTATCGTGCGCTTATAAAATTCTTTGTAAAAGAAGGTTTAACAAAAGAAATTCATTCGAAGTTCATAAAAGTTTATGGGTACTCTTTTCCTTCGTTTTCGACAATTAAGAAATGGGCTGCCGAGTTTAAACGTGGCCGTACCAGCCTTGAAGATGATCCACGTGAAGAACGTCCAAAAAGTGTAACAACACCAGAAATCATTGATCAAGTGCACGATATGGTATTGGATGACTGGCGAGTCCAAGTTCGTTAAATTGCTGAGACTATAGGAATTTCAAAAGAACGTGTACGATATATTTTGCATGAAGAATTGCAAACGAAAAAGCTTTGCACAAGATGGGTGCCGCGCTTGCTCACAGCAGATCAAAAACGCACTCGCATGAAAATCTCAGAACAGTGCTTGGAGCGTTTTAACAAGAATAAAACTGATTTTGTGCGTCGATTTATTGCTATGGATGAGACTTGGATTCACCATTACACACCAGAATCCAAACAGCAGTCAAAACAATGGACAGAAGCCGGTTGTTCAGCGCCAAAGAAGGCAAATTCGGTTCCATCAGCAGGAAAGGTCTATAGCATCGGTATTTTGGGATGCTAAAGGCATTTTGTTTATTAATTATCTTGAAAAGGGTAAAACAATAACCGGGGAATATTATTCCGATCGTTTAACCAGACTAAATGAAAAAATGCGTGAGAAAAGACCCGGTTTGCAAAAGAAAAAAATCATCTTTCATCAGAACAATGCATCTGCCCACAAAAGGGAAATTAAGGGATCTGCACTATGAATTGTTAGAACACCGCCCCCCTCTCTCTCTCTCTCTGACTTCCATCTCTTCCCAAAACTAAAACTCTTCCTCGCTGGTCAGCGTTTTTGTTCGAATCAAAACGTGATTGCAGCTGTAGAGGGGTATTTTGCAGATCTTACTGAGAACCACTACAGGGACGGGATAATGGCGCTGGAATAAATGTATTAGTCTTAAGGGAGATTATGTTGAAAAATAAAAATAATTTTGAAATTATAAATTCGTTTTTTCATTGTTAGGCCGAGAACTTTTAAGATCGCCCTCATATGTTTTGCCGGATGGATCACATGGCGATAATACAAATCCTCCAACTCTCTCCACCTAGTATCAAGTTACCTTAGGCTTCCATACACCAATATACATCAACTATTTGCTCCCATAGTTTTTATTTTCTCTTTCTTTTTCACTTTTTAACTGGAATCCGCAGCAAAACAGTACCAGAAGGCTCAACAGTGCTAATTACATAGCAATGTCGTCTTAACAAATTTGCTAAAACTTAATGATAATAACAATGACCATTTATTTTACAGCATGCCTTAATGGTTATTATTTGTGTTTAGCAAAAGTAAACACGAAAACAAAGACGTTTATATGCTAGGTAGGAACAAAATCCATGTAGATTTACCAAATAAATGGTTAAAATAATATTTCTTTATATGACAATTTCATGCAAAAAAGTGATAGTAATGTTCCGCACGTTTAATATTGTGAGCGGGCTAAGAGCTAACGTTTTCTAGAGAACAAACGTAGAATTTTTTCAAGTTACTTCACACCTCCAATAAGAAAGTTGGTGATGGTGATGGTTTTGCACCGGGTGAAAAAAATCATCTATTACCTAGTGTATGATAATGATATACGTGTGCTGTTCAATAAGTAAGAAGACTAATTTTACTGTGGCAAAACCACTCATCACAATATTAATTTCTGTGGAATAAAGAAATGTTG
Organism: Typopeltis vanoorti; assembly: GCF_054136105.1. NCBI lineage: Eukaryota > Metazoa > Arthropoda > Arachnida > Uropygi > Thelyphonidae > Typopeltis > Typopeltis vanoorti. The sequence goes on from NC_143560.1 coordinate 11,078,523, forward strand.
CTGTCTGTATTAACAAAAGAGGTTGATAGATGGCGTATACGAGCTGATGTGCCAGAGTGTCACGTGACTAAACGCAAGTTCGTTTCAGGGCGCCTACGAGGCGCGACCAGTCTTCGAAATGGAAGCGTCCTTGGAACAGCGTTATGCGATTAAATTTTGTGTGCGTTTGCAAAAATCGGCATCGGACACTTTTAACATGATACGCGAAGCTTTCCACGATGAAGCAATGTCGAGGGCAAGTGTTTTTCGCTGGCATAAAACTTTTAAGGAAGGAAGGCAAAATGAAACGTGAGGGAAGACCTTCAACGTCCATCACAGAGACAATGATCAACACAGCAGCGATTATCATCAAGCACGTCAAAAGGAAGCGTCCATTGCTGAAGAATGGCTTCTTATTGCACCACGATAATGCAAGTCCACATACTGTGGGTTGTGTGGTGGACGTTTTGCAGAAGTACAACACAGATATCCTACCACACCCTCCTGATCTCGCACCGTGCGATTTCTGGCTGTTTCCTCAGCTCAAGAAACCACTAAGAGGCCGCCATTTCGAAAGTAACAAAGCATGTGTAAAAGCTGCAGAGGCGGTTTTGAAAGAACTCTCAAAAAACGGACTCCCACGTGTGTTTATATTGTGAAGCAAATTGTCTGCCATGTTGGCGATACTGGCTTCTCTTTGAGTTGAAATGATCCTGCTTTGTGGGGATTATAGAGAAACATTGCTCCATTCAGTTAGTTACAGAAATCTGCTGGCTGAGGGATTCTATTTTGCATATCGACTTATTTTAAACCTACCAAAAAAAAAAAAAAAAAAGACTTTGTGTGCATTGTATATCAGCATAAAGAAATGAACTTCTTTTTCCAAGACTCACATGGAAAAAAAAAAGACAGAAAGTTTGCTGCATAGATTATTCTTATAAGTATATAAGTATTCAGCGTGAAGCTTATCAATGATCCATATGATTCATATTTCTATTTGCCACATAAATTTTAAAAAAAAATCCTCTCATAAATGGTAAACCACTCAAGTATCGTTTCCTCTTAAAATCGTTAATAAATTTACGAACGTATGAACAAGAACAGCATTTTGAACGAATAGTTTCTCTCATTCTAATAATCTCTACCGTCAAGACCACCAGTGCTTTGATCTGAAGAGGGCATCAATGAATACACATTGTTATTAGTGTTTCCTTCCAGACTTGTATTATCCTTATAATTAGTTTTTTCTAATCTATATGGCATAAATATTTTAAAAATAGTTCGGATGAAAGTAATGTTGTCTGGTTGCATCAATATGCTCATTCCATATGGCTATATGTTTTTGTCTTTGTACGAAACATATATCAATCCGATTTCATCTTTTTTTTTCAGATCAGTTACTTTAATAAGTTTTCTTTATTGCCACATTATTAGTCAAGTTGTTTTTTATTCCTCAAAATAATGAGCATTAACTTTTCATATTCAGATGTCATTTTGTGCATTTTCTTAATTAACTTCGAGTGTTTCTGATTTATTCTTGTTACATAGTTATTATTGGATAACAACTTCAGATTCCGACATCTTTATTAGTTTTATTATCACAATTAATCACCCTGCAGAATTTAAAGGCACCAAGTGTCAAACTTGAAGCAAAGAACGTGGGTTTTTTCCCCCCTCATAAGTACAAAATACGTTAGTTAGTTTTAAATAAGGCTCAGTGGATGCTTTTCAGATAATTGACAGCTTCTTCTTACAATCCTCAGTACGGATTAAATTTTAATGGCAGGACAAAAACATTTGTGGTTGATCAATGGGAAAACTAGGCAGGTACTGCCCAACTATCATTAATTCAAGCTTAGTTTAGGCTACGCTGAACAATACCGTTAATGAAAAGAAAGAGAAAGAAAAAAGATAGAAAGAAGAGTGGCAGAAGCTTTTTTTGCACTTCCCAAGTGTACTGGGGAAAAAAGTGATGGTAACGATTGGTTTGATTGCATATTTTTTTCATGGCACTCTCCTCCATGAAGAATGCAATATCCCCAAGGAGAAAAACAAACTCACGCTTCATCACTGTAGGCTCAACATGCTGGCCCGGATGTCTGATAGCATTTTTGCATGTCATGGATTGTCTCAGTGTTTTCAAATGCAATCTGCATTTGATGCTAATGTTTCCATAACAAATTTCGAGGTTTTGTAGCTCATTGGTAAGATTTTTGCTACTAATTTCAAACGCTCTGCATTCGGATCCAATTTATGCCATTTTTTTCTTTTAATTTGGAAACAAACAGAACGATTTAATTGTGTAGCGCAATTTTCATTCTAACCATATACGTGATTAGAATTTCATATCATATACGTGGAATGTTTTATAATTATATGAGGCAGGAAAATATGTATGAGTTCGCCGTGGGAATTTTGTACTCACACGAGTTAAGTCTTTGAGGTTTCGTGTGTCTTTTGTTTATCATATGGCAATATTTAGAAAAGTTGATGCATGTTTTGTGATGAATGCCAGGAATGCACGGTGGCATAGTTGAGTCAGAGATAATATCACATAAGGAATAATGACTGGGATGTTGTTACACACGAAATCTGCAGATTCCATGGATTCTTGAACCTTAATGGTTTTAACTGGAAAGGGAGAAAAGTGGACTCAAGTTTAGAACTTTCTTTATTGTTTAGATTTGAACCTACGCATTTCTATGTAATTTCTAAGTTTGATTGAGACTAACAACTGTATTTTACATTTTCAACGATGTCAAAGAGCAAAACGCTCCCTGGTTTCAGTTAGTTGGCTAAGAGCATAGTGTCTTCACTCTCTAACCAATAGGTTGTAGGTTCGATTCCACTGCGGGCAAAGATTTTTGGGAATGTCTTTAGGTGGAAGATGAATTTTGTCCAGTGTGAGACTGTAATTCTGTTTATTGGAGAACCAAGTAGAGGAGATTAAGTGATTTGAAAAGATTCCAGGTTTCGTTTAAGATTTCAGGAGTATCTAATCCTTAATCCTTTCAGTGATAAAGGCCATCATCACTGAGTCCAAAAGAAAGTCAGGAAAGTCGTGAAAAATTTGTGCACGTCAAATTTGTTTCTGCAGGCAAAGCTGCTAACTTAGCAATTACTGAATATTACACATTTCTTCAGCAAAAGCATCTTTCCTCAGAATTTAAGATATTTGCTGAAGAAAATGTAAGACGTTCTCTTAGTACAGTGTTTTCCGAAGACTGATACACATACCCACATTGGTACACGAAAGGCCTTTAGAAGTACCAGGCATTGTAAAAAAAAATATTATCATTTTTAATTTATATTTATGTCTCCATATTTGCGCAGCTAAGTGCCAATCTATTCTATCATTAATTTTCAATAAGTAAAAAAATGTGTAGGAAGTTTTAATTAAAATGTGTCTCTTAGCATGTATCGGCTGACCTCCGTTAGGGACGCTTCTAAATACTTCGAACCATGCGATTTATACTGTCCACTAAATTTGAGTCTTCGTATCTGAAATTGTAATAGTTCTCAGAAACGGTTTTACCCCCCGTGCGTGCATTTGTGACGGATATACGCGGTTCCATGAAAATTCACCGAGAACATGACATTCATCGAAAGACAGCTGACAGAATGGCAATTCATCGAAAAGGCAATTTATTGAATAAGCAATTCGTCGAATGATAGTTTATTGCACGACAGTTCGTCGAAAATTCAATTGATCTAAAACCCAGTTCACTGATAATTTTTCGGTTCAATGATTTCTTTCATAATTTATTCGAACTATTGCTTAAAAGTGTTCGGTAACAATACCTAACGTTACTCAAGATATAAACCACATATGTAAGTAATCATCGAGACCCAATAATTATTTTGTTGTATTTTAGAACAAATTTTCTGTGAGTATACATCACTGCTTCATTGTGTTCATAGTGCTTTATCTCCAGACAACAAATTTCGTTCTACATAATTTTTTCACAATAATGATCTGATCGAAATCAAAACTGACAAATTTTAATATAAGATCTTAAACTACAAGCTCAACGGTTCGACACATTTTTGCGAAAATTTCCATTACCAAAATCGAAGTAAAATTCATCCCAAATAACTGGTGTGTGTGTGTGTGTGTGTGTGTGTGTGTGTGTGTGTGTGTGTGTGTGTGTGTGTGTGTGTGTGTGTGTGTGTATGTGTGTGTGTGTGTGTGTGCGTGTGCGTGCGTGCGTGCGTGCGTGCGTGCGTGCGTGCGTGCGTGCGTGCGTGCGTGCGTGTGTGTGTGTGTGTGTGTGTGTGTGTGTGTGTGTGTGTACAAAGTATTTTACCTTGGGTATAATAAATGTTAAAGATACCAAGCTATTTTAAACCTGGTTTTACTCCATTTCCCAAGTAAGCAAACAGACAAACAAGTCAAGTTTGCGCCTGCAATTGTTGCAAGTCTAGCTGACCCTGCATGTAGTGCAAGACCAAGGCAACTCATGGTAAAAGTAGAAAAAAAAAAACTTTCTACATTTATATCTCCTCCTGAGATTTTTATTTAATAACGTTAAAACACCTTATGGTAACTTGTTTTGGTAAAATACTTATAAGCTCTGTATTACTAAAATCTTGGTATTTCTAGCCTGGCTCCCACTGATGAGACCTCAATAAAGGTCGAAACCGGTCTGGGTAGTGGCCCCTTGCCTTTAATACAAAACATCATACATCCCCTTCTTGGAGATGTGTTTTGGCATTAAGGGTAAATATTAAGATTAGTGATCGGAGCTTGTTCCACCTTTGCCACGAGTTGCCCTGATCTTGCACTACCTGTGGGATCAGTTAGACTTGCATCAATTGCAGGCGCAAACTTGACTTTTGGTCTGTTTGCTTACTTGGGAAATGGAGTAAAACCAGGTTTAAAATTGCTTGGTATCCTTAACATATTTATACCCAAGGTAAAAATTCTTTATATATATATATATATATATATATATATATATATATATATATATATATATATATATATATATATATATATATATATATATATAGAGAGAGAGAGAGAGAGAGAGAGAGAGAGAGAGAGAGAGAGAGAGAGAGAAAGTTTTTTACCTTGGGTATACTATACGTTAAAGATACCAAGCAATTTTAGAAACTTGGTTTGAATAAGTAAGCAAACTAGCAGGTAAGTCAACTTTGCACCTTACGTATTTTCTGGTCTGAGACAAGTCGTGGTAAAGGTGGAGTAGTAAGGTCAAAGCAACTTGTATAGGTAAAATTTATAAGTTCTGCATTACTTCAACCCTGGCATCTCAGGGTCTGGCTCCCGCTGACCAGACCTCAATAAAGGTCGAAACCGATCTGGGTAGTGGTCCTTTCCTTAATGCCTAGCATCATACATGTCCGCAAGAAAATGTGCTTTGCATTATGGGAGATACTAAAGAAAGTGATCAGAACTTATACCACCTTTGCCACAAGTTGTCCCTGTCCTGAAAATACTTCAGGCGCAAACTTGACTTATCTGCTTGTTTGCTTACTTGGGAAATAGGATTAAAACCAAGTTTATAAAATTGCTTGGTATCTTTGATACCAAAAAAATTTATATAGTTGGTTTTGATCCTTTTCGCAAGTAAGCAAAACAAAGTTTTTTGTATCTTTAACGTATTTTACACCCCAGGTAAAAAACTTTCTACATCTTTCTCTCATCCAGAGATTTTTATTAAGAAGGTGAAGCACCTTTTGTCTACTTCTATATGAGATATATATGACTTCTGCATTACTTCAATCTTGGTATCTCCTCGTGTGGTTGCAGGGATAAGAACAGCACCAATGTAGCTCATGCATGTCGTACTAGGCGACTAAAATGGGTACCCAGGAAGGGTAATGGATGGCAATGCTGTAGCCAATGAAGTTCTAACTGAGGCTCGGCTATTGCTGTTACCCTCCTGCCATGATCAGAGCTTTAATAGCTCAATAACACCTTATCCACACACTGTCCTCTACAGACAACGGGGAATATGAAAAGCATTCTTGCTTCATCCCTTTAAGCCAGTCTAAGGACTATAAGGATTATAATCTTGGTATCTCTCCCTGGTTTGACTCCCACTGAAAAGACCTCAATAAAGGTCGAAACGGGTCTGGGTAGTGGCCATTCCCCGAATGCATTGTATTATACACGCCTGCAATGGGTGTTCTTTGCATTATGGGATACATACTAAGGCAAGTGATATGTAGTCATTAGCCTCTACATACAAGCAGCTCAGATGTGAATATATTTCAAGTACTCCCAACAATACGAAAAAATGCCATTAAAAGTATTTTTCATTTTCCATTTTCTTACGTCTAATTTTCTATTAGACGTAAGTTTCCATATATATCTTTGATATAAGTGTAGCCAATCAGCGAATGATAATAAATAAACAATTACAGGAATATATAATATACGGTAATTGTTGATTTATTATAGAGTAGATATGGAAGTATCTAGAATAAAACTTTGTAGTTAATTAAACAAAGTGTACTGAGAAAGCACTTCTGCATCTTATATTTAATGGAAATGATCTTATTGAGATTAATCAAAGCGATCCTTCGCATATACCTATGGAATTAGTCAATAAAGTAGTAGACTATATAATACTGGAAGCTAGATAAATTAATCTAGATTAATGTATTCTATTGGAGAAAGCTACAGATAATCGGATTAAAATTTGAGTTCATTTCGTATTGCGTTTTAACAGTCTTCGTGTTGCCGAGTTCAAGAAGGACTAGTACATTCTGTTCGCCCTAGAAATTTAGATTTAGGTGTTTTCAAACTAAGTGTTGCCTTACTATGCGTTCATATATGCATTTGTTAGAATTTATTCGCAGCCCATTCGACGAAAAATTAAAAGTTATTCTATATGTTTCTTTTCGTGAAGGTTGTTATGTACCTCGTCAGGTCAGACGAAGATAATTCCGAATATTTTTCATACTTCCAAAGCTATACCGGTAAGCATTCTTTTAAAATTATAGCGGGATAAATTTATTATTCAAAGGCGAGAGGAAACTTTTAGGCTTAATTTTTCCAGAGAGGATGAGTTCACCTTTTAAAGACAAACTCTTTTTTTTTGGAGAATAAAGACTAAATGTAAAAGTTTATCAGCAACAATAAGATTTTTTTTATATAAAAGGAAGCCTTGCATATGAAAAGCCTGACGAATAAGACAACATTTATATTCTAAGAGTCACGAAGAGTAAATAGATCATGAGAATGAGCAATATGAGAAACTGTTTTAAACCGGTTTATTGCAAACACAAAAATGAGTTACTTTCAGCATAGAACTACACCAGAGAACTAGAGCCAACCCGAGAACTACACGACCTCCGTTTGATATCACTTCTCTGTGACTCAGGGAGTTTGCCACACGCAGGGCCTTCGCCAGATTTGATCGTGCCCTGAGGCAAACAATTAAATATCGCCTCTGATGGATTATAAGACAAAAATATGAAAAAAATCTCCAATTGCTATTTTGTTTTTATTACAAGAGAAACATTAATGCAAAATGATTCCATAATAATATGAATTAAATGTTTGCTCTCCATGGATATCGGACAATAAAACTGTTTATAAGCTCTTCTAAATTTAAATGATAAGCTATGTCCGCCTCAATAGATATAGTTGGTAGACCAACCAATCCCTCTTGGGTCATTGCTGTTCGCAAATAATTTTTAATCAGCTTAAGCTTGGAAAAACTTCTTTCCGCACTTGTTACGCTAACAGGAATTGTTAGCGTAGCGACGGCGCCTAGCGCAATATGGCTGAACGAGCGCCCTTATTAAACCTCGCGCCGCGAGGCAGGCTGCCTCTATGCTACACCCTGTCGACGGTACTGGCCAAAGTCACTTGAAACAGGGAACCGATTCAAATCAGTTCGTGATAAGATCAGTTTTATATCAAGGAAGGCTAAGTTAACCGGTTTCTGGTGGATTCGTGTATTTAGGTTTGGCAATCTCTAATTCCAAGTAGTATTAGTTGCCTATGTACTCAGGCCAGTAAAATTAACAGTAAAAACTAAACTGCATACATTTGTTTTAACTCTTCTTTACTGTCTTTGAGGAAAGAAAGTATACTCCTCCCCCTGAGACAGTTAACTTAGACTTGAGTAAAAAAGTCTAGAAATTTTTGGGAGTGTTAAGTAGAGGTAAGATTTAATTTTCAAATGGAAGACATTTCATTTAATATACGCTATTCACATAGATAAAACTATATTTCATGCGCTAAAAATGTTATTACTAAGAAGGAGAGAAACAAAGAATATTAAAATCTGTCATGATTAACAATAAAATCTACATTGACGCAGACAGTTCCAGCATGTTTACCATTGAAAAGTTCTTCGGCATAAACATTTTGTCTCAGTTTTTAGGTTCGGTTGAGAGTGGAGAAAGTTGAAAGTACATCAATGGAGCCGAAGTACGTGAAAATCTACTTACACAAGATAAGCAAAAGAGTCTACACGAACAATTTCTATGCTAATATTTATAGTCAACGCTATTTGTAGTGCTTTAACATAAAAACTGTTTTTAAAAAATGGTGGTTATCTCCTGCCTTGTAATGGAGCTTTACGCGCTTTACATGCATTCGCTGTGCCTGGTTTAGCTTGTTTTATTAACTTTGAAATGGAAGGCAAAAAATAAACTCAAGAGAAACTTGCTTTTTTTATGAAAAGTAGCTATTTATCCAGTGGAACCTAGACGTTTGAGTTTGCTTTCCTTAAAGTGATAAAATAACCATAACAAAGGAAGAGTTAACAACTTCATTAACTGATAAGTTAGATAAATGCGAACACTTTAAACAAATTAGTAAACGTTGAGATAGTTTTGTTCATAAGGCACTGAGGACTTATGGCATTAGGACTTAAGGTAAAAGAGCTGCATAGTTCCATCCTCTTCTCCGGTTCCAGTCTTTTTTGTCGTCCGGTGAGAGACAGCTACTCTGTTTATTGAAGTTCCATGGCTTAAAAAGTGCAACGTTTGGTCCCGATTATTTTTCAACTTTTTCTTGGTGGTATGTATATAAAAAAAAAAAACATTTTGTATCCTAGTAGCGCTTAGTTCACCAAGATTCAATAAACTTCTACTATCCGTCTTGTATATTTTCTGAACTAACTTCGGTGTAACCCAGCTTCCTTTTCCTATCCTTCCAATACTTTAGTATCATCCGAACAGTTTGCTACTATTCTCAAATTCACGTGATCAATAAAGAGAGAAATTTTAATATTTGAATCTAAATCTGTGAATATATTAAATGGTTCGAATCCTAATACCGGACCTCCAGGGTAGGGTTGTTTGAAATTACGGCCGAAGCAATCAGTGCTATGAAGACCACGTATCTGTGACATGCTTCTGTTATTCTGGTTACTTCGTCTGTTTTGAAGAGTGAAAATCGGTTTCAGGGACAAAAACCCCTTTCACCTCCATAGGAGACTGACAGCAGAAATCCCTCTTACAAGTTCCTCGCTTCCTCGACGGATTCGAGTTCAAATCGTTTCATCCGAAAGTCAAATTTCGTAACATCCTCGCTCTTGTGCTATGGATATCTCTCCCAACCACAGAGCACTTCACCAGAAATCACCTGTCTCTTAAAAGTCTCCTTTAAACACACTACTTCTCGGCATCCATTTCAACTAATTTCGTAACGTAATAATTTAACTCATTTCAATCGTGGGACTCTAATTTTATGTGGAACACCATCAAAGCGTTGAGAATTCAGGGAAAGAATCATGTTAGGTCAATTTCCATGGCCTATAACCCTCGTGATCTCTCTTCATAAAAAAGTAAGGTTCTGTTTTTCTTAATGGATCCCTTGACCAAAAAGTCCTGTGCCATACTCTGCAGATGATGTCCATCATGGTCATCCTAGATACTATTTCCGATTTCAACAATTCATTGAAAATGTCTGGCCTAGTGTAAACAACATGTGAACTGGACAATTGACCAGTGGAAAAAGGTACTCCAGAGCGATGAATCAAGGTTCACCTGTTTCCAGTCTGATGGTAGGGTGTGGGTGTGGAAGCAGCTTGGTGACGCTCGTTACCAAGTGTGTTGTACCCAAAATAAAGTTTGGGGGTGGTGGAGGAGTAATGGTGTGGGTGCATTCAGCTGGTTTGGAGTGGGACGACTGGTCGTTGTCCGTGGTTCCATGAAGGCAACTCAGTGCCTTAATATTCTGGATAATCAGGCGCGCTGCCTACATTGTGAGTTGGAACGGACCCGTCCTACTATCAAGACGACAATGCCCCATGCCACAAAGCTGTGACTGTTATGAAATAGTGTGAAGAGATGGGAGATAAAAGATTGGACTGGCTTGCGCAAAGTTCTGGCCTCAACCCCATCGAACACCTGTAGTACGAATTAAAGCGGCGATTGAGGTCCAGAGCAGGGCGTCCTCGATTTGTCGCTGAACTCAGTGCTGCTTTTATGGAGGAATGGAGAAAATTCCACCTGATGCCTGCTGCACACTGGTGGAAAGCCTCCCTCAAAGAGTGCAGGAGGGGATCGAAGCCAAAGATGGACATACCCTATATTAGAGTTCGCCTGTTGGTATCAATTGTAAATTGCTCAAGTGTCCAGACAATTATTGGTTGATAAGGCAAAAGGTAGGCAGAATAATTTACAATATGGGTTTTCTCCTGTATTACATTATTAAATAAGCCTTGCCTCTCAAGCAGTATTTCCTCTTCTAGATACCGTTCGCATGAACGCTTAAACTACATATTAAATTTCTCTGAAATCAGAGTTGGATAATTCGAAATTATTCTCGAAGAGCTCATTATGCTCAATTTGTTTCCTTTATTTGTATTTCTTTTTATCTATCTATAAAAGCATTTTGCGTTATTCTTGGCATTCCAAATCTAGCTAATTGCGCGAGATTTTATATTACAGTGTTTAATTATCAATTTATTTAAACGCTTGACTTCGCTTCCATATATCGTCATAATTAACAACTGGCACCAGACGAATAGTCCTATGGGACCATGCTTTTTTGCTTACAAAATATTTTTTAAGAATTTCAATATTTGTCCAATCGATTCCAAATTAATTCTAAACTTTAGTTCTCGGATAAATTTAAGCATAAAATTACTCAAGATGGCAAAATATCTTGCAGTGTTACCCATTCTACATTAGTGTCACTTCCATTAAATAAAATCTCCCAGTTAACACTTCTTAGAACTCTCTTTTCACATCCTTAAGGTTGACTTTTTGAAACTTTCGCACGATATTATCTAATTTATCACTTATTCGCTTAGTCAGTGCCTCTGTAGTGCAGTCGCAAGGGACTTCACCACATTTGTTCTTCCGTTGGAAGGACCTTAATTCGAATTCCTTCTAGGATGCAGGTAACCTTCGTGATGGTTCTTCAAATAAAAGTGTGTTAACCTTTCACATTCAAAAGTGTCAGAGTCTTGCATTCCGCAAATAGTCCTACCGGCAGAAAACAATAAACAGAAATAGTGCATGGTCCTTTTAGATTTAGTTGCTTCGATCTTGATCACAATCAATACAGTTTCCTTTGTATTAATTTCCCTGTCGAGTTCAAATGATCACGATTACATTAGGGGGTTTTAGGTCATTAATATGGCACGTCATTCATAATAAAAATTATGAAATCCATGATGATGTGTCTGCTATGCCCTCTGAAGAATTTTCTCCAAAAATTATTGCGAGTAATCTGAAGTTCTGTTGTCATTTGTTATAATTTAAACCATCGGAGTTTATTCTTTCAGCTTTGTGAATTATCACATAAGATGCACTTTGATTCGTATCACATTCTTAATGTCAAATATCTCTTCTATTAATCCGAACATACTCTACTTTCAGTCAGCTAACAAATGTCCTACGATTCCGTTTCAAAAATCTTTTTAAAAAAATCGTTTAGGACTTTACTCAACGCGAGGAATCCACCAGTATTTAAACAGATATTACCCATCCTAAACCATTTCCAATGATTAACAACAGATTCCATAATAAAGCCAATCATTTACCTCGCATGGCCTACTTGGAATTCGAAGATAAAAATATAACTCGAGTATGTCTGTAAATCATTCATTCCTAGTCAGGTGTTATGCTAGTGAGAATAAATTATATAAAACTTTTTTCCTTACATTTAGCACCATGTAGATATTTTGCTCCATTTCCAGGCAGATATACTCGAGTTACATTTTTATGATGTAATCCATAGATCGGCAACCTTTTCAGACTCGCGGGCCACATTCGACTTTTATTTTTAATAATGGGGCCGCAAGCGTTTAATTAAGAGAAAATAGTGAGTGAAAAAATACTTCAGTTATCAATTTTTATTATATCAATCTTAAAAAAAAACACAGAAATATTTAAAGTACGAGATATGAAACAAGCATGAAAATGAAACTCAATGAAAAATTATTATCACGTAAAAACAAAGTAATATAGTTTATGCATCACAATATGTACTTTTGTCTCCCTGCTTAATGTGACTTTTGTGATTGTTTTCCCTTAGCCAAATTATCTAGATCCACTTGATAACCTGAGGTGCAAATTCAAATCGAAGCATGCAAATGTTCATCAGTCAGTCGAGAACTAAAGACCCATGAGTTTTAGAAAAAAAATTATTTTTTCTAAAACTCATGGCAGAAAATGCGTTCTTTAATGTTTGATTGTGTTGTAATTCCAAAACTTCCATCTGTAGTTGGTTTGGTACGTCATCAATGTCGACATTAAAAGGGTTCAAACATAATCGCATTTGAATGCTATTTTTATGAAATTCAACAAGATTTGTTGATTTTCATAAAATCAACAAGATTTGTTGCATGGGCGATATCACGAAGTATAGGTATAAATTATTTTTAATTTATTATTCATATTATAAAAGGTATTATTGAAATAATTCAACATACCGGCCACATGCCATGTATAGTCAACGTTTCATGGGCTGCCAAAAATGCACCTTTGGGCCGTATGCGGCCCGCGGGTTGCCGATCCCTGATCTAATCTGTTATCTAATAAAATATTCTCTGCCTCACCATAGTGGAAGCTGTGTCGAACATACTTCATACAAGGGATGGATGGGGAGGACATGGTCCTCCATCCCATTGAATTCGTCCACCTAAAGGCAGCTGTTTTCATCCAAATTATCGCCAGATTATCTGCTCCCTGTTTATCCCTTTCATTTGCAAAAACACTTGTCATCTATTAAAGCACTTTCGTACAGAATCTATCAATCCCCTTGGGATAACTCGCATCTCCAAGCGACTCTTTAATAAAAATTACACAAAACTTACTCTGATCTAGTCCTTTATGTCCTAATTCAACAAAGTTGAACTATTTCTTTGATATCATACAAAAACAATCAAAAATTGTTATTGTATTCTTTTATTATTACACACACTAGCTAGTTACTGCGTAATTTATGTATTCTCGGTAGTCTCTGTAAAGGTAGCCAGCTACTCGGTTTAATAGAAGCGTAATAAAAGAACTATAATTCTAATAACATATATACAATCAACATCAGACAATGGATGGAGACAGATGTGCTAAAAAGGTTAAAGAAACTCGTACATAAAAGGATCCCAATCTCCAAGCGTCTACACTGTTGTTGTTGTCTGAAGTTCCTAATTCCATTCTGTTATATTGATGACGGTTTAAGAAACTTAAACCAAAATATTTGTATAAATAATTACAGTTAATTAAATATCTTTACATTGTCTTCGCCTGTTTATGTTTTTCTTATTCTTGTACCTGTGGAATGTTTACGAAACCTAACAGAGTTGATGTCTCAACATAACGAGAGTGACCGAAAGTAGCATTTGTCAAGACAGCGTTCAGGAGATGGTTCCTCTTTGTTTTGAGGAACATACTTTATTGAAAATAAAATGATGTAGAAAAAGTATAAATATGTTTCGTAAAGAATAACGCGCAAACATTATTCGAAGAAATCAAAATTTATATAAGAGAGGGATGTCCAAGAGAGTGCGTGTTTGATATATAACAAACTTCAAAATGCGAAAAAGAAAATCACAGCCGGATTTAACGGGTAAAAAAGAGGATTGCGCCAAGCTGCTTTCTTCCTCCAGCTTTATTTCAAATACATTTCAAAGAAACTCTCTAGTAACAGAAAACAGAAGGTAAAGATACCTGTATATTCTGTGGAAATGAAACTACGCTCACGTTCGTTCCATTCTATGAATAATAATAAAGGAAGAAATATGATATAGGAAGATAAAATCGAAACAAGACGTCGAATGTAAATATTTTAGATGCAACAGATAACTGAAATCTGAACAAGAAAACGAGTTAAAGTCTGTCGATTCGTTACATCTACTATTTCTATCATTATCATCCACAGATTTAACAACTACTTAAAAATAACTTTAAATAATTCAGTTTATGGATAGCGATCCCTGTTTGAGAACATCGTGTCCTCCATTTGATAAATCCTCTACTTCAAATTACAAACCGAAAGAATCCATTGCTCTTACCAGAAATCGCTGTCCAGGTGCACCCAATTTGAAAGTACATACAAGAAAGATGGAGAAACAAATGTAAAGATAGCTTAATTTGCAATCATACTGTGTTTTCAAAAGCATATATTTAAAAAAAGATCCTTCAATAAGTAAATTAGGGCTTGGCTTTTAATGAGAAAATGGATAAATTAATAATTGTTTTCCTAGAAAAGCTGCGATTAAAATTTGCTTCCCAGAAAAGTTAACATCAATATATCAACTAGATACTGAGATTATCACACACTACATATTATCAATTAAATATTTCTACTTCTAAAAGTAATATCTACTTCTTTAGGTATGACAGGCATAACCCTATTTAGTCATTACTTTGAATATCCTATCAGTGGAGATCAAGGAAAAATTTGTAAAAATAACAGTCGATCTCTTAAAGATATACAAAATAAAAATTAAAAAAATTCTTTTTTCCTATTCTGTAACCAATTTATTAATAAAAAAATTTACATATTAAAAAATTGCTTTATTAAAAATATTTCAAACTCACCTACGAACACACACCAATAATAAAAGTTTCGTATCTCACAGAAATAACGCGCGCAAGCATACGATTTATCTGTAAGCGACACTGCCCAAACGAGCAGTGTCGAAATCACTTGTAACAAGCAATCCCAAGCGCAAACGAATATCAGCGAGTCTAGCTGTAATTGGCCGAACGTGATCATTCCGACACTGCGTTAGATGGCAGTGCATTTGTTTCGTAATCTAAAGCGTTAATCGAACATTTCCAATTATTAACTATTCAATCAATGTCGAAACATAAGCTGTAACCTTTAACATGTTGTATTGCATTTATATAATGTTGTAAGCATTGTTATTATTTATAAACAAACAAAATTTAATTTTTTAATTTTTTTCCTTGGGGGTGCTGCAGTGTCGCAGTGCTTATGTACAAGCCGCCACTGAGACGCATTTCGCATATTTGTGAATTCAGTCTCTATTAAGAGATGCTAATTTTCTTCTAATTTTTCTCATAATAATCTAGTCAAAAACTCGAAACACAACGTTTAGAAGGTTGGCATAGGTTTCTTAGAAAAGTCATCTGTAAAAGTATCAGTATTGGTCTAGTGAGTACAAAACAAGCTTCATCAGTAATGTCTATACTTTCAGCAGATGAATAACAAGTAGAATAATAGGAACGAACTCATACGCAGCTATTGAACACTAAAGCTATGATAGTACTGTTGAAAGGCTGTTTACTATCGTTCCTTCCGTCTGGTTGATAGTTCTTATTTTTTTTTTCTTTTGCATGGAATAAAGAGACATTGACATTGCGCAAACAGAGACTTAACTTCATCTCTAATTCATTTATAAGTTCTTCGGCTAGGAGGATTTGGAACATTACTTGCTATCTATATTCATATCAATAGTATTTTGATGAATAACAGATAAAGTAGAAATGTAATAACCTTTTCATAACATTAATCTTATGTAGGCTTAAAACTCAACTGAAGCTGAAAAATAAGAGTGTCAAAATCTTTATATTGCCTTGAGATAAATATGCATCTAAGCATTGAGCTGATTGTCATCATTTTAATAATCGCGGGACATAGCGATAGACATCCACCTTAATTGATTTTGAGATAAAACCGAATAAAGACCGTCTTGAAGAGAGACGAAGAGAAAACACACAATCACGTGTTCTCATTTGGGAATTTGCTCGATCCGTGGAACAATAAAGCGAATTTCAATGAAAGGCAAACTAAAGAGCTATAATAAATACTTCCTAATTGTACAAGCCTTTATTCTATGAGCAAATGATTCATCTTAGAAGCTTTTTTTAATTTAACCAAATATTATCTACTCAAAGACAACCTTGTCCATTGGGAGAAGTTCATTTAAAGGCGAATTATGC
This sequence comes from Typopeltis vanoorti, assembly GCF_054136105.1. NCBI lineage: Eukaryota > Metazoa > Arthropoda > Arachnida > Uropygi > Thelyphonidae > Typopeltis > Typopeltis vanoorti. The sequence continues at coordinate 11,094,852 of NC_143560.1, forward strand.
TTTATCTTCATGCATGACTCTCTTATATCAGATTTTTAATTTCTGATGACGTGCAACGTCAAGCATGAAAAACAGAATGAAAACAAAACAACTATGGAATAATGCCAAGGAAAACATTCCGTGTTTGTAGTTAATGGTAACTTCCACCTGTCCATACACTTTGTTTTAAAACGTTTCTCATCTTACGAACTGCTTCCTATTTAATAACATGTCGATTATTTCTAAACCGTCATACTGCGGTACTATATTTGCAGTGTGCTCTTCCTGGTATATTTTTGGCTACGCAATAAAAAAAAAAAGCGGAACGATCTTCTGTTGCTTCTTTAAGAAGCAACAGAATTTTCTAAAGAAGTTTATAAAAAGTTTTTTTTGCCCAAAAATCCTTACATCAAAGAAGTGGTAAAGAAACAAAAGCCTACCTTTCTCCGATAGCATCGCAAGCCTCTTCAGCCGCCAAAAATGTTGGGTTGTTACCTGGGAGTGAAGAAGTAAAGCTTATAAATGCTCTCAAATGAATGCTACAGTCCGACACTGAATTTCGGTGAGCGTTTTCGTAGATTGGGAAATCGATAGCTGGAGGATGCAGTTACCAGTAGTGACGTCTTGCACACACACCGACCGTTTTTATCTCGATACAAGAAGAAAGATAAGGAGGTACAAAAGAAGTAGCAACATATGGTAGAAGTAGAGGTCGCTGATAGAATAATTTAACAAATTCCATAATCGAAAGTAATCCGAGGCAAAAGCCATTCACACCTCATCAAACTAAAACCTTCTGCCTGACAAATAACGGAGAGAAAGAAAATGCGGATTTTAAGAAGTCGTGTTTGTCTCATATACAGAATCAAACTCACTTCGTATATGAATAAAGAGTGTTCATTAGCCACAGTTTCGGACTGATAATAATCATCCAACTGTGATACTTGAGTACAAGTCTAAGTCACTTCAGTAAAAGACAATATGACTGCAACGCTTGACTGAAATCTTTAATTTTCACGTTATTCACATTCCTTATTTCCACGAGTGTCATGTAACCAGATTTTTTTCTGTGAAGTTAGATTTAGAAAAAAAAAAAATGTCTTAGCAAGCAATTTTTGTTTCCTCAAACACGTCTGCAGTTAGCGAAAATATTTCTCCGATTTTTGGTTTTGGGAAAAAGAAACCTCAAATCGAATAGAGAAATTGAAAACTAACCGTGGCTATTTCATCGTAGCAACTACATCTTTTGATATACAGGTAAGAATGATGAAAAGAGAATCCCTAAGGTAAACCTCGAGATCCTTTTTGGAGCGTTATATTTTCTTGCATTGATCACATCAAATCTTATTTCTTTCACAGGAATCTTCAACTTTTGAAACAGGAAGTCACAGAGAGTCACGGGAATGTTCTGTTGAACAATTTCTTTAGATCGTTGCAATTTTAAATTTTGATTTTCCCTAAATCCTGGGAGCGAAATTTTCTGCATTTCTCCAACCTTTTTGTTAAAATTACTGGAGAAGTACCATGCTTATTATAAGATCTTCAGGCAACTCTAATCAAAGTCAAGTAAATCAAGTAATTTTCTAAGTCATGAGTCTGTTCAAAAACTTTTCCTAGACTGAAATTATACCATATGATTGGTCACCCAATCATGGATTTTCTCTAACATCTTCTCTATCTCCTATTAAATCTTGAATGAACTCACAAAAAAAAACGTTCTTACTAATTGCAAACATTCAAATCAGAATGCCATTTGAAGCATTTTATAAATCGTCATCAAATTTCACACACACGTACAAATTCTCGCGAAAATCTAACCTGCTGAAATGCGGTAGTTTCCTAAATCTAAGTAAACAACAACAATGCCAAAACACTGTAAGAGGAATAGTGCATAATGTGAGGACAATTCGTTATAATACAGTTTTACATTCATGAAATACGTAAATACAACAAATAAATTCTCGGTACCTGTATAGCCCTATAGAAATGGCGTTTGCATCCATAGCGCTAGGCCGCACGAAGAAAGACAGTTAACAATTCGATCATAGTCGACGACTACAAGAAAACGTGTTTAGGCTTTCTTTGATCTATTACCGAGTTTATTAATTTCTAACACCGCCAAATTGTGTTTTATCCTGCATTTCAAAATAATTGATGGTAAAACTCACACTTTTTTTGGTTTTTTATAGTTTAGTTTATATTATATTTATTTTATTAGTTTATTTTACAGTTTATAGTTCTAGGGTCTATTTTCTGAGTTGCGGGATAAAAATTCGATTATTCGCGAGAAAATACCGTACTGCTTGTACTTAACTGGCAGTAACTGGGGAACTGGGGACCGAGTAAATCGTTGCAACTAGACTAGAACCTTCAGTGGTGGTCCTGGTCATTGCCAAAATCGTTGCAACAACACAGGCACTCCATGATCCTTCCTCAAAATGTTTTGAGGCAGGATCATGGAGTGTGAGGACTTTTGGATGATATACATTTTAAAAAAAATTGAAGTAGTGAAGTATTTAATGAAGATTTCATGTTTCGTCTAATCTGTCTAATCATTTCCCCCATTATATGCTTATAGATAATTAAAACGATACTAACACGTGTGTCTATACATTTCGTAAAACTCACAAGTTTTGCTTTAAAGTTCCAAACGGTCCCTCCTGTAAACGATATCCTGAAGCAAACATGAATCTTTAATATTTTTGAAAATACAGCTAACGTACAGGATATCTAGTATACTAATCATCAAGGAAGGAAGTTATATGCTCACAACTATTCGATGCTTCCGTTTAATTAACTGCGATAAAACATGTAAAGCCTCCAAAGTGAAATAAGATGAATTGATACAACATTCCATGAGGGAAAGCTGCAAATATGTATTACTGGTGTAGATACTAATTAAAAGTACTACAAGATGGCAATATGTTGTGCATTATTCTCAAGTATCGATAAGGAAATATTACTTATATTTTATCCTTTATGTTTTCCCCAGAAATATCTGTGGAAAACATGAAGTTTTCCACAGATATTTCTTTTTTCAATTAAACAAACAATCTGTTACGAAATATTGAAGTTCTCATTGGTTTGTTAGCACGGTTGTCTCCGTGGGTGTTGTGCAAGGTGAAAGAAATAGTTAAAACACAAAAGAGAGAAGCTGCAAGAGACTAATTTCTTTGTACTTCATACTCCAAAATAGGATTGATTAATTTGTTACTTACGCACACAAGTTTGTCTTTGCCTGGATTAACGTAATGAAACGTTGCACTTTCTTAATAAACTTCTAAATGAATTCGTCAACGCAACTTTGTTGAACTGTCTTAAGTATTTGTCATGGTTGAGTTTTTCTTTCTTTCTTAATTAGCTCCTAGCTTGTTTTCAAGTATGGTTGCTCAATAAAGTTTGCTACTTGAATTGTCGAAGAGATAAATCTAAGGCCGATTTCCAAGTAAGCTGAACGCTACTTTTCAAAGATTAGAAACAATGCTTTGATCAAAACTTTTTCTATCATTTATACTTTTAACGTTCTCTCTCGCTTAACTAATTCTTTTCTTATCTAGAACTTCTATCGCTTTAAGAAATTAGAATCACTTTCCGATCTGGGAACAGATATCCTCTTTCCACATATACTATGATTAATGGTCTCCTACTTTTAACCCCTCAAAACAGTGGCTGTTACATTCCTAAAACACGGCCACATTCTTCTACTTTTGTTTCGTAGATAGAAAATATCCAAAATATATTCTCTAGAATTCGAATTTGGATTTGAACTGGCTAAGCAGGTTTCCTACCTTTTCCTAAAAGCATCCACTATAGATCAGAGAGCATTAATAATTAACCTTTCTAGAATTCTGTGATAGATTTAGCTTTTAAGACCATCCCAAAAGACAATTAATAATCCTTGGACAAATCACCCGAATCAGTGTTCCCGTGTATCCAACAGATACGCACTCGTTTAGGATCTTCATCCGTGGTATTCTCTACTACTGCTCCAAGGTCCATTGCTTTTGCTCTTTCCAGCATAAAAACAAACAAACAACCGACAGGAGATAATCCTCGCTTGTTAAAGTACTCATGATATCCCATCCTATGATGCATCTTTCTCTCTGATGATAGTGTAATCGCGATTCTGTTCCAGTTGACGAATCCGGTTGTTATTACAAATAGACCAGAAATTGGATATTTCATGATGTCACCTCTGTCTTCCACCTATTTGCTCTGCTTGATTGTAAGCAAACCGCCCCACTACATTCAAAGCAACATCTTGCTGTAACACCTCGTGAACATTCTGAGATAGATTTCTGCAGTTAATCATTAATTGAAATTCTTGAATGGAACGTTTTAAAGATATGACAACTAAGTAGTTGTTAGATTAGGAAAAAACTTACTTCCACACTTCTGTATTAGTTTCGTATTTTTTAACACTTCTTTGGGAGATTTTCTAGCTATAAGTTAAATGACAAGAGACCTTAACTGTATCAAAGTTGGCAGGAATCGAAGTCACTAGACTTGAAACTGATTTAACTATGGACGCATGATGGAATATGTATATATAAACTGTTTGGAAAGAAGTCAACGGACACCATAATATGAGGAACAAACAGCCATGGAGCCCACCTTAATGAAATGTAGGATCTCCTTTTGCTGCGATGATTGTAGCAGTCCTTTGGGGCATACTTTCTACGAGCGCATAATAGCAATCAATGGGAATTTTGGACCTGTAGGCATGTATTGAGGTCCTGGACTGTTGTGTAGCAAGCGTCCCTTGACCTCACCCAACGCTATAGTTCATGCCATAGATGTTCCTATGTTCCATAGGGTTGAGATCAGGGCTCTGTGGAGGCCACTCAAGTGTGATGACTTTATGTTCATAAACGCAGTTACAACAGCAACCTTATAACACGGTGCATTGTCTTACTGAAAGAAAACTCACCTCTGGATAGTTGAGGTTACGCGCTCTGGTAAGAGAACGTTCATCGGGCCTCCGCCACACCCACAGCTTTACATGTACTCTGTAGAGGGTGCAGCGTGGTTCCTCGTTCCATGACACAGTTTTCCATGCTACCAAGTCCCACTGTACACGCTCTTTGCACCACTGAAGATGCTACGTGTTGGTTCGGGTAGTGTGGGGCTTGCATATTGCGGTCCTGCCATGGAAACACATATTGTGAGCCTCGGTTGTGAACGTTTTTGTGCAGATTCGTGTTCCAGTCGATGTCTGGAACTGCACATTCAACGTGTCATCCGACGAATGGTGGTTTTCACATATCCTTCGTAGCATCCTATGTTCACGTTCGGTAAGTGTGGTGGGTTGTCCACCGTGGGTAGTATTTGTTGTTGAACACACATGGATTACAGTCATGAATACGTCCAAACTATATGCCGGTACCAAGTCCGGATAAAATTTGGAGGGGGGGGTGCAATGGTGAACTACCTCGTAAAAAATCTCAGCAAGAACACTTTGTGGGTAATGCCTACAAAGTCACCTAGAGTCGAAATCGACTGAAAGGGAAAAATCGCCACTAGTCGCGTGCTGGTTGTCTAGCCTTTATAACTGTAAATTGCAACATCACAAAGAAACGTGATTTTTGTATACACATTTATCAGATGCTAGAGAATGAACAGTCAGTCGACCTTTTCAAGATGACTTTGAATATTTTGGAAATAACTAAGACAACAAAATATTTCTGTCACCAGAAAGATAAATAGGACTGGAAGCAAACCTAAAGACCATTGCGTATTGGGGTAATGATTACAGTCCAGCTGACTGGCAAACATGTCGGAAATAGCATAACCCATCGACATTCCTACAATGTTGGAATCTTGACAAGAATAACTATGAAAAAGTAAACAAATGCCGTGCAAGTTCCAGCTCTTCGATGCTGAACTGAAAAAGAAGGAAAATTTGGACACAAAATTTGGAACAATGTGATGACTGGTCGGCTTTGATCATATTTGAACAAGTTACAATAAGTTTGAACTGAAAGTAACTTACTGTATGTATGATGTATATGAAAATTATGGTATCGTTTCTAAAGGGGAATAATGGTATAGGATACGTGTTATGCTTTTGTATACTAAACGCAGCCAAATATTTAGAGTTTATTTGAACGTCACTATTGAAGTATATCTGACTGACTGACAATATTTTGTACCTTTACTTAAGTGACAATTCGTTTCAAATCTATCTACCAGAACTGTGCACAGTTTGATAGAATAACCAACTTTAGGCAATTTCGATCATGCAGAACTGTATAGCTCGGTTCAACCACTCCAGTTGATCATTTTGTGGTAAGAACTGGCAAGACATCATACTCCTCTTCCATCATATTTACGTAATATTTGACTATCTTTCTTGAGATCTTTTCGGTGTTTTATGAAAGTGTATACAAAAGTTGTGTTTCCGATTTTAGGTACAGCTGAACATACCTCATTTTTATAGCTGTAATTAAAGTAGCATTTTGTGTTCATTTAGCTGAGATAAATATCTAACCTTGTACATGAAAAAGGAATAGTTACGTCAGTTACAAGACTAATAACTAGTATTATGCAGATAGAACAATCTATTCCAATTATTAATTTTAATGATAAAATACTGTAATTTCCATTTAAGTCCTCTGAAACATCTTCAACAGGGATTTGCCCACACATTTTAAAGCGTTCGTTGCAGTCCGGCTATCTCCACTTAACAGTGTTCCTTGAGTAAGCCGTGAGCCATCATTTGTGTCTATTGAAGCAAATCCCCGCACAGCACTTTGAATGTCACTAAATCAGCTTTTCAAACAGGTTTGAATGGGAAATTGCATCCAATCACGAGCTCATATTTGCACTGCAGTAATAGCTTTACGAGAAGAATACGTCTAGCTGTAACAATACAATTACTCTGTATTCTTTGCAAAATGAGAAAGAGAATAAATTTTTCATATATATATTTTTTCAGACACGTGACTCAAAATACGCAGGCTTGAATAACTCCTTAGAGTCGCTTCGCTTAATTTCTTTTTCCCATAGAACGCTTACAATAATGCACAGTTCTCAGTATATTTAGAGGAGGATTTACGATGACCAAGTGGTAAATTATAATTGCATCGAAATACCAAAAAAAGTAATAGGTTAAATAAAATGCCAACATCTCATATTGCTAAAGATCGTTTACTATACTTGTGAAGTCAGTCAAATTTCTGTTTAGTGTCTGTCACATTCACAGTGATTTCTAATTCTGTCTTTTCTTTCTTTACTGACATAGTTCAATATATAGCACATTCACAAAACGAAAACCATAAAAACTTAAAAAAAAAATCAGCTAACGCCTTTTTATTCCCGTATACGGGGAGTAGGCTAGGCCATTTAGCCCTATCTAACTTTTGGAGACTGAGTGGGCAGTTCAATCTCCACTGGTACCCATCAGAGATAGATGGCCCAAGGCTATCACTAATTAAGCGGTACACAGTGAAGAGAGACGGCTCAAATGTGCCGCCATCTCGTGGTCCCTAACCCTAACACAATATATTTAATGTCTGAAATAATATGGGTTCTACGGTCGATTTTCTTGAGTTTACGAGACGAAAAACCCGAGTTTCCGGGAGGAAAAACCCGCTAGCCCGTGCCAGAGATCGACTAACTCGGGAACCGGTCGAAAAAAGGCTTAGATAGAAAAATTTCCTCTAGTCGCCGACCAACCCGAAACCAAGTCTTTCTTCGTGGGACCAAGCGCCGTGGTGTGCAAACGCCACATCCACTGAGCTACACAGGCACACCATAAAAACTTTGTATGGATAATATTACAAGACTCATAGTTGAAACTGGTAGTCATTATGCTTCCCAAATAAGAATCATGTATCAGCCCAGCACAGGAGAGATTATCAATGAAGATTAAGATATTATCAATGAAAATACCTACCTACAGAAGAGGCATAGGACAGAAACAAATGTGGAAGTGATTGGAGAGTATGATAGAGGTCATCGATTAATCGGCTTACCCTCTCTGAATACCATCAGGCATTTAGAAAGACTTTTGTCGTACCATCCCAAATATGGAGGCAGTCTTCTAAAATTGGGACGATTTCGAATTTTTACAAAGACAGTAACTAATAATGGGAAAACTAATGCCTCTAGAATGCAAAAGAACGCCCTTGTTTTCGGAGGCTAGAGAGAACATGATTCCTTTGTGCCAGGAAAAACTAAAGATGTAATTGAGCTTAGAGAATCGAGATTTGTTTGAGTATTATTAAAGATAAGCACAAATGCAATAGCATTTTGCGAGAAAAAACGCATGATTGTGTATTGTTAAAGGAAACTGGGATGTCCTGGCGGCATTGAAGCATGAAAACACCAACTATGAAAGATCTTGAAAGAAATCAGGTCTTAAATGAACATGCTGTGAAAGATCTTGAAGCTTGGAATATTTGTACATTGCTACAAAGGCATGTTAAGTAAAAACGAGAAGTGTAATGTACCAAAATCAGCAAAACTATCTGTAAAATTTGAGATTAATTGGAGAAGTGCGTTTATGAAGAGGAGGAAGAATGTTGTCGAAAGCACACACTCCTGGGTACTATGATATTGGCTAGAAAATGAGAAAGGGAGCCATCCACCACGACAAATGGTATAGGATAAGAAACGAAACTGTGAAGAAATTGCAAAGAGTGACAAGCAGACCAAAACATGATAGCTTAGTGAATAAATCCCTATTCCAGGCGCTATACGATGCCATGGAAATGGCAAGAATTTTACCAAACCTCTCTACAATTTATTGAAAAGCTTGTTGAAAATGGAGGCAATATTAGCTACGAGTTCGTTAAATAAAGAAGAATCCGTATTGAATTCTTTTGCACTCAATCCTCAGTTACTGTTAATGATTTTCATTCATTTTCGAACGTATAGAGATGACAACCTAATCTTCAAATTTTGGGACAGGCTGAACTTTGTTCCCCATACCGTATGAACGATTAAAAAGAAAATAGATTGGGTTTAATTCTGGAGCAATAATTGCGAGTATACAATCGGATTCGTTCTATGCTGCCATTATTAAAAGATTTGCTGATCTCTAAGCTATTAAGGATTTTTCTTTAAATCTCTTTCAACAAAAGATAGACGAGGCATGCAGTGAACTGCTTTTGGTAAAATGGAAGATTCTGTTTTACTTTGGTTGGCTAGAGAAGAGTTGAAGGATGATACCAAGGGGTGGGGGAGGGCAATCATGGAGTAGGTACAATGGTATCTTCTAGATGTAAGCGTGAAGCGGAAGCATCAAAGAATAGCAGTTGCGCCCATTAGCCTTAGTACGGGATACAAGGCTTGACTGCCACTTGAGCAGAGGCGCGTTTCCTGCATTTAGAGCGCTTTAAACGTTGGATTTGGATGTACTGTTTTACAGCTGCTGTGATCTGCTAAAGTAGGCTGAATGCGAAGCTAAAACTTGAGCTAGCTGAAATATGCCGCTGGTTTGATGTTAAATCTGGGATGAGACAAGGATGTACATTATCCCCTCTGTTATTCGTTATCTAGGTGGATCACATTATGAAGGAAATTTGTATGAAACCTGATATCAAAATTGGGGATGTTAATCTCAGCTCTTTACTTCATGCAAATGATGTTATACTTTCAAATAAATCCAGTACAAGTCTGCAAGATTCCCTGACTAAATTGAATAATTGAATAAATTTGGTATGGAAATCAGCAATAACAAGACAAAGACAATGAAAATTGGCAGAAACATTGAAAATATCAACTGCATAATGGATGGAGAACCTATAGAAGAAGTAAAACATTTCAGCTACTTTAGGCACGATTTTTAGTGAAGATGGTAAATTAAATATGGAAATAGACAACAGAATCAACAAAGCTGGTATGGTAGGATAAGGGAGAAATTAGTCAAAATACTAAACTAGTTGTATACAAGGCAGTGCTGAAACCAATTTAAACTTATGAATATGAGAGCTAGCCTAGAAATAAAACACTTCATCAAAGACTAGAGACCGCAAATATTAGAACCCTGAGATTAGGGATGTGAGCAGATGGCATTAATGGCAATACCATATTAAAAATAGGATATTAGAAAAGATTTTGACATTGTTAGCATCCAGAAATGTGTTATCAGAGCTAATCTCACGTGAAATGGTCACTTAAACAGAATGGGAGAGGAAAGATTAGCAAAAAAAGTGTTCTCTGCTAGGTTGGCAAGAAAACGACCCAGATATATGTAGATTGGTATAGTAAAAAGTGCCTTAGAAGAAAGAAATATAAGAAGTGATAATGTTGGGGTTTTGAACAGATAACAGATTGATTAGAAAGAAAATTGTTGATAGGAAGTTAGTAATGATGTAAGTTCTTCATGTAGTACTATCATAATATCCTATACACCTCTTGATGGTACATGTCCGGAATTTGACGATGATGATAGTTGAGTCTTTTTTTATCAAAACATGCCCAAATGGTCTGCAGACTAGAAACAAGTGCCTTTTGGTCTCTTGGGGGCAACTTCTTGAAGACGTTTCTTCATAATTCCCCAAAATTCTCAATTGGGTTTAAATCTGGTGAGTTTGCCGGCTAAGGAATTACATTGATTTGCCTTTCTTTGAGCCATCTAGTCTTGAAAGTGTGGCAAGAAGCTGAATGTTGCTGAAAAAGGAAATCAACCTCACATAAATCTTCCGATGCTGGTAACATAAAGTGCTCAAGATTTCTTGGTACACTTTGAAATTGACTCTTTTGTACACAAAACACAGTCTATCTGAACCCTCTGCGGTCATACAAGCAACACCATGACAGAAGTTGCAAATTTCACCCGACGTTTCATGCATTCTTTATCAAATGCTTCTTGTTTAAGACGCCAAACACGTATCATTTAATGACCATGGGACAACAAAACATACTTATCGCTAAAAAGTACTCTTGTCCAATCCTCTTGACCTAGAACAGTCTTTGCTTGCACCATCGAACTCTAGCTGGAAGTCATAAGCGGGTTCGTCTTAGGCACACGTGATTTAAAACCCAATGGGTGAAGTCGTTTCAACGTCGTAGATTTAGACACGTTCACACCTAGTTCTGTCCATCTTCTTTCACTACGCGTTATTCCCGCTTCGTATGCAGGGTCCGTATGTTACTTAGATGCGACTACTTGTTAGTACCACTCCCAACGGACCTGTCGCCTAATCTGCCGCTGGGGGGTGGGGGATATATTTTTGGCTGTAGAAGTGTATGTTCATGGCGGGCCGGTTTGGCTGCTTGCGGGATGAAAAACGCCAGATAAACTGGCGGTAAAAAACCTACTGCCCGCGCCTAAAACCGGCTAACTTGGCTATGCCTGAGGAAAATCCTCAAGTTCCTCAAGTCTTCGACGGGAATCGAACCTGGAACACTCCTATAGACAAAATATTAAGGTTACTATATCACATATTAGACCTGTTTTGGATGAAATCTGCAAAAGCCGACAAACTCAAGTATCGCATTAAAATAAGTTCCATTTTTATGAGAGGCAATTCCATGTATATTTTTATCGTTAGCTTTAAGACTCTAATGCTTTTGGTGTTCCCCAAATTTTTCTTATAATTAAAAGTGTTCCGTGTCTTCGGTGTAGATAGTAGATTATTATTTTAGCATCAAGTCGAACCGCATTAACTTTGTACAAATGCATACGTATCAGTTCTAGGCGTGTTTTATGGGCAGAACAACAGCGACTGTAGGTACTGATCTGAGGAAAATTAGTTGTTTATATTAGCCAAAAAAAAAAACTCAGTATAGCTAAAGGTAGCTAAAACCATAAAGAATGTTGCTTTTACACCAGACGTTTGGAGTGGTACTACCTTCTCCAAATATCAATCAGTTTTCTTCATCGGGCGTACACGATTTCTTAATAAATCAAGCAGGACATTGTTTTTGTTTGTGTGCATGTGTGATATTTTATTTGCAATAAAAGTGATCATAGATAAAATGAAAAAAACGAAAAGCACTGCAGTAAAGTTGAGAATTTGTTTCGTTTGAGGTAAAATGGGCCAGTGTTGTTTCACTGCATTCATTTTTTATTAAAAGCGGAAACTAAAATGAATTGGAGAACAGGATCTCGGTGCAGTTTCCATGGTTACCATGTAACTGTTTTTTTTTTTTGTATTTTTCACCTTCTATCCTCCTTAAAATAAGATACTTGCGTGACGTTTGAACCTCGAGGTCTAAATACAGTATGCATCGGAGGAAAATGAAAAACGCGAGATCTTTTTTTTTTTCCTAAGGTACAAATCTGATTTTCTCAGGTGAAGATTTGTTCCAATTGAAAAACAAATTTTCTATTTTTTTTTTTTACTAATATCAACCAATATTGTATCAAGTCGTAACAAAAGCTCTATGTCATGGCAATAGTCAACCAAATAACAGTAATCAATCGTCACTGTGGACGTGTGAGGAGAAGGCTGGTTCGCGATAAAAGGTAATAGAGTGAGGAGAAAACCCTCACTTTTTTCACACTGGATATGAATATCAAGGAAGAAATGAAAAATACTCCTTCTGATTCTTCTTTTGCTGGTAAACGTTGATCATGGGATGAAGAAGATTCATTTTTTGAAGAAAAACTCTTATACTGTGATTCCCAAATAGCAGAAATGATCGTGAACATGCCAGATCCAAAGATGCTTTAAGATAGATGAAAAGGAAGGCTTTTAACATGTCTATTTGAACAAAAAATAAATAAAAATAAAGCTTTTAAATATCTTCAGGAAAGTCATTGATAAATAGTCTAGAGTTAGTTGAACGGATACTGTGTGTGTGTGTGTGTGTGTGTGTGTGTGTGTGTGTGTGTGTGTGTGTGTGTGTGTGTGTGTGTGTGTGTGTGTGTGTGTGTGTGTGTGTGTGTGTGTGTGTGTGTGTGTGTGTGTGTGTGTGTGTGTGTGTGTGTGTGTGTACGTGCGGGCTCGTTATGCTTTACCAAATCGTACTCATACGTGCAACGATCAGGTCGTAAGTACAGTGTTACATTTTAACCTCTCTCTCTCTCTCCCTTGTTTAAGAATAAAGTAAAGCATATATATTTCGTCCGTGCCACTGGACGGCAGACTAATTAACAGACAGCGCGCATGTAAACGTAGCGAGCTACAGGAACCCATTATAGCATCCATTAGGCTACATTAATCTCTGTCATTAACGTTCACTGCTAATCAGGAAGGTTTGCTGTTGATAGGATGCACACCAATGAATACCGCACTGAGTTTCCAGAACCAAAAAGATCGCGATAAATGAAATGCGGAGAGAAGCAGGGATGACAGAACAAGATACGATATCGAAATATCGTTGGGGATGCAGCGGAAACAGCACGCGAACATTTACGAGAGAGGCGGTTTCGTTGTACTTAAGTTAGGCGGGTTCAACCCACTTAACAAAGAGAAAAAGTCTTTTTATTTAACGATGTCCATTGCGATGTCGTTACTCCTACCTGACGGTCGTAATCAGCAATTTGTGATTACGAAGGGCAAATGACGATGATCATAAGTGCTTCGTAATTCAGCTAAATTGCTCTTATTTTAGTCTCCGTTTACTTTTGAAATCTCTAAAACTCCGCTGTTGCACAATCGGATAAACTCGATAGACTGCTGTGAAGAATAAAGACTAACAAGCATCGTATTTGTTGTGATTTCCTTATATTAGTAAAGTACTTACTTTACTCAAAGTATTAATCGTAAAATATTCAAAACGTAAAGGATTCATAAAGAAAGGTCAGGGGAGTTTACAATTGAAGCTTGCAGAGAGTGCAATAGTATTGCTAGTGTTGCTGTTACAAACATGCGATGATGTATGATAATGTTAAACGATGCTAAACAGCTGTTGGTTATTTTATTTTGATTAATTATTGATATTTCTCTTATTAGTGTTCAGAAGACGTAATTTGATATTTCCTTTCCGATTTAAGACTACGTTTAATGCGCCAACAAATTAAACAGCAAAAATTGTACGAGGGATCGTTTCAAAAGTTACGCAACGTGAAGGTATGACCAGTGGAATGATGTACCTCTGTCCAAAAAAGAAACCGAACTTTTCGAAAATAGAAGAAACTAGTGGCGCCACCTGTTGTATCTTTTTGTTGTCGAAAGCGGCAACCTTCATTAGTGTTGTGTCAACCTGTTTATGACATTTGTTTCATTAGAAGCCGAGTTATAGTGCCAAGGGTGACAGTGTGTTTTGACGAACGGTCAGTCGTCACGATATTCATGCCGTATGCGACGAATTCTCGCAATCAATCGCTTCAAAACTTCGAGATAAAACTCACCATTGACCATTTGGCCAGGCGGAACGAATTCTTTGTGGATAATTTCCTTGGAATCGTAGAAACAGATCAAATCAGCATTGTCTTTACTTTTGACTTCTCCAAGCGACTTTTTTTTCGGATGCACCTCTTCTGGTGGGCTCCACTCAGCACTCTGGCGCTTTGTTTCGGGCTCATACTCAAAACCACGTTTCGTCACCAGTAACGATCGTTTCAAGGAAGTTTGAGTCCTTACGAGCGTTTTAATGAGGTCCTTGCAGTATTCAATTGGATACTTTTGGTCGTCGGTCAACTTGTGGGGAACAAATCGCGAATTCAATTTACGAAGGACCAAACTCTCGGTCAAAATGTTGTACACAGTTCATTTTGGAATCCCCAATTAATTTTCAATCAATCTCACGGACGATTTCGAGTTTTCATGAATGAAATCACGCACTTTTTGGATGTTAACTTCGCTCATTCCAATTTTTGGACGGCCCGGCTTTTCGTCGTCCTCAAGCGTCTCACGACCACTTTGAAATCGCTTAAACCACTCGTAAACCTGAGTGGTTACAGGAAAATTCATCGAAAAGCGAATTCATCGAAAGACAATTCATCGAAAAGTTCATTCGGCAATACGTCGAATGAACAATTCATCGAAAGACAATTCGTCGAAAATTTTAAATTTTCGATAATGTTATGGTAAAAGTAATCCATTTAGAACAAAAATTGAACCATGCAGACAGCTTCTTGTAACAACAACTTCTAATAAGTTATTTAAGTCAGAGAGTTTTTGTAATACAGTACATAATTTGGACACATTATTTCTTTGTCGCCCCGAATATAGCTGAACTGAAAACTGAAACGGTTCGACATTTTCTTGTAAAAGTTTCAAATAGCGAATCTGAGTAAAATTCATCCCATAATAATTGCAATATTGAAGTCGCATATTACTACTGGCAACAATAAAAATAATAATGGAGCCTGCGTAGTTCAGTCGGTAAAAACGAAGCCGTTTAGTTAAAAAGACCTGGGTAGTTGGATCCCATTTACGCATAATGTTTTATCAGTCCTGTTCTGCTAAAGGTAAATTAGCACGCATAATCCAGATATGGCTTGGCTTTTCTCCCGGAAACAGGCAAATCAGTCCCACGAACAGACATGAAACAGTTATCGGACAAGAAAGACTATAAGAACTATATTGTTCTATAATGTTTCCCTGTGAAAGTAGCATTGGAATCTGCTTATTTACGGTTCAGGTTTTGTTCTAAAGGGATCAATTTTCTCATAACATTTTCGAAAATTTTAAATTTTCGTGAACTGTTTTTTCGATGAATTGCATTTGCGGCGAATTGTCGTTCGATGAATTGTTCATTCGATTAAGTGCCTTTTCGATGAACTCTCCGGATACCAACTTGAGTACAGGATAAGCATTCATCACCGTATGCTTTTTGACGCATTTGATGCGTTTCGGTAAAACGTTTGCCATGTTTAACACAAAAGTCAATCGCAGCTCTGTGTTTGAAACTCATTTTCCGACCGTTCGTCAAAACACACTGTCACTCTTGGCACTATAACTCGGCTTCTAATGAAACCAATGTCATAAACAGTTGACACAACACTAATGAAGGTTGCCGCTTTCGACAACAAAAATATACAACAGGTGGCTCCACTAGTTTCTTCTATTTTCGAAGAGTTCGGTTTCTTTTTGGACAGAGGGTGTAATAGTTTCCACCTTCACGTTAGTTGCAGGCCAGGTTCATGTGCTCGTTTTCTTTGTGTTGTTTTTTGTTCCGTTAACTAAAACCTGAAAATGGAGGAAGAATCTAACTCAAATCTGATATCTCTCAAATGGTTTTCAAATTCCTCATCCACCGTATTTGCTAACATTTGGCAACATTATAAGGCAGAGAAGATTATATTCTAGACTTATGAAGTTTCTTTAAAAAATGTTTCTCTTAATAAATGCATTGTGCAAAACGTTTTTGAAAGGACCCATACACTAAGCGATAAGTATCAGCATTGGATGTGAAAGTATTTTACCCTAAAGT
The DNA here is from genome assembly GCF_054136105.1 of Typopeltis vanoorti. Lineage (NCBI taxonomy): Eukaryota > Metazoa > Arthropoda > Arachnida > Uropygi > Thelyphonidae > Typopeltis > Typopeltis vanoorti. Next base: position 11,111,106 of record NC_143560.1, read on the forward strand.
TACTCAACCTGACAACCCCTTTGCATCAGTGTTTAAAAAAGAATCCATTTACTCGCAAGAAGAGTCTAAGATGATCTCATGTTGCCAGAAATATTAGCGCACCCCCAGAGGAAAGGCAGGTGAGGACTATGCATAAACATGCTCTTGCGCGCTCAATTTGAATTCAAATTGCACGCGAAGCAGACTTCGTGATAACCAGTGTTCACACTAGGCGATGGTTGCAATCGTGCCTAAAAGGTAAAATCTGTTCTCCGAAAGATCGGAAAGGACAGACATTGCAATGACGAATCTCGCCACATTCTGTTTAATTCGTATGGGAGAACGTGGATCTGGCAGCACTGCGGACAAGGTTACGGGCAGAAGTGTTATGCTCCCTATAATAAAGCATCGTAACGGAAGTATGATGGTTTCTTGTAAAGAATGGGTTCACCAATTTTGTTTACCAGAAACAGAGAAGTATATCTTCATGTTCTGGAGATACGTCGCACCTTTTAGGCATTACAAGATCCAATACCACACATCAAAACCCTACTATACCTTGGTTTGAGGGTTTAAAAAAAGGGCCTCCTTGTAAAGGATCACATTAGCGTTCTGAGCCGAATCTGAAGTGAACATGTGTGTCCAAGTAGAATGACCTTCAGAAATCATTCCTGGAGAAAAATATCAAAATAGTTCTGAGTGAGAGAACGAAGAGTAATTTCCCCTGAAAAGTCAAACATACGTAGAACGTTCACTGCATTTAGTCTATCCAAGTAGAATAGATGCTTTGATTCGGGCGACAGGTGAGCTTATGCCTCTTACTAAATGGAATGATGTTTCCATATTTTATTATTATTATTATCATTAAGAGAGACCTCCAGGAGTCAGATACTCATCGAGGGAGGCCACATACTACACACACTGGCTGTCATACTTATTCTTGAATTCATTCACACTGCTTGCACTCAAAACATCCAATGGCAATCCATTCCAATCACACACCACCATCTGAGAGAAAAATCTAGTCCTTACACCGTTCTTGGCGGCCTTCATACTCAGCTTCCAAGGATGTCCTCTCGTCCTTTCCTCATCCTCCATAAATTGAAAAATTTCATCAACTGAAATCCCGAATGACCCATTCAGAAGTTTGTAAGTCTCAATCATACCACCCCTCTTTCCCTTGTTTGCTAGTGTCTGCAGTCTACAAGTTCTCAATCTGTCTTCATAATCAGTATTCCAAAATCCTGATATCATTTTTAACACTCTCCTTTGTACTCTCTCCAATATATCAGAATCACAACGGAAACCAGGAGACCAGAACTGCGCACAATAGTCCAAGTGAGGTCTTATTAAGGCCTTGCAAAGAGGCAAATTTATTTCTATAAATATTTCTCAAGTATTCCAATACTAATTGACAATCTGGTGTAGATTTCATGTTATTTATATTTCACTTGGACAAATATCTCTTTCTTTGTATTTTCCATGGCTTAAAGACCCCTCCATGATCAGCTAAGTAATCTTGGTTTCCGTAATCTTAATTCAGTAGGATAAGTGAATTGCTGGTTGGAATATTTTGTCTGCAACGTGTACGTAATTTAAAAAAAAAAAAGTTCGCTTAATGAATAAAAGAGAGTTCGTTTCTTCTGGGAGGGAATTTTTTTGCGTTTGCTTAATTAATTTTTTTTTAAAAAAACAGGAAAAGTCTTGATAAAAAAAAATTCACCATTTCAGTGTTTTAATTAAACAATAAATTTATGTCAAGATTAGGATTTATAAACTGAATTTTCCTGTGTCCAGTTATTCTCCAAGCACTGCTACACGTACAAACTAATGAGAAATATGCTTTCCTCCGATCTCTTCTTCGATATCTTTTTTTTTTTTTTTTTTTTTTGTGCAGGCCTCAAGAAAGTCCCGATTTCCTTATGCTAAAGATATATTCTCGAGCAGCGCGTGCAACATTGTCATCGTTATTAATAATCGTGACGTTGTATGTACGGAATACTTCGTTCGATGTCGAAATTATTATTCTTATTGGATCGGTGGACATTTGCATTGTTTCCGTTTTGGGGTACTTGAGATTGCTTTGAGTACTTCAATTGCTTAGTTTCAGCAATCTTAAATTACTTATGCTTGCTACATACTTTATTGAAAAATATGTATTTCTTTAGAAGGTTGTACTTTCATAATATGATATAAGGTATTTTTGCTTCCTTACAGTAAAAACAATACTCTTAATAAATTTATGTGAATTGTCGATAAGAAAATATGATTTTACCATGACTACATGGTTATCTTCTGGCTTTAAACCGTCATGAAAATCTTAAACACGTTTTTGTTGTTTTTCTGTAGCCGGTTTCATCAGAATTTAAAGCATGCGTGCCACATTTGTACCGCAATATCCCTCCCAATTCATCTTTCTTTAAATATCAGCTAATAAGATTAAAAAAAAAACAAGCTTAGCAACCAACCAACTTAGCTTTTCATGATCCTAAACTCAGAATTCAAACCAATTTTTTTTTTCAACTAAAAGGCATCGTTGCTACCGACTACGCTATGGAAGTGCTTATTGGAATGTCCAGCTATCCAGATTTTAACTTATTAGACGAAAAGCATATTTTTTTAAATTGGAATTTTTTAATTAACATGAAAAAATTACTGGGATGAAAATGAACAGTGCTGGATAGTTGGTGTGGGATCGCTTGAAGGAAAAAAAAAATAGGAAAAATACAGTAGGTGTAAAAAGTAATGGAACTATACAAGCGAGGTACAGAATAAGAACAGATACAGTATATATGATTGATTAACAATTGCAGAGAGGGAGATTAAGAAAGTCACTCGTGGTAAGAAAGAAGAAATCAGAATGGAAAAAAAATAACTAGGAGCTCAAGCTAAATAAGATTATAATAAGAATAATGGTAAATTCTAAAATTGATGATATATTGGTAAAGATCCAAAAATTACTTCTTATTCATGCTAGTGGGAATATATTAGCATCGAGTACAAGATATCCTCGTATTACGGTTAGGTAATCCAAGGATACTTGGAAGGCTATGGACACTTAAGTGCCTGTTAAAGCCACTGATGGATGGATGGATGGATGGATTTAAAATAAGGATTCTTGTTACATTCTAATAATTTCTTTGGTATTAAAGAAATGAAGTTCTAAAGGTGGAAAAAATCAGTTCGTAGCAAGTTACAATTATCATGAACCATGATAATTGTAACTCAAAGAATTCATTTAGGAATCAGTTATAGCAATGGTTTCTTAATTTTACTAGTTGGGGATTAGATGCATTAAGTGATGCGAATGCTTCTCATGGAGATTAGTTTTGAACCGGTTATTTAAGCAGACATCGGGAGGCAAACAGTGGAAAGTCATCCCGTCTAGTTAAAGACGCCAAATCGTTATGGTTGTCTTTAACTTCACTTTTAGCTTCGGTGATAACACATTAATGCAATCAGTTCAAGCACAAGTAAATAAGCAACTCGGATGTCTGTTCTACGGCAGCTTGGCTACTCGTATTTCTGTAAATGCAATCATTTTCAATTTCTGTTGAATTAAACTCGTGTGTTGATCGGCCATAAACACATGCATTTGACAGTCACAGCACGCGATGAACATAAAGCTATCTATGTTGTCTTGTGACGATGAGGTCAAATGTTAATAAGAATTCTTTGATACAATCTCTGCTGAGAAGAGTGATGGCGGAGACGTTATTATGAAGGATTGTAATGCATGCAATTTGTTATGATCTAATATAAATCATCGGAGACAACGTAGAAATCAAAATTAATTTTTGCCTAAGATTCCACAATGTATTCAATAATTTCTTATTAACAAAATAAATGTTATCAGTTATTATTGTCGCATAGCAACGTATCCGAAATTAACTCGATTGCTGCATATGCTGCGCATGCGTTCATTATTTATCTATAAACACTATTTCTGGGAATAACCAATGCAATCTTAAGTGTGTGTGTGTGTGTGTGTGTGTGTGTGTGTGTGTGTGTGTGTGTGTGTGTGTGTGTGTGTGTGTGTGTGTGTGTGTGTGTGTGTGTGTGTGTGTGTGTGTGTGTGTGTGTGTGTGTGTGTGTGTTACAAACAGTAAGGTTATTTTATTTTAACGAACAATGTCAGTAATACAAGGAATAAATAGCGAATGTATCGGGTGTAAATAAATATTTATGAACAGCCAAATTATTTTGAAATGACCATGTTTTCCATTGGAATTGCTGAGAGAATCTGTACGACACAACCCACACTAAGACGTTCATATATTTATATTAATACTGAAGTGAAATGATTGAATAATAGATATTCAGTTGTATATGTTTCGGGATCATGTAATTAAGGGCCAACGTAATTACTGTTGAGAATGGATTTATTCTGGTATTTAGTTTACGAGAGCAGCGAACGATAACTGTTCAATTAAATGAAAATAGGCTGTAATTATACATTTACAGCGGTGCCGATGTATAACACACGAGGAGAGAGATGGTGTAGCATCGAGTGATAGAATTTATTGTCCACGAAGTGATGTTTAGGTAGCCCAGAGTTTTCGTCTTTCCTTTGTGAGCTTGAGCCTCTTCTTGAGTAGGGTTACAGTATTGATGGTTTAATGCCGATGTCTGCAGGATGTAGAACAGCATATTAACACGTTCGCTAAAAATGAGGGCACAAGAAGAGGATTTTGTTGTCGCACACCGTGCTCGATCGAAGTTCAACACTGATCCAACTCCAGATGAGCTCAATATTATTTTCCGCGTTTTAATTTTCCTAGTATTTATCCCAACTCAAAACTATGTAAAATGTCTTCGACTATTTCAAAAAGACTAATCTCTACGGTCTCATTTTCAGGCCTGTTATTAAATAACAAGTGCGGAAAAATGTGTACATAATTTTTTGAGAATGTAAGCCATTTGGCTGTGTTTTAAAATAAATATTTAATGAATGTGGAATAAAAATCTAGACTTATCACCAGGACGAAATTAATGTAGCGAAGGAAAAAAACAATTTTCTGCTACCACAGTCGCCAATAACTTATTTATAAATAAATGATAATGTCGAAAAGTTGTATTCTCGTGTCTCGTGAAGCGGGTTCATTAAAAATTAGGCAACAGAAAAAAAAGTACAGCGTAATAGCTTATTAAATTATGAATATACATACGCAGAATGAGTATTCTGGTAGCTATTTAAATTATCACAGCGACAGAATTCCTCTTAATAATGAATGATTTAATCTTGATACTAAATCGGGTTTTAATTTTAATGATTAGTTCAATAATTATTGCAATTTTAATTTTAAAATTAGTTCAATAATTATTGCACAAATATTAAATGGGAAAGTTGTAGCTAAAGTTTCTTAAGCTATCGTCTGATATATAATCAAATACCGTGATTGCTTAGGGACTAGGAAAAATTCAATTTCTTAGATACGTCGATGAATTAAAAGTAATCAACTTTTCCCCAGCTCACTTCCCATTCACTCGATCGAAGTTTCCTCTTGGGGGAAGTCGAATGCAACGGGTGCTAACTCAAGTGTGAAATAGAATTTATACGCACACCAGCTTGCCAAAGAACAGATATTTGCCCTTCCACTAATAATTGCACAAATATTGATTTCAGATAATTTAAAACAAAAAATATATTGAAAACACTGTCGTGGTTATAAAATGTCTTAAGAACATCAAAATTAGGTATACTACTTTGTTGGTCTGGATCCTTATATCCTGATACACCCTCTTTTGTACAAAGATGACTGCTGGGATACGAGATATCAATATATCTCTAAAGTACAAATAAATAGGCATATAAGATTAGGGTTTTCACCTTCATAAATGACTAAGTAGACAGTTTTTAGACGAAGCCAATAGAAATGGCAATCCAGTGTGCAATGTACGAATAAATGTTAAGCAAACCAATAGAACATCACATTTCGAGCAGTGATTTCGAAGTCGATATTTGTAATCAATTTTATAGACTTCATGAAGAGACTGGGTAATTTTAGTGGATCCGTAGATCAAAGCCGGCATAAGCAGCATCTGGTTAAACACACAAAAGTAGCATCGTACACTGCAGCTCAAAGATATTACTACATTTTTATATATTAACCGTAAAAAAATGTCTTCGTAAACACAGCATTATACATAAATTACATTTTGAAATTTTAAACTGTGAGACAAAATAGCTCATGAATATATAAATCGATTGTCACTGAAGAGCCTAGTACATTCTCTTCAGCAAATGTCTGGTTAATTTTATAAAATTTCATAACTTGTCGTTTTATAATACGCAAATGAGTCTTTATGCGTGCAATTATTTTTATCTTTATTCCCTCCTTTACTTGGTATAGAGTTTAGTGTATGTTGTACAGTAAATCTCAACACACGATGCAACCACAACGTCTTTTTATATATTGCATAAAGTGAGCCTTGCAATATTTAAAAAAAAAAATGTAACATGTCAGATAAGAAGTCTGTTCGAATCTCGTTGAGGCGTAGACGCTAGTCAACCCCCAACCCATAAAAGTTCATTACGTTGGAACTTTATGTGGTGATCTCCAAAACATAACGTTTCCATATTTACTGAGAAAGGCAATTGCATATCATGAATAAAATTATTCTGAGAATTTTCGCCCTTTCTTTCATCTTGTTCTTTCAATATGTTCATTTTGAAAGAACAAGAATTCAATATGTAAATATGTTCATATTTACGAAAATTCCCCCGAGTATTATTCTTATTATTACGACCATCCGAGATGGGTGGTTCGCTTTCCCTTTCAAGTTTATCGTACAGAACCATAGTGCCAGAGATTCAGAAGAAACAGTTTTTGAGCCAAAGGACCAAACTTACTTATCATTCCAACTTCTGCAAGAGTTGTTTGGGGTTTATCGGTCATGCCCAGTGTATGCTGAGCATGACTTTCATGGATTCCTTATACCGTGCACAGTTCAAATAAAAAAGGGGAACAAAGAATATAGGTTTAGTTGGGGCGGGAAAAAAATAATGTTTTGAAGACAAATCGACAATGGAATAGAAGCGAGCAACCATCTTGAAAGAATTAAGAATTTCGATAAAATGGAACTAATGATAAGAAAAGAAGTGGGAAATGCCGGGTTAGAAAACAAATGGAAATATGATTTGAAAATTAGATAAACGAAAATATCTGATCTCACTTTACTGTACGTACTGTTTTCAAATAAATGGAAGACAGAAATACCGTTGTTTAGAATTATGCTGAAAGATACATCGATTTTGGGGGGGGATAAATTCAGATTTGTAGGGGATTTCTTAGCCTAGTGGCTGTGCGCTTCGCAACCATATGCCTGGGGAAGGAGCGTCACAGGTTCGATTCCCGTCTACGACGTGAGGGGCTTAAGGATCTCCCTCAGCCATAGCCAAGTCTTGGGCGTGGATTGCAGGGCTTTTTCCCCAGTTTATCCTGGGTTTTTCCATCCCGCAAGCAGGCAAACTTGGCCCCGTTTAGGGGATGCAGCAGAGGAGTGGCGAACCGGCTGCATTAATACGCCAATAAATGTTATTGGCGAAATGTTAGCGATATTCCACTATTTATTATTAATCTCTTGTAGCATTTATAAGATTCTAATAATGTCAATGAATGGTCTTTTTAATTTATAAATTGAGATGCATTATTTTTTTTCAAAAAATATCATTTTTATTCGGTCTAGTTTTTTTCTCCTTTCCTCTGATCTTTCTTTTCCTTTTCTTCCCTCCTTTTTCTCCTTTCGATGTAGAGGAGAGGATCGTAATTACACATTTGCCAAAAATTATATTTATTTTCAAAATCTAATTACAGTGGCAAATAACGTATTTTCTTAATAATACACCAATCTATAACTTATATATACAAAAATAACAAGATGTTGATAGTCTTTTTATATCTAAATGGAGGACGTTAGGATTTTGATGTGAACGGACGTATTATTTTAGACTGAGCCTGATTAGTTTGCTTACAAGGTTTTTCATTGCACGAAACGCGCATTGCACTGGAGCAGACACAGTTTGTTTCCTACTGTCTCCCCCCTCTGCATGAAACATGCAAGAGGTCTAATTGGCCGGCAGGCCCCACCCGCAATGAGGACCAGTGGTGGATTTATGGTTTTATTTAGGGAGGTAGGATTTCAATCTGTGGCCAAGTGATTTCGTGACACTCCTTTTCCCTATCATAGGACAGTTAGTTGTATTTTTTTGCTGGTAGACACCTAAGAGTATCTACGGAATTTGCTAGTGGACCCTCAAAAGTCCGCAGGATTATCTGTAACCTGCTCGGGACACCTGAGCAATCTCTACTCTTTCTCCATCTGTGTCTTAACACATTTCTAAATTATAGTCATGGCAAAACTTCTGAATGAGGCCAAATTCGAGGAAGTATACAAGGAATTCCTCAGACTAGGAAAGTTACTGAGTGATAATAGGCCAGAAAAAGTCAAGCTCTTTTGACACATCTCCCCCCCACAGCAGTCACAAAGGATAATATGGATGACATAAGTGAAGAGCCCATTACTCCGACGCAATCAGATTTTGCACACTCCCCAAGTATGGAAGATGCTACATCCCAAGACAGCAGTTATCAGACCTTCGAAACAGATACAGAATTCCAAATGGTCAAAAAGAAGAGGAAAATCTCCGCCAATGTGGAAGAACCCAAAACAACAGGGATAGAAGCACTCAATGATCCTAAAGAAAAGATACCACCAATCATATTAAGAGATAAGGAAAGATGGATCGCCGTCAGCCCTCAGAGAACAAAACATCTCATTCTCATGGGCCAAAAACTCAGATAAGGGAGTTAAAATACAACCCACTACTGTCATGGATTACAGACAGATGACCAGATTTATGCACCTAATGTCCCATATCACACCCTCACTTTACCCAGCGAAAAGAACCTGAAGGTTCTTGCTACGTGGGATAGCTGAAGGTATCACTCCTGAAGATGTGAGCACTGATCTCTCCAGACAGGGCCTGTCCCCAGTAAAAGTGAGCAGGATGCTCACATCTGATAAAAGACCAATGCCTTTGGTGCTGGTGGAAATAAGCAACACACAAAAGCAGATCCATGAACTGACAGTAATATGCGGACTCAAGGTTTCAACTGAGCCTCGTAGGAAAAGAGCATCTGCAGGTCAGTGTCATAGATGCCAAAGGTTTGGACATGCCCAAAAATTATGTAAGGCAGTCTTCAGGTGTTTGAAGTACGGCGAGGGACACCAGACCATCACATGCACCAAGCCATGCACAACTCCAGCGTGCTGTACAAACTGCAAAGGACCTCACCCCGCCAACCATAAGGGATGTCTTTCCAATCCAAAAAATCGAGGATCAACAAAAGCCAATCTTGATCCTCCACGTAACAACGTTTTAAGCAACCAAATCGATCGTCCCCCAGTCCGAATTACCTCGCCTTCAACTTCACAGGAAGGATCAACCATGACCAAAACATATGCTGAGGCTGCAAGAACTAAGCCTCCTACATCTCTCGAGCTAGAAAGCTCCAACATAACATCATTTTTAACAGCCTCACTTACAACCATGCTGCAGGAATTCAGTAAACATGCCCCTCAACATCTTCCAGAAAGAGATTCCTGCAAGGCACTCAAAACATTATAACAGCCACCTGTCATGAGTAATAAATTCAAACCAAAAGCTCTTAAGATAATGGCATGGAATGCAAATGGATTGATGAACAAGGTTTTGGAACTTCAAGAATTTGCAACTCGTCTCAGTGCTGATATCGTCTTGATTGGTGAAACACACCTAAGACCAGCTAATAACCCAAAACTCCGTGGATACACTATGTACAGAAACGACAGAAGTGGTACAATAGGTGGAGGCACAGCCATATATATTAAGAGTTATTTGAATCATAATACAATAGACAAGCCCAAATAGTAAACCTGGAGGTGACCAGTGTGGTGGTACATACCTGAAATGCTGGAAGTCCCAAGATCTATGCTGCTTATAATCCTCCGAGCATTCCTCTGCTGACAACAGATCTGGACTCCATACTGGGTCCAAATGACTCCATAATAATAACAGGAGATCTCAACTCAAAACACACAGCTTGGTACAGCTCATCAACTAACACCAAAGGCCACACACTTTTCAACTTTGCAATGCTCAACTCTGTTGTTGTGGCCGGCCCTACCGAACCCACCCACTTCAGCCCTTCAGGTAGCTCGGATGTACTAGACATTGTCATCTTTAAAAATATAAGATACCAATTCAAATTGGAATCAGTCAACGAATTATCTTCTTCCCATAGTGCTTAATCTAGGTTCATCAGATCAATTCTCTCCTCTGCACACATTCATACCATGGGACAAGTTAGCCAAGGTTCTTCCCGATCGTATTGGTCCGGTGCCCAATATCAGTAAAAAGGAAGAGATTGGCACAGCAGTAAATAACTTAACCATACAAATTCAGAAAGCAATAGAATCAGTCAGACAATCCATCTTCCACCCAACCAACCGTCGTATCCCTGAAGAAATCATGGAGCTAATCAGAGCAAAAAATAGAGCCAGAAAGAGATACCACAATACCAGAGCACCACAAGACAAAACAGTATTGAACAATCTAAACAGGCAGGTCTGGGAAGCTCTTCAAAAACACAGAAACCACCAATTAGAAACCAAATTGGCTAACATCAATACTGAAGATCATTCTGTGTGGAAATTCTTAAGAGCAATCCGCAACAAAAAGCAACTCATACCCCATATCCAAACCAAGAAAGGGACAGTTCACAAAGATGAAGAGAAAGTCAAAGTACTAGTAGATAACCTAGATTCTCAGTGCAATCCATCTTATACAAATCTAAATATCAACCTTATGTACAAGATTCATTGTCATGTTAGGACAACCGTAAGACAGAACACTGTTAACTCCGAACATATCACTCCTACAAATCCGGCAGAAATGATAAATATCATCTCCCATCTAAACAGTAAAAACGCTCCAGGACCGGATGGCATAACTAACAAAATAGTAAAACTACTCCCAAGAAAGGCCATAGTCCATTTCGTCAACATTACAAATGCCATCTTTAGATTCCAGCATTTCCCTACTACATGGAAAACAGACACCATCATGCCATTGAAGAATCCAGGAAAAAATCCTCACCTTGCCGAAAGCTACAGACCCATAAGCCTATTGTCCAGCCTCGGAAAGGTGACAGTGAAAGTGATCCTCTCAAGACTCCAAGCAGAAACAGATAAGTTAGGAATTTTGCCTAATGAACAGTTCGACTTCCGTAAGGCCCATAGTACAGCTCAACAAGCGCAGCGGCTGGTAGAAATTATTACTAAAGGTTATAACTGGAAACTCAATACAGCTGCCATCTTCATTGACTCAGAGAAGGAGTTCGACAAAGTATGAAATCAAGGCCTTCTCTACAAACTGATAAAATTAAACTTGCCAATCAAGTTAATAAAAATAATACATTCTTACCTGAAAGACAGATATATGCAGGTCAGGGTCGGCGAAACGGTTTCGACCAGACGCAGGATCTCGGCAGGCGTATCTCAGGGATCTCTTCTGGCACCTCTCCTGTTCTCAATCTATGTAGCGGACATCCCTCTGAACCCAAGAACAACATTCACTGCATTATATGCAGATGATACTGCACTGATGGCAAGATCACTGAGCCCATAACTGGCAACTAAAAGACTCCAAACCAGCATACATATTTTAGAAAAGTGGATGGAAGACTGGAGGATCCAAGTTAACCCCCAGAAAAGCTCAGCTATATTGTTTACTAGAAAGAAAATCCATACCATGGAGAACATTTATTTATTGGGAGTAAAGATTCCATGGCAGACTGAAGTTAAATATCTTGGAGTGATTTTTGATAGTAAACTCCTATTCAGCAAATATATAAGTTACATTACCTCAAAGACATCCAAAGTCTTAGTACAGCTCTTCCCTATGATCAACAGACAAAGTAAACTGGACACTCAAACAAAATTAACAATTTACAAGATGGTAATTCGACCGGTTCACTTACGCATCCCCAGCGTGGAGCCACACCGCGAATTCAAACATTCTAAAACTTCAGAGATTACAGAATAAGTGCCTGAGGATGATTCTGGATGCCCCTTGGTTCATAAAAAACACCCGGATCCGCAGAGAAGTTAATATCCCTTATATCTCTTCCTTTCTCATAAATCTAGCTGAGAAGTTCTTTACCAAGACAAGCTTTCATCCAAACCCGTTAATCAAGGAAGCCTCGGAATATAATGAAGCGAAAAGTTACAAATATAAAAGACCAAAGTCTATCTTAAGTTCAGCTGAACACAGCTAACTTCACTGCCCTCAACGGGGAGCATATAGCTCACAAACACTCCATTCAAAGTTCTTTCATTACAAGACAAAGGGGAATATGAAAAGCAATTTTGCTTCAGCCATCTAGCCAGAAATGTTAATGTTTTATATCTAGTAACTAAGTTAGAAGTTAAATTAAATTGAAGCTAAGTTAAATCTAGACTAAAGAGATCATCTACGTTACAATATGATCATGAAATTATAAAACAGACTGACTTAGAGCACCTGTCCATTGAAATAAGCAAACAGCCATTCTTTTCCACTATACTACCGAAAAAAGCAATGATTAACTTAAATCTCTTAGAACCTTATTCAAAAAAGGATTCACAGCATGAAAATAAAAGAAAAGGACTTGACACTATTCATCACTTTCATCACTGCCATCTGTATAAATAAAGAACCATGTCATTGCCTAAACCATGTCATTGATGGATCATCTGATGAAGCACTCAATCAAGGAGGATCAGGGGTTTTTCTAACTCTACCTGGAGGCGAGGAGAAAAGCAAATCAAAACCACAGCTGGCAAAATAGTTTCAAACTTCACTTGTGAATTAACAGTCATACAAGACGCTCTCAAGTTCTATCTTTCTAATCTAGTAATAAACATTGAAGAAGGAATAACCATCTGCAACAACTCAAAATCTGCACTTTAAGCATGAAAAAGTGGAAAACCTCACACAGGAAATTCATGAACAATTAACAACTTTAAATGTAGAAAATAAGAACTGCACACACACACTGTAATGGATTCCAGCCCATGTAAATATTGAAGGCAATGAGAGAGCAGACAGATTAGCCAAAGAAGCAAGATACGTGCCTCACTGATGCTAATTCTGTCACCAAAATAAGATTGGTAAAACAAACTATCAAGAAGAAGAAGAAGAAGAAGAAGAATGAAATCAGCGAAATTAATAAACTAGAGAAATAGCCATAATCATCACCAGGCTAAGGACGGAACATTTTGAAAGCAAAAATTCTTCCGGACGGCACTAGAAGGTATGAAATATGCAAGAACTGTCCAGGGGTCGAACTAACACTAGCCCATATCTATTCTGGTACGGTAATTGTCGCTGCTCTACAGAAAATTGACAGTAACCCTATAAAGGTATACTCCATCAAAGTTCAACAGATCGCCAAAGCATTTTCTACAAGCCCACGGTCATATCTAGAACCTCTTCAACGGACTCAATAATAACAATGATACTATTTATTATATGATTCTTAACTTTTATGGAATTTAGTGCTGTTGAACTGTAAATGATGGTAAGAATTGCGTACTTGTGATTTCTCAAGCATCTATTTCTCTTTTCCAAGACTGGGTGAACTAAATGCCGGACACTATTGCCATCTGTATAAATAAATATAATGCAAAAATTATTGTTTAACTATAGTGTCTATGTAAACTATAGAGCATCATAGTACAACTAAAATTTGTACGTCCTGCCATGAGATAGTCATTGAAAGCTATTGAAAAATGCATTTCGTGACCGGAGTGAGTAAGGAATCATTAAAGATTGCGTGCATAGTGCATCAGTTTCTTCAGGGATGGAAAGGATCATTCGGGATAATAACAACACCGTTAACGATCCCTATCTTTGTTATGAGCATCCAACAGTCGGATTCCTTAACTGCTGTGACACGCGAACATTTATAGCCAAAACCTCACGCGTTCTTTTTTTCTTTCCACAAACCAACTATATATTTTACGGGGTTGATGGTCGTCCCTTTGTGCTCTCTGTTCACATTTCTTGTTTTGATTAATAACATTTGTAGCATTTCTTTTACAGATAATGTCATAGCAGATTTATTTGAACTTCTACGTACGGATTATACGTGCATTGCAAGCATTTAAAAGGGCAATGACATCCTCATGCTGAAATGAGAAATAAAAATGAAAAAAATTTGTAACAGATGTAGACGAGACAGTTTCTGGAGTTGTGTTGGACGCATCACTTCGGTAGAGAAGCATTAGCGCAAAGTATCCAATTATTATGGCAGTTTTGTGAATCACGATGAAAAAAAATTCATTGAATTTATTCATTTATTTATTCTTATAAAGTTCCTTCCTTTTCTCTCCCATCCTTTCTCTTTCCATGCATAACATATGAGCAATAATTTAATCCAGTTTACTTTGATAAATAAATAGCAATTCCTCTGAAAGCAGTCAAAATTATTGAAGAGGTAACTAACGTACTGTTTGGTTTTAAATCTGATACCTAAGCAACAAATTCTACAATCAAAATTTTCTCTTTTCTTCTTTCGCTATATCATAGATACTATAAATAGTATTGGTCAGAATTATTGGCATAAATGGTAGACAAACTCAGCGAAAAAAAAATTCCATCCGTCGTTGACTAATAAAGATAGTAAATCCCCCAACAACAAACGTACATGCTCACTTTGAGCATAGGAACAGTAAAACTCAAATGAATGAACTGAATTTTCATGTTCAAGTGAGTACTAGTGGTGGGAGATAAACTGAAGTTCAGTTTTCCCTATCTGGGCTCCCTAACTGTGTGATGGAATTCCCTGATGTGTGTGTGTGTTCATCTGTGATGATAGATGTATACCGGTGCGTCCAGATTGAAATGAAACTATGTGATTGAAGAATGGGTAAAACAGTTACGTTAGGATGATTCAGTGCTCGTCTATCCTACTTATTGGAGGACTGAAGTGGCTTCTATGCTCGGTTTCTAGAACAGCATTTCCGGAGGATCTAACTTGTCCATCCACGGTATTAATGTAGAATAGTTTTACAACTTTTTGTAGATGAGATTCACATAATATCATGAATGCGTGATCATATCGATGGTATGAGTAAGGCATGTCTTTGGTCTGTTGTTTTTCTTCCCATCAATCAATTTCCAGGCTCAGTAATTGTGCACAGAAGCGAGTCAATATGGTGTCAAGAAGAGTAGATATATTACCATTCATTTAAAAAAAAAAGAAAAGGAAAAATACGTTGTTAGCTAGAGGAATCCACGAAAGTCTTGTTTTCGTGGATTTCATTTTACAAAACCCAGTTTTTTTCTTAATATTACACACACACACACACACACAATAAAGTTTGAACCTATTTTGCAGACAAAGTTGGTAAATGCATCTTTAGATAGAAAAATTGCAAGTAGGTCCATCAACAACGTACAACATTTCATTGGGATAGTACAGATGTAAGCCACTCATGAAACTCTGGTTAACGAGTCACGAGGAAACTATGGAACCATAAAAGTTAGTCCCGTGAGTGCCTTCCCTGAAAACAAAGTTTACAAAGCGATCCTTAAATTGGCGTTTGAAAGGGACTGAAAAGCTGATGCAATCCAACCCGCTTTCTTGATGGCCGTCTATAAAAGTAATGTTTATTTCTCAGCAGAGTAAGCAGAAATTGTATTCATCATTGGAATGGAACAGATGTATAAATTATGTGCACATTCTGTAGATAGTTTCCTATATTGAGACTACATGCTTTAAGATAATTAACCAAACAAAATAAAACTATCTACAGAATTGCTAAACCACACACACATATGTGCAAATTTGTTCGTTCATGTGCTAATTTAGCCAGAAAAATGAGATCAGGTGTCAAGTGTAACTGTTACACTTTCCAGTTTTTGAAACAAAAGAAAATTTATTTTTTAAAATAAATATTAACAGTGTAAGATTCATATTTCTGCGGCACAGTTATAAATCTGTGTCGTGTACTTAAATATGCCAACATATATTGCCTTCATAGCCATTAGTTGCTTTTACACTAATTTCAAATAAAATGTTTGATGGAAATTACAGCAATTTACTGCCTATCAATCACCATCGTGGTAGATGAAAAGTCGTCGCCAAGAGGACATTTTATTTCATACATAATTTATTATTATTTTAATAATTATTAAAATCATATACCGTATATGAAAATAGTATTAAATACATGAAATCCTTCAACATAATAATATGAAAATTATAATGTGATAATAATAATATGTAGTAATAATAATTAAAATAATAATGTGAAAAAAGGTTTATAGATGAACTACAAAAGCAATCTCTGTATTTGTCATAAATAAATCAATAATAATTAATTGTATATTAAATATCGGCTTGCGTCTAAATTAAGCATACTAATAGTACATTAATACATAGTTATTACATTCTACACAAATAGTAATAAGTCCCTCTGATAAGGAATTATAAAATTGCAAGAACAGTCGCTGAAGAGGCACTCGAGTGATGGATCTCTTGGGGTGTAAAATTTTTCTATAAAATAACAATTCCTTATCAAAGCATTTTATATTAAAATAGTATCAATCCTTTTAAAATGGCATTCACGAATTTGCTTTAGAATTGGTGCAGAAGAAACTAAAGCTACGAAGTATAGTCACTAATTCGTAGTAGAGGTAAGGTGTAGAGACAGTTGAAGATGTCCTCCCGCGATGAGTCTTCGGACTCCTTGGAGGTATCAGGAATAATAATAATAATAATAATAATAATAATAATTTTAAATGATTGATGTCCAACACACTTTAATTAAAGTTGAATTCCATCTTGCATCATAAAAAATGTAAACGTGGATGTGGTAAATTAACCAGAGAAGGAACCTGAAATTTATGAAGAAAATGTCAAATGTTCGTGTTACCCAATTTTAAGTTTTTTTTTTCTACTGCACAACTTTCCAATCCAAATCAAACTGCAAATTAATCATAAATTGATGTTCACACTGTTCAGGTATTGCTGCCTATGAACACAAGTTCCGACATGATGGCATAGAAATGGCACTGGAATATGAACACATTCTACGATTGTGTTCATATTTTGTTCAGTTTTAGATAATGTTTAAATACAATTTTAAATAAATTGCATTTCTATAGCTTATAATGGTAAAAATTCAAAGAATTTATAATACTTAATACAGATATAAGTTACTTTGAATATCAGAGACAGTTGATGAATGTCTTGTTAAAAAAAACTGAGGAGGAACTAACAGATTTATGATATTAATTTATTAACACAGTGTAAGTATGCGTTTTATATAATGCATATCATAGAATTTTATTTATGCATCAGCTATATTTATATCAAATATATTA